>NC_036855.1:25792555-25858599 GCF_002910315.2 Salvelinus sp. IW2-2015 | reverse complement strand
CAAGGATGAACAGACTTGTGGAGGTCTACAATTCTTTTTCTGAGGTCTTGGCTGATTTCTTTCATTTTCCATGATGTCAAGCAAAGAGGCACTGAGTTTGAAGGTAGGCCTTGAAATACATCCACAGGTACACCTCCAATTGACTAAAATTATGTCAATTAGCCTATCAGAAACTTGTAAAGGCATGTCATCATTTTCTGGGATTTTCCAATCTTTTTAAAGGCAGTCAACTTAGTGTATGTAAAATTCTGACCCACTGGAATTGTGATACAGTGAAATAATCTGTCTGAAAAACAATTGTTGTCATTGTCACGGACGTTAAAAGAAGAGACCAAGGTGCATCGTGGTGAGCGTACATTTTCCTTTTTATTAATAAAAATGACGCCAAACAAACAACAAACACTACAAAAACAAACCGTGAGCTAAAGGCTATGTGCCTAAAAAAGTCAACTTCCTAAAGGCTATGTGCCCTAAACAAAGTCAACTTCCCACAAACACAGGTGGGAAAAAGGGCAGCCTAAGTATGGTTCTCAATCAGAGACAACGATAGACAGCTGTCCCTGATTGAGAACCCTACCCGGCCAAAACATAGAACTACAAAACATAGAACATAGAATACCCACCCCAACTCACGCCCTGACCAAACCAAAATAGAGACATAAAAAGGATCTCTAAGGTKAGGGCGTGACAGTCATGCACAAAGTAGATGTCCTAACCGACTTGCCAAAACTATAGTTTGTTAACAAGAAATGTGTAGAGTGGTTGAAAAACGAGTTTTAATCACTCCAACCTAAGTGTATGTAAACTTCCGACTTCAACTGTATGTAATAGCTGTGCTTGACTTGAGCAGGAGCTCACCGGAGCTGGGTACCAGCTACAGCACCTCAAATTTTCTACTGCTTGAACTCCTTTTCCTCTTATTGAATATTAGCTCAAAAGCATTGTGGAGCTCCTGCACCTAAATACAAATAGTACCGGCACCCAACATGAGTACCTGCACCTATTTCAGTCCAAGTCAAGTACTGGTAATAGCCTATAGGTTATCTAAATAAAGTATAGGTCAGTACACAATCTATTTGACTGTATATCAGATGTATAGGAAGCATACCTGTGTATTATGAAGTGAATGGTACACCTATTATTAATCAGTTGTGTAAAAAGTACCCAGTTGTCATACTTGAGTAAAAGTAAAGATACCTTAATAGAAAATGACTCAAGTAAAAGTGAAAGTCACCCAGTAAAATACTACTTGAGTAAAAGTCTAAAAGTATTTGGATTTAAATATACTTAAGTATCAAAAGTAAATGTAATTGCTAAAATATACTAAGTACCAAAAGTAAAAGTACAAATCATTTCAAATTCCTTATATTAAGCAAACCAGATGGCGCCATATTATTGTTTTTTTAATTTACAGAAAGCCAGGGGGCACACTCCAACACTCAGACATAATTTACAAACGAAGCATGTGTTTAGTGAGGCCGCCAGATCAGAGGCAGTAGGGATGGCGCCTTGATAAGAGTGTGAATTGGACCCTTTTCCTGTCCTGCTAAGCATTCAAAATGTAACGAGTATTTTTGGGTGTCAGGGGAAATGTATGGAGTTAAAAGTGTATTATTTTCTTTAGGAATGTAGTGAAGTAAAAGTAGTAACAAATATAAATAGTAAAGTAAAGTACAGATACCCCCCAAAAACACTTAAATAGTACTTGATAGTATTTTTACTTAGGTACTTTACACCACGGCTATTAATGTTTGATGACCCGGCACAATGACAGCCAAGAAAACAGTTAAAACCTAAAGTCAACAACAGAGAGATCAGCGGCAGCGCCAGTCAAGAGTCTGGCTACTCAAACTCCTTGCTTCAGCCAGACAAATTCAAGAGTTCATGTCAACGCAGTTCCTCATACTGTAGCTACAGCAAAAAACGACAAGAGACTAGATCATTTCCGGGATTGGTTCATTCTAATCGCGAGCCCTACCAGGAAAGAAGTCTCAGTTGACAGCGGTGTTCGGGTGCCGCATACATTTCAGATAGTAGACAAATGTCAACTAAGAGTAAAAACAGATTTAAACGAGACGTGTTTTACTCMTTGCGACACTTGGGACGCACGCACACCGAACAGTAAAACGGGTAAGTTTTGTGTGTCTGTATGTGTGTGTTGGGCGGAGTAGCCTAGGTGTGGCAGACATACCTAGAGTTGTGGTTGGCAGATCGTTTCAGCAACTTTCATGCCATCTCAACATGATGCTAAATCATGCTTTATTGGGCGGAATAGTTATTCTCCATACAAGTCGACAACTAGTGAAATAACTGACAGAGTATCTCGCCTACAGAACATAGCCCACAGAGCACCTGATCAAATAATAATGTAGGCATATCTATGATACAGGATGGGTTCCACGTGGATCTGATTCTCCTGGATCAGATACACGGTAATAGTGACACTAATACTCAGATTTTTCACTTGTCAAATAAAAAACAATGATTGCAAAGCTAAACAAACCATACAACTCTATGCACAATGACAATTTCTTTTAAAATTTTCCACATAAAATTTTACAAAAACACATTTACTTGAAGAACAGTGCAGATGCAAAGTTTGGAAACAGAATTATGTTTTGTGCTGTCATTCTGTTAACATTACATCTGCACTGTTGGAATGCACCGTGGAATTACCGTCCTATAGTATTCATATGTAGCCTCTATCTCTGTATCTGCTCCTCATTCTGTTTGGGGAATAATAGCTGTGCATTAATAAACAAAACTTTATGATTCACACTAATCAGTAGGGTTGTGACMATTATGGAATTTGGGGTAACAATTAATTGTCATGCAAAAGGACACTGTTGTCTTAATTGTTTTGAGCTTGTGATGCATCTTTGGAAAATGACCTACTACTTGCCTAATGAATATCACAGCTTGGTGACACCCCTGTCTCAACTGYTTTTGACCGCATTGAACTTTTGGAAATGAAGCTTCTCCTCCCGACCATGCCGTTCTGCTCGTAAAATGACTACCAACTTTATCAAATTCATGTAAAAATTTAAAACTGCTATTGGGTAAACTATATCTACTAGAATATAAAGTTGAACCTCCCCTTCTCCTAAAAATACATGTATTAAGACCATTTTTGTTGTTGTTGTTGTTGTTCAGGGTTATTGTCATTAAGTGTCGGTTAAACAATTATAGGATAACTTTGCCAGCCCTGCGAATAAGGCCTACATAGACAGCATGGTCAAACACGAATCCCTTTTATCCCAATAATAATGTAATGCTAAGTTTAAATGCATCAAATGTCCCATGTCTTGTAAAGATTGAGAACTACTTAAAGTTTGCCATAGATGCCAATATATAATTTCAGACTTGGTCACTCCTGCTATGCTAAATGCCCGAAACAGATGCTTTTTCTGATGTCAAAGCACTGGCTGTGTGTGTGTGTGTGTGTGTGTTAATTTCTTTCTTTCCTTAAACAACACCATGAACACGAAATGTTCTTCATATTGCTGTTCCAGAGGAGAAGTTGTGTTAGCATGCGTATGTGACCAGGTAGGTTCATCTACTGTACAGACAGGCATCAGTCAGGATGATGTCATGTCCTCAGCATGTCAGTCAGTCTCTCTGACAAGAGTTAGGTTAGGTTGTCCTCTAATGTTCATTCCCTTGTCACTCTCTGACCTGCCCCCCCCCCACTCTCTCGCTCTCCCCCCTTTTTCTCATCTCTATCTCTCCCTTCCTCTCTTTCTCTGCCCCCCCCCCCCCCCCTATCTATCTGACCAGATGAAATGTGCCTGTATGCAGATCTGTTTAGTAGTCTATAATTTACAGCTGTGGTGAATCCTCTGGTTAGCAGCACAGCCTGAGGCCTTATGCTTAGCTAGGCGGCCTCAATAACGTCACATGAAAAACTGCTGTGTGTGTGTGTGTGACATGACTGCTCGCTCTCTTCCTCTCTTTCGGGCAAATTCACTGCCAACTGTTACTGTTGCTCTAAAAGAGGATTTGGGTTTTCTGAAGAATTGGAAGCCTGTGTCATTACTGTGCAAGATTTATTTCAAAATGCCTTACAAATAGACTCCTCCCGCTCTCCATCTCTCAGTGATATGTGGTAGCAGGCAGCAGTATGCCATACGTGGACAGGCAGAACCGTGTGTGTGGCTTCCTGGACATTGAGGAGAAGGAGGGCAGCAGTCGCTTCCAGAGACGCTACTTCATACTGGACACACAGGGCAACACACTGCAGTGGTACATGGACAACCCCCAGGTACACACACACACAGTCATTATAGTACCTGTACAAACACACATGACCTCTGATGTGTCTGAGGCAGAGTGTGTTCAAATAGTGTGTGTGTTCCGCCGCTAGCAGGGTAGAGGAAGTGAGACTGGGAGTTGAAGGTTTTTATCTCTGCCTGCATAAGTGCTTGTTGTTAGGCTTGGGCGATACCCCGGTATACGGTATAAATGGTATATTTCGAAATACCGATGGTATGATTTTCAATGCATAAGTGCTTGTTGTTAGGCTTGGGCGATACCCCGGTATACGGTATAAATGGTATATTTCGAAATACCGATGGTATGATTTTCAATACTGTTTTAAATAAATAAATATATACGGTGCATTCAGAAAGTATTCAGACCCCTTGACTTTTTCCACATTTTGTTACATTACAGACTTATTCTAAAATGTATTAAATTACATTTTTTTCCCTCATCAATCTACACACAATACCCTGTAATGACAAAGCGAAAACAGGTTTTTAGAAATGTTTGCAAATAAATTAAAAACAGAAATACCTTATTTATATAAGTATTCACACCCTTTGCTATGAGACTTGAAATTGAGCTTGGGTGCATCCTGTTTTCATTGATCAGCCTTGAGCAGCTGTTTCTACAACTTGTTTGGAGTACACCTGTGGTAAATTCAATTGATTGGACATGATTTGGAAAGGCAAACACCTGTCTATATAAGGTCTCACAGTTGACAGTGCATGTCCGAACAAAAACAAAGCCATGAGGTCGAAGGAATTGTCCGTAGAGCTCAGAGACAGGATTGTGTCGGCAGATCTGGGGAAGGGTACCAAAAATTGTCTGCAGCATTGAAGGTCACCAAGAACACAGTTGCCTCCTCCATCACCCTTCCTAGAGCTGTCCGCCCGGCCATACTGAGCAATCAGGGGAGAAGGGCCTTGGTCAGGGAGGTGACCAAGAACCCGAAGGTCACTCTGACAGAGCTCCAGAGTTTCTCTGTGGGGATGGGAGAAACTTCCAGAAGGGAAACCATCTCTGCAGCACTACACCAATCAGGCCTTTATGGTAGAGTCGCCAGACGGAAGCCACTCCTCAGTAAAAGGCACATGACAGCCCGCTTGGAGTTTGCCAAAAGGCACATAAAGGACTCTCAGACAATGGGATACAAGGTTCTATGGTCTGATGAATACAAGATTAAACTCTTTGGCCTGAATGCCAACTGTCGCGTCTGGAAGAAACCTGGCACCATCTCTATGGTGAAGCATGGTGGCGGCAGCATCATGCTGTTGGGAGGTTTTTCAGCGGCAGGGACTAGTCATGATCGAGGGAAAGATGAACGGAGCAAAGTACAGAGAGATCCTTGATGAAAACCTGCTCCAGAGCGCTCAGGACCTCAGAATGGGGCAAAGGTTCACCTTCCAACAGGACAACAACCCTAAGCACATAGCCAAGACAACGCAAGAGTGGCTTCAGGACAAGTCTCTGAATGTCCTTGAGTGGCCCAGCCAGAGCCCGGACTTGAACCCAGTCAAACATCTCTGGAGAGACCTGAAAAAAGCTTTGCAGCGACGCTCCCCATCCAACCTGACAGAGTTTGAGAGCATCTGCAGAGAAGAATGGGAGAAACTCCCCAAATACAGGTGTGCCAAGTCTGTAGCGTCATGCCCAAGAAGACTCGAGGCTGTAATCGCTGCCAAAGGTGCTTCAACAAAGTACTGAGTATAGGGTCTGAATACTTATGTAAATGTGATTTTTCCATTAAAAAAATTCAATAAATTTGCAAACATTTCTAAACCTCTATTTGCTTTGTCATTATGGGTATTGTGTGTAGATCGATGAGGGGGGGACAACTATTTAACCAATTTTAAAATAAGGCTGTAGCGTAACAATGTCAAGGGGTCTGAAAACGTTCCGTGTGTGTGATATACTGTACCATTTCAAAAGTTTGGACACCTACTCATTCAAGGGTTTTCCTTAGTTTTACTGTTTTCTACATTGTAGAATAGTATTGAAGACACCAAATATTTGAAATAACACATATGGAATCATGTAGTAATCAAAAAAGTGTTAAACTAATCAAAATATATTTGAGATTCTTCAAAGTAGCCACCCTTTGCCTTGATGACAGCTTTGCACACTCTTGGCATTTTCTCAATCAGCTTCACCTGGAATGCTTTTCCAACAGTCTTGAAGGAGTTCCCACATGTGCTGAGCACTTGTTGGCTGCTTTTCCTTCACTTTAAGACATGAAGGTCAGTCAATCCGGAAAATTTCAAGAACTTCAAGTGCAGTCGCAAAAACCATCAAGCGCTATGATGAAACTGGCTCTCATGAGGACCGCCACATAAAAGGAAGACCCAGAGTTCCCTCTGCTGCAGAGGATAAGTTCATTAGAGTTACCAACCTCAGAAAATGCATCCCAAATAAATGCTTCGGAGTTCAAATAACAGACACATCTCAACATCAACAGTTCAGAGGAGACTGTGTGAATCAGGCCTTCATGGTTGAATTGCTGCAAAGAAACCACTACTACAGGACACTAATAATAATAAGAGACTTGCTTGGGCCAAGAAACACGAGAAATGGAGATTAGACTGGTGGAAATCTGCCCTTTGGTCTGGAGTCCAAATTTTAGATTTTTGGTTCCAACCGCCGCCTCTTTGTGAGACGCAGAATAGGTGAACGGATAATTTCCGAATTTGTGGCTTGGAGGAGGGGGTGTGGGGGTGCTTTGCTAGTGACACTTTTGATGATTTAATAAAAATTCAAGGCACACTTAACCAGCATGGCTAACAGAGCATTTTGCAGCAATACGCCATCCCATCTGGTTTACGCTTAGTGGGACTATCAT
Organism: Salvelinus sp. IW2-2015; assembly: GCF_002910315.2. NCBI lineage: Eukaryota > Metazoa > Chordata > Actinopteri > Salmoniformes > Salmonidae > Salvelinus > Salvelinus sp. IW2-2015. Next base: position 25,851,500 of record NC_036855.1, on the reverse strand, counting down.
TTGTTTTTCAACAGGAAAATTACCCAAAACACACCTCCAGGCTGTGTAAGGGCTATTTGACCAATGCAGAGAGTGATGGAGTGCTGTATCAGATAACCTGGCCTCCACAATCACCTGGCCGCAACCCAATTGAGATGGTTTGGGATGAGTTGGACTGCAAAGTGAAGGAAAAGCAGAATGCCAATAGTGTGCAAAGCTGTCATCAAGGCAAAGGGTGGCTTATTATAACTGCTTATAACTGCTTATAACTAACTAAGTTATGTATAACTATAATAAATATATATATCCAGCTCAGGGCTACAGCTATGCATTTGCTTTGGTAACTTGCTAGCTAAGTGGCTAGATATGAAGGTCAAGGTCAAGCTTCTTGGTTACATCAGAGACATTCAATCCCCTCCTGGATCAAGATCCCTGTTGCCTAAATTGTTCTGCGTCCCCTCAAAAAAAGTATATACACAGGTATATATTTTTATTTTATTATTTATAGCAGCCCTTGTGTGCACATTCGGTAATACTGTATACCCTGGTATGGTACAGAAACAGTTTGACGGTATGAAAATCTGGTTGCCGCCCCACCCTACTTGTTGTGTTACTGTGTTTATTACACTGTATGTCTGCCTCTAGAACCTGCCTAGTGGAGCGAACGCAGTTGGGATTCTGCAGCTGACATACATCTCCAAGGTAACAACACCCTTAAACAGACTTCTTAGTAAGGGCAATGTTTTTGACTGATTCCAGACTCTCATCTTCTCTCTCATCTCATCTGCTCCTCTGTTCGGGGGTTAGGTGAGCGAGGCCACGGGGAAACAGAAGTCCAAGACTGAGTTCTGCTTTGGTGAGTCAAAGTGTTTGTTTGAGTGCTTTTGTTTGCTTGAGTATGAGAMTGTAAGGTCTTCTCATGGCCCTGGTGAAACACGTACAGTAAAATGGGTTCAGTTGTGTGACATATGAATCGTTCCATGTCATTTTCAACAAGCCATGACACCCACCATCTCAGATTGTTCTGAAATTGTTTCTGTAGTTTGAAACATCAGCATTCTTCAAAGTGTTTGGGAGAGATTGAGATACATTGTCTAGATAAAGTAAGATATTGTCAGCGTATAATGATATGATGTTTTCCGTAGAATTGAGAGAGATTGGTGTAATTTATTTTGATTGCCGAACTGCCTGGGCCAGTGGCTCCATAGACAGGTTGGTTGTTTAGCAACAAAACCGATGTGTGTGCAACTATGGGGCAAAACAGACAGAGTTCGTTTCGATTGTTGACAATATACAGTTGAAGTTGGAAGATTACATACACCTTAGCCAAATACATTTAAACTCAGTTTTTCACAATTCCAGACATTTATTCCTAGTAAAAATTCCCTGTCTTAGGTCCGTTAGGATCACCACTTTATTTTAATAATGTGAAATGTCAGAATAATAGTAGAGAATTATTTATTTCAGCTTTTATTTATTTCATCACATTCTCAGTGGGTCAGAAGTTTACATGCACTCAATTAGTATTTGGTAGCATTGCCTTTAAATTGTTTAACTTGGGTCAAATGTTTTGGGTAGCCTTCCACAAGCTTCCAAATTTTCAATGGGATTTATGTCAGGGCTTTGTGATGGCCACTCCAATACCTTGACTTTGTTGTCCTTAATCTATTTTGCCACAACTTTGGAAGTATGCTTGGGGTCATTGTCCGTTTGGAAGACCCATTTGCGACCAAGCTTTAACTTCCTGACTGATGTCTTGTGGATATATTGAAGCAACATCTCATAATTTTTCCTCCTCATGAGTCCATCTATTTTGTGAAGTGCACCAGTCCCTCCTGCAGCAAAGCACCCCCAAACATGATGCTGCCACCCCCGTGCTTCACAGTTGGGATGGTGTTCTTCGGCTTGCAAGCCTCCCATTTTTCCTCCAAACATAATAATGGTCATTATGGCCAAACAGTTCTATTTTTGTTTCATCAGACCAGAGGATAATTCTCCAAAAAGTACGATCTTTGTCCCCATGTGCAGTTGCAAACCGTAGTCTGGATTTTTTTATGGCTGTTTTGGACGCAGTGGCTTCTTCCTTGCTGAGAAGCCTTTCAGGTTATGTCGATATCGGACTTGTTTCTGTGGATATACACTGCTCAAAAAAATAAAGGAACACTAAAATAAACACATCCTAGATCTGAATGAATGAAATATTCTTATTAAAATTACTTTTCTTTACATAGTTGAATGTGCTGAAACAAAATCACACAAAAATGATCAATGTAAATCAAATTCATCAACCCATGGAGGTCTGGATTTGGAGTCACACTCAAAATTAAAGTGGAAAACCACACTACAGGCTGATCCAACTTTGATGTAATGTCCTTAAAACAAGTCAAAATGAGGCTCGGTAGTGTGTGTGGCCTCCCCGTGCCTGTATGACCTCCCTACAACGCCTGGGCATGCTCCTGATGAGGTGCGCGGATGGTCTCCTGAGGGATCTCCTCCCAGACCTGGACTAAAGCATCCGCCAACTCCTGGACAGTCTGTGGTGCAACGTGGCGTTGGTGGATGGAGCGAGACATGATGTCCCAGATGTGCTCAATTGGATTCAGGTCTGGGGAACGGGCGGTCTATAGCATCAATGCCTCCTCTTGCAGGAACTGCTGACACACTCCAGCCACATGAGGTCTAGCATTGTCTGCATTAGGAGGAACCCAGGGCCCCACCCAGCATATGGTCTCACAAGTGGTCTGAGGATCTCATCTCGGTACCTAATGGCAGTCAGGCTGCCACTGGCGAGCACATGGAGGGCTGTGCGGCCCCCCGAAGAAATGCCACCCCACACCATGACTGACCCACCGCCAAACCGGTCATTGCTGGAGGATGTTGTAGGCAGCAGAACGTTCTCCACGGCGTCTCCAGACTCTGTCACGTCTGTCACATGTGCTCAGTGTGAACCTGCTTTCATCTGTGAAGAGCACAGGGCGCCAGTGGCGAATTTGCCAATTTGGTGTCCTCTGGCAAATGCCAAACGGCCTGCACGGTGTTGGGCTGTAAGCACAACCCCCACCTGTGGACGTCGGGCCCTTATACCACCCTCATGGAGTCTGTTTCTGACCGTTTGAGCAGACGCATGCACATTTGTGGCCTGCTGGAGGTCATTTTTGCAGGGCTCTGGCAGTGCTCCTCCTGCTCCTCCTTGCACCAAGGCGGAGGTAGCGGTCCTGCTGCTGGGTTGTTGCCCTCCTACGGCCTCCTCCACGTCTCCTGATGTACTGCCTCTGCCTGTCCTCGTGTAGCGCCTCCATGCTCTGGACACTACGCTGACAGACACAGCAAACCTTCTTGCCACAGCTCGCATTGATGTGCCATCCTGGATGAGCTGCACTACCTGAGCCACTTGTGTGGGTTGTAGACTCCGTCTCATGCTACCACTAGAGTGAAAGCACCGCCAGCATTCAAAAGTGACCAAAACATCAGCCAGGAAGCATAGGAACTGAGAAGTGGTCTGTGGTCACCACCTGCAGAACCACTCTTTATTGGGGTGTTCTTGCAATTGCCTATATTTCCCACCTGTTGTCTATTCCTTTGCACCAAAAGGGCATATGACATTTATTGTCAAGTCAGTGTTATGCATTCCTTAAGTGCAGACAGTAGTTAGATTTCACACAGAGAAGGGGGATGTTAGACTTGTGAGTTCAGCATTGATGTGTTATAGTAAGTGTTCCCTTTATTTTTTTGAGCCGTGTAGATACTTTTGTACCGTTTCCCCATCATCTTTCACAAGGGTGCCGTTTGCCTGGTTGTTCTGGGAATTGGAATTTGCACTTTTTCGCACCAAGGATAGTCAACTTTCATCTAGAGAGGAGACAGAACACGTTCTCCTTTCCTGAGCGAGAGAAAGGTCCCCATGTGTTTATACTTGCGTTACTATGTGTTTTGCTACAATTGAAGTTTGGTTACCTTCAGGCGTTTGCCGAAATTGCTCCCAAGGATAACCAGACTTGTGGAGGTCTACAAATCTTTTTTCTGAGGTCTTGGCTGATTTCTTTTGATTTTACCATGATGTCAAGCAAAGAGGCACTGAGTTTGAAGGTAGGCCTTGAAATACATCCACAGGTACACCTCCAATTGACTCAAATTATGTCAATTGGCTTTAGAAGCTTCTGATAGGCTATGTCATCATTTTCTGGAATTTTCCAAGCTGTTTAAAGGCACAGTCAACTTAGTGTATGTTAAATTCTGACCCACTCGAATTGTGATACAGTGAAATAATCTGTAAATATTTGTTGGAAAAATTACTTGTGTCATGCACAAAGTAGATGTCCTAACCGACTTGCCAAAACTATAGTTTGTTAACAAGAAATTTGTGATGAGTTTTAATGACTCCAACCTAAGTGTATGTAAACTTCCGACTTCAACTGTATATGTATCTTATCCAGAGCGACTTACAGTAGTGAGTCTTTTTTCTTACTGGTCCCCCATGGGAATTGAACCCACAACCCTTGTGTTGCAAGCGCCATCCTCTATCAACTGAGCCATATAGGACCCATGTAAGCGATATTTCATCTCCAATGTTTATTGAATAAATAAATGCATTTGCACAATGAGCACTTGTTGTATCTCAAATACATCATTACAGTTGTTGGTTAGCTAGCAAGAACATGTTTTGCCATATTAGCAATGACATGAAATCAGTCAAAACACCTCAAAACAAGACATGGTATCAAGAACAAGATGAAATGAGCCACTTACGATTCCCCACATGACAGTTTCTTGTCATTCTTGCTAGCAATCTGGCCATCCAGACACACAACAACACTGGAACCGCGCACACCGTTTTTGTGACGATATCAGCTAACCCATCTATAGACAATGAAAATAGCAGAGGTGAGATGGGATCACCTTGCCTGCTACTTCTGGTTATTCTGAACGGAGCAGAGCAGGTATTGCCTGTTATTACTATGGCTGAGGGATTGGRATATAGTATTTTAATCATGTGTTAAGGTGGGCCTTCGCGCTTCAGCAAACAAAGGAACAGGGGTGCTCAACAACAATGACAAAAATCATGAATGGCTTACTAAGAAAAACTTGGCTTGATTATTTTGGTCTCTGTGTCTCTGGATTCCCAGACACCCAAATATCACTTATGTATATTTTGACATGGCTTATTGATTAACGAGACACAATATCTATCTTATTATGTTATGCTATAATTTACCATTTACCTTGATTTCTTTTTTTCTTTTTTTTTTACATTGTTGTGTCTCAATTGGCTACTAGGCTATAAATAGAAGCTATGTGCAATGGTCAGGTCACTCTGAGGAAGACGTCAGCTTGACGTCAAAACGTCAAGACACCTGTTTGCATCCTGTACAATTGATTTCTTATTGCTCAATATAATCCATCTCTGTCTATTTTTGTTGAGTGCMCCAACTTCTTTTTACCTCAAATTAGTCGTTTTGGAAGTTTTTCTTGGTAAGCCATTTTCAGTATTTTAGTCATATTAATGAAATTGGTGCCAAGTCCCATATGTTCCAAAACCGACCAACGATATGACCATTTTAGTCTATCAAAAGTTTTTTTGTGTCGAGAGAGTGAGAGAACTGCACAAGCAGCTTTGGTTTCTGATGAAGCATGTAAGACGGGGATCATCAACTAGATTCAGCATCGGGACAATTTTCTTAAGTGGATGGTCAGGGGGCTGAAACATAATTACAAATTGCAATTGACTGCAAGAAGCAGAATTTCAACCCTTGTTTACATTTGCAGGTTTTTTTCTGGATCAAAATAGGGCTTCGGTGGTGGGCGTGGTGGTGGTGTGGCCATCGGCATGYCCAATGGTGCTGTCGCCAACTGAAAATTTAAAAATCCCTTGTGTTGGCCGCAGTGACAACATTTTGCTGTTTTAAAGCTAATTTCTTGCAATTCTGCACATTTTGCCAGGTGGCATAGATAAAATGTTGCAATTTTAAAGCTAATTTCCTGCAATTCTACACATTCTGCTATGAGGCTGAGAGAGAAATTAGCAGTTATAAAGCACATTTTCTGCAATTCTACACATTTATGCTATATAAGTGACATTATAGCAAAATCAATGGGGGGCCCATGCCATGGCACAAATACTCCTGAATGCATCAATATATATTTTTTTAGATTCTCTCTTGACTATCTAGCTTTTATTTTGTTGATTGTTAGTTCTCAAACACGATCTTATTAAAAAATATATAGGTCCCTTTTCTACATACTTTATATCTGGTTTTAGTCGTTTACACTGAAAATGTTTTTCCAACCTGAAAATGATTTCCAACAAATCATTTTTGGGGACATAGACATCCCGAAAAAACAATCAGGCGGCCCACCCAATACTTTTCTATGCAGAAAACAGCGATCACGTACACTGAGTATACAAAACATTAAGAACATCTTCCTAATATTGAGTTACACCCCCCGCCCCTTCTTCCCTTTTGCCCTCAGAACAGCCTCAATTGGTCGGGTCATGGACTCTACAAGGTGTCAAGTGTTCCACAGGGATGCTGGCCCATGTGGACTCCAATGCTTCCCACAGTTGTCAAGTTGGCTGAATGTCCTTTGGGTGGTGGACCATTCTCGATACACACGGGAAACTTTTGAATGTGAAAAAACAGCATTGTTGCAGTTCTTGACACAAACTACTATACCGTGTTCAGAGGCACTTAAATATTTTGTCTTTCCCATTCACCCTCTGAATGGCACACATACACAATCCATGTCTCAATTGTCTCAAGGTTTAAAAATCCTTCTTTAACCTGTCTCAACCCCTTCATCTACACTGATTTGAAGTGGATTTAACAAGTGACATCAACAAGGGATCATAGCTTTCACCTGGTCAGTCTATATCATGGAAGGAGCAGATGTGTGTAACGTTTTGTATACACAGTGTATATCTCTCTATTATATGTGGAAATACTTTGGAACAGATTTCCAAAATTAATATCAGTTGGCGCTGATTTTCAGTTTTTTTTTTGTCTTTTATGTCCAACAATAAAATTKTAAAAACTAAAAAAGAGTTCCTGATGTAAGATATGTAATAGACGACAAAGGTTATCTGAGGATAATAATTTAACAAACTCGCTTTGGTCTGGATGTACCATTTTGGTTAAGTAAGTTTTGAGATGGAATGACAGAATGTTTGAAAATAGCTGTATATCTGTGTTTTATCAAAGATGGTGAGAGCACTGTGTGGCATCTTTACCTTTTATTGAATAAAACCAAAATTAGTGCCTTATTTTTATAGTCATCAGGCCAGGTAGTCCTGAGGCATGGTCCTAGGGCTCAGGTCCTCCGAGAAGGAGAGAAGAGAGAGAGAGAATTAGAGGGAGCATACTTAAATTCACACAGGACACCGGATAAGACAGGAGAAATACTCCAGATATAACAGACTGACACTAGCCCCCTGACACACAAACTACTGCAGCATAAATACTGGAGGCTGAGACAGGAGGGGTCGGGAGACACTGTGGCCCCATCCGACGATACCCCCGGACAGGGCCAAACAGGCAGGATTTAACCCCACCCACTTTGCCAAAGCACAGCCCCCACACCACTAGAGAGATATCTCCAACCACCAACTGACCATCCCGAGACAAGGCAGAGTATAGCCCACAAAGATCTCCGCCACGGCACAACCCAAGGGGGGCGCCAACCCATGCCAAATCTTTTATTTACGTCCCTTCCAAATGACCCTTTGTGATTGGCTGTGTTAGTCATTTCGAGTAATAGTTGACTTAATTGGTTCCAAAATATTAAATAGACCTCAGAAGGAATGCTGTCCCAACCAGGTCATTTGTCTTTATTCATGTTATCCAATGTACTTTTTAAGTTCATGGAGAGAGATTTGGTCTCCCATCAAGCTGGCTTCCTCAGTTGAGAGAAGAAGAGTTCTTACATCTTTAAAAAGGACTCCGTCTGGCTTGGAGTGGATTTACAATCAGAGGGGTACAATTCTTTATAGAAACGGGGGAATCTTTATGTCATGTGTGCTCCCTCCGGCCTCTAGGTCACCAGGCTGCTCGTTATGGTGCACACCTGTTACCATCGTTACGCGCACCTGCGCATCTTCAGACTCACCTGGAGTCCATCACTTCCCTGATTTACCTTCCCTATATATGTCACTCCCTTTGGTTCCTTCCCCAGGCATTATAGTTTCTGTTCCTGTGTCATGTCTATGCGTTGTTCGTGTTTCTAATTTTGTATTATGTCGTGTTTATTTATTAAAACACTCACTCCCTGAACTTGCTTCCCGACTCTCAGCGCACATCGTTACACTTTAGTTGATATAATTTGGGTTCTGATAGTAATTCACCTGATTCAGTTTCAATGGTTACAATATCCGCTAATTACTGCGAAGCTTGTTAGCCAGAAGACAACTGTGTCGATTACCATGAAACTAATGCTTAAGTTTATCTCGAGGGATGGAATATTCTGCTCTCTCTCTTATCAATAGATTTAGTTCTGTCTTGACGTTGGAGAGAGTAGTTGCACTGAAAAAAGTATTTGTTGAGAACGCTCTAACTTTGTTAACAACTTTTCCAATTCTGATATCTTTTTTAAAATGTGATTTATTCAGCCCAGATGCAAATGTAGTTGCATTGTTTTTAATAAAACCTTTGTCCCATAAAATCAGAGAATCATCAACTGAATTTTTGTTAATAATTATGAATTTGTTCAATTCAATTTCATGTGTGTTCCTCGGAGCATTGCTCTATCAATGTGGTTTTAGACTATCAAGATAGTTGGACTGTTTGATAGAACTATTAAGGCCTTTCAAATTCCACAAGAGAATAGCTAGTGTTGTCATTGTTTTACTAAAATGTAATTGTTATCCCACCCATTGGTCCGCTCCCACTTAGAAGACCCTCTCTATAAACCATTGACACTACTTTATGGTAAATAATGCAAGCTACTTCAATGACAAATTTCTTTGAACAGGGGAAAAGAAACATGACCATATTCACAGGGAATACATTACATGGTATGGAGAAGCAAGCCACAGCTTCATACTACTTGTCAAAAATAGAGAACTGATACTGTATACTGGTTGTTGGGGTGGGATTGGCATGGAGTGTGAGGCTTCCGTGGGTGGCTTTAAAAATATATATATATATACTGTATATATATATATATATATACAATTCCTCATGTCTTACTAATTGGTAGGAAGACGTTTGGTCCGAATCGGATGTTGGGTACTATATTAATTGAATATTATCAGAATCCTATACATTAAAATGGCCAATTTGGGTGCAATCAGTTAGCTTAATTTCTCATGGATTAAATGATATTTCAACAAAATAATGTTTCAGAAAATGCTAATCGTATCGGTTGCGAAGAACAATCTAAGATGGTGGGTGTCAACCCTCTTTCTGGTGCTTTTTGAGGTGGAACAACCCATACCTGTTCTGTCCTCCTTGCAGTGATCAGTGCTATTATAACCTCTGTATTTKTGTATATCACTATGTATATCACTATGTCTGCAGTGATCAATGCCGTGTCTCGGCGTTATTTCCTCCATGCCAACGATGCTGCTGACCTGAAAGACTGGGTCCTCGCTCTGAACAAAGCTACCAAGATCACTGTGAGTACCCCAACTCCTGTAGCTAACGTTACCATTAACATATGGTAACATTAACATAACATATGATTCATCTAATCATTACACGTATAACCAGGTGTGTAACTTGCGGTCATGACCCCCCGCCCCCCACCCCATATGAGAGACAGGTAAATTTGCCCTTATAAAAATTAATTAACAGCCTTGGTTTCTCAAATAACTGCCTCGCCTGGTTCACCAACTACTTCTCAGATATTCAGTGTGTCAAATCGGAGGGACTGTTGTCCGGACCTCTGGCAGTCTCTATGGGGATGCCACAGGGTTCAATTCTCGGGCCGACTCTTTTCTCTGTATATATCAATGATGTCGCTCTTGCTGCTGGTGATTCTCTGATCCACCTCTACGCAGATGACACCATTCTGTATACTTCTGGCCCTTTGAGCACTGTGTTAACTTACCTCCAGACGAGCTTCAATGCCATACAACACTCCTTCCGTGGCCTCCAACTGCTCTTAAATGCTAGTAAAATCAAATGCATGCTCTTCAACCGATCGTGCTCGCACCCACCCGCCCGACTCGCATCATACTCTGGACGGTTCTGACTTAGAATATGTGGACAACTACAAATACCTAGGGTCTGGTTAGACTGTAAACACTTCCTTCCAGACTCACATTAAGCATCTGCAATCCAAATTACATCTAGAATCGGTGTCCATTTCGCAAACAAGCCTCCTTCATCATGCTGCTAAAATACCATCGTAAAACTGACTATCCTACCGATCCTTGACTTTGGCGATGTCATTTAAAAAATAGCCTCCACACATACTCAGCAAATTGGATGCAGTCTATCACAGTGCCATCCGTTTTGTCACAAAACCCCATATATACCACCACTGCGCCCTGTATGCCAGGTCCTCGCTTCATATTCGTGCCAAACCCACTGGCTCCAGGTCATCTATAAGTCTTTGCTAGGTAAAGCCCCACCTTATCTCAGATCTAGTCACCATAGCAACACTCACCCATTGCACATGCTCAGCAGGTATATTTCACTGGTCATCCCCAAAGCCAACTCCTTCTTTGGCGCTTTTCCTTCCAGTTTCTCTGCTGCAATGACTGGAACGAATTGCAAAAATCACTGAAGCTGGAGACTTATATCTCCTCTCTAACTTATAAGCATCAGCTGTCAGAGCAGCTTACCGATCACTGCACCTGTACACAGCCCATCTGTAAATAGCCCCAACTACTCCCCATATTGTTATTTATTTTTGCTCTTTTGCACCCCAGTATCTCTACTTGCACATCATCATCTGCACATCTATCACTCCAATGTTTTATTATTTCGCCACTATGGCCTATTTATTGCCTTACCTCCCTAATCTTACTACATTTGCACACACTGTATATAGATTTTTCTATTGTGTTATTGACTGTACATTTGTTTATCCCATGTGTAACTGTGTTGTTTTTGTCGCACTGCTTTGCATTATCTTGGCCAGGTCGCAGTTGTAAATGAGAACTTGTTCTCAACTGAGGTGAATTACAAAAGTACAAATTTGATTGATAGGGGAAATAAATTCCCACCATAAAACGCCAGGCAGCTACTTGGTTTCTGTGTCTTGACACAACACAGTGCTACTCCTTTCCTCATTTTACGATTGGACCCCCCCCCCTCCCTACCCCCCCCACCCCACACACACACCGCTAATTATGCTTTTGGTTGGGCACGCGCACATACTCTCACAATCTCTCATCTAGAATATGAGGAAATGGTGAAACAGAACAGCATGATTTGTGTTTTGAGGTTTCACAGAGCACATTCCAGCACAGTGTGTGTTGAATCCTATATTCAGCCTGTGGGGGGGGCTTTCCACACATACACTGTTTATAATATAATACTGTATATACCATTTAGCAGATGCTTTTATCCAAAGTGACTTACATTCATGTGTGCATACATTTTATGTACATGTGGTCCTGGGAATCAAACCCTATCTTGGCGTTGCAAGTAGAGGTCTTCACGGAGCCACTTGTACCTGAATACCCGAGACCCGATCCGGGACGTGAGCAAGTCCGGATCCAGAATTCTAAATAATGTCACGTGTCTGGGCCGGATCTGATTTGATTTTCACGGGTCTCAGGTATGTGTAGTTTCAACTGACTTGTCCAGAAGGACCCATACAGATCAGAACGCGACTGCTGCAGTAGAGCGAGAGAGAAATCGTATAATTTATGCTGCTGCTCTTTACTTTTCACAAGAGTGGCGCGTGAAGCTTGTTGTTGGCCAATCATAAGTCATCAAAGCGGCAATAGGCAACAGTCAGAGCCTCCGTGTGTGGCAAAAGTTAGGACATATCTAATCAATGGAAGATGGAATTAAAATGAAGGAAAGTTAAAGGAGAAGGATGAGCTACAACAACCAAGAGCCAACAGGTAGGCTGCTACTTTATATTCTGAATGGAGTTGTTGTTTGTAACTGTAAGATGAGAAAGCGCATGCAGCTTCAATTAGCCTAGATGGTTAGTTAACCAGGTTCTCCTGGTTTGATGCAGTCAAGACTGGTACTACGTGATCATATTGGATGATAAATAACCTAGCTACAGTATGGCAGCTATTAGTCTACTATAGTGCGAGTCGGCTTGTTTGGTTGCGGTCTCTCCCTCCCTGTTCCCGTGTCACACACTCACACACACAGCACGGCCCCTGCTAGAGCGTCACCTCCCCCCCACGCTTTATCAGCTCCGGTTAATAAATTACCTTAAAAATATACTTTTCTGCTGCTTCCCTCACTCGGATCAGACCGGGTCTGGATCTGACCAGGTCTATACGGAACTGGTCTAGTTGTCCTTGTGTCCATTTGGAACGGGTCTCTATATTAAAAAAGTGAATTCATACATATCTGTTCCGGATGGGAATGCCTCAGGTCCATTTCGGAACGGGTCCAACTTTTTGGACCCGTGAAGGCCTCTGGTTGCAAGTGCCATGCTCTACCAGGACCACACACATCTGCTGTTTGTGCTGTGGAGCTGCAGTAAAGATCTGAAACACACACACACTTCTTGACCAGAGAGTTTAATGCTGAAGGCCTGTAACTCCTCCCTCCACACTTCTACAGAAGGCTGAGAGCAGCAGTTAGTGGTTATGTCCCAATAATCTTTATTTTATCTGTCTTTTTTCTCCTGAAGTGTGCACTCGTTCACCACTCCACATAAATTTGAAAACATTGGATTGGTGTAGGCCTAGAGGGAGTTTCCATATACAGTGCCTTGAGAAAGTATTCATACCCCTTGACTTATTCCACATTTTGCTGTGTTACAGCCTGAATTTAGTTTTTTTTCTCACYTATCTACACACAATACCCCATAATGACAAAGTGAAAACATGTTTTTAGAAATGTTTGCAAATGTATTGAAAATTAAATTCGGAAATATCTCATTTACTTAAATATTCACACCCCTGAGTCAATACATGTTAGAATCTTCAAGCTCTGTCAAGTTGGTTGTTTATCATTGCTAGACAGCCATTTTCAAATCCTGCCATAGATTTTCGAGCTGATTTTAATTAAAAACTATAACTAGGCCACTCAGGAACATTCATGTCGTCTTGGTAAGCTACTCCGGTGTATATCACATACACGTGATTAGCAGATGTTATTGCAGGGGTATTGAAATGCTTGTGCTTCTAGCTCCGACAGTGCAGTAATATCTAACAAGTAATATCTAACAAATTACACAACATATACCCAGTTCCCAACAAATCTAAGTAGAAATTAATTAAGACTCTATACATATGGACAAGCGACGTCAGCGGAACGGACTAAGATACAGTAGAATAGTATAGAAACAACAGTATATACAGTGGGGAGAAGAAGTATTTGATACACTGCCGATTTTGCAGGTTTTCCTACTTACAAAGCACGTAGAGGTCTGTAATTTTTATCATAGGTATACTTCAACTGTGAGAGATGGTATCTAAAACAAAAATCCAGAAAATCACATTGTATGATTTTTAAGTAATTCATTTGCATTTTATTGCATGACATAAGTATTTGATACATCAGAAAAGCAGAACTTAATATTTGGTACAGAAACCTTTGTTTGCAATTACAGAGATCATACGTTTCCTGTAGTTCTTGACCAGGTTTGCATACACTGCAGCGGGGATTTTGGCTCACTCCTCCATACAGACCTTCTCCAGATCCTTCAGGTTTCGGGGCTGTCGCTGGGCAATACGGACTTTCAGCTCCCTCCAAAGATTTTCTATTGGGTTCAGGTCTGGAGACTGGCTAGGCCACTCCAGGACCTTGAGATGCTTCTTACGGAGCCACTCCTTAGTTGCCCTGGATGTGTGTTTTGGGTCGTTGTCATGCTGGAAGACCCAGCCACGACCCATCTTCAATGCTCTTACTGAGGGAAGATCTCGCGATACATGGCCCCATCCATCCTCCCCTCAATACGGTGCAGTCGTCCTGTCCCCTTTGCAGAAAAGCATCCCCAAAGATTGATGTTTCCACCTCCATGCTTCACAGTTGGGATGGTGTTCTTGGGGTTGTACTCATCCTTCTTCTTCCTCCAAACACGGCGAGTGGAGTTTTAGACCAAAAGCTCTATTTTTGTCTCATCAGACCCATGACCTTCTCCATTCCTCCTCTGGATCATCCAGATGGTCATTGGCAAACTTCAGACGGGCCTGGACATGCGCTGGCTTGAGCAGGGGGACCTTGCGTGCGCTGCAGGATTTTAATCCATGACGGCGTAGTGTGTTACTAATGTTTTCTTGAGACTGTGGTCCCAGCTCTCTTCAGGTCATTGACCAGTCCTGCCGTGTAGATCTGGGCTGATCCCTCACCTTCCTCATGATCATTGATGCCCCACGAGGTGAGATCTTGCATGGAGCCCCAGACTGAGGGTGAATTGACGCGTCATTTGAACTTCTTCCATTTTCTAATAATTGTGCCAACAGTTGTTGCCTTCTCACCAAGCTGCTTGCCTATTGTCCTGTAGCCCATCCCAGCCTTGTGCAGGTCTACAATTCTATCCCTGATGTCCTTACACAGCTCTCTGGTCTTGGCCATTGTGGAGAGGTTGGAGTCTGTTTGATTGAATGTGTGGACAGGTGTCTTTTATACAGGTAACGAGTTCAAACAGGTGCAGGTAATACAGGTAATGAGTGGAGAACAGGAGGGCTTCTTAAAGAAAAACTAACAGGTCTGTGAGAGCCGGAATTCTTACTGGTTGGTAGGTGATCAAATACTTATGTCATGCAATAAAATGCAAATTAATTACTTAAAAATCATACAATGTGATTTTCTGGATTTTAGATTCCATCCCTCACAGTTGAAGTATACCTATGATAAAAATTACAGACCTCTACGTGCTTTGTAAGTAGGAAAACCTGCAAAATCGGCAGTGTATCAAATTCTTGTTCTCCCCACTGTACATATGAGATGAGTAATGCAAGATACAGTATGTAAGCATTATTAAGTCAACGAGATACCGTAGAATAGTATAGAAAACAGTATATACACATGAGATGAGCAATGCCAGATATGTAAACAGTATATTTGGCCTTGTTTTAGGTTATTGTGCTGCTGACAGGTGAATTTGTCTCCCGGTGTTTTTTGGAAAGCAGACTGAACACCAGGTTTTCCTCTCGGATTTTGCCTGTGCTTAGCTCTATTCCGTTTKTTTTTATCCCAAAAAACTCCAGAGTCCTTGCTGATGACAAGCATACTCATAACATGATGTAGCCACCACCATGCTTTTAAATCTATAGTGTGGTACTCAGTGATGTGTTGTGTTGAATTTTCCTCAATCGTAACGTTTTGTATTCAGGACATAAAGTCAATGTATTTTCTTTTTTACTTTAGTGCATTATTGCAAACAGAATGCATGTTTTAGAATATTTTTGTTCTGTACAGGCTTGCTTTTTTTCACTCTGTCATTTAGATTAGTATTGTGGAGTAACTACACTGTTGTTGATCCATCCTCAGTTTTCTTCTATCACAGCCATTTTACTCTGTGAAATCACCGTTGGCCTCATGGTGAAATCCCTGAYCGGCTTCTTTCCTCTCCGGCAACTGAGTTAGGAAGGACTCCTGCATCTTTGTAGTGACTGGGTATATTGATACACCATCCAAAGTCGAATTAATAACTTAACCATGATCAAAGGGATATTCAATGCCTGCTTTTTTTAATCCACCTACAAATAGGTGCCCTTCTTTGTGAGGCATTGGAAAACCTACCTGGTCTTTGTGGTTGAATCTGTGTTTGAAATTCACTGCTCGACTGAGGGACCTTACAGATGATAATTGTATGTGGTGGGTGAGGTAGTCATTAAAAAATAATGTTAAACATTATTATTTCACACAGTGAGTCCATGCAACTTCTTATGTGACTTGTTAAGCAAATTTTTACTCCTGATCTTATTTAGGCTTGCCATAACAAAGGGTTTGAATATTTATTGACTCAATTTTTTAAAACGAATTTGTAAAAATGTCTGAAAACATCATTCCACTTTGACATTATGGGATATTATGTGTAGGCCAGTGACACAAAATTTCAATTTAATCAAATTTATATTCAGGCTGTAACACAACAAAATGTGGAAAAAGTCAATGGGTGCGAATACTTTCGTAAGGTACTGTAGCAGTCATTTTCTTTCCAATCCATGAAGGGAAGTGTCACARTTCGGGAGGAAGGAGAGATTATTGGAACCTGTGTCAGAAAGGTCACCACTGTCTGTGGCTCTGTGAGGTTGAAGTGTGGTGCTGCTCTGTTTCTTCTCTATTGTCACCTGCCCTCACACAACTCTCGCTCTTCCACTTCCTCTTTAACTGCCCTGTATTCCCGTTGAAGAAACCCTGTATGCCTTATGGGCCTTGTTTATCTCACATTTCCTGTTTATCACTCCATAAATATGTTATAATGCATTTATAGTTTCATAGGATATCAATAAGTAAACCTGAATGGTAATGTGTTGTTGGCTAAATGCCAACTGCTAGCTGTATGTTTGACTTATTGCTCAAACTGTTGTTTTCTGTAGGTCCCTAAAGCAGGGCCTCTCCAGCACAGATCAGAGGTTTCTACAGTAACCGGTGAGGCAGGGGGTAAGAGGCTGGCCTACAAGACTGAGATCATCGGGGGAGTGGTGGTGCACACACCCATCTACCAGGTACTATGGTCTAGACCAAATACACTATTGCCATGATGACAATGAAGATGGCGGTAATGATGACGTGATGATGATGATGATGATTGTGTGTGTGTTGCAGAATGAGGGGGAGGAAATGGAGGTAGGGGACAGGAGGGTCTCCTCTGTAGGCAGTAGACCAGGTGTACTGAGGTGTGGCTATTGTGTCAAACAGGGTAACGTGGTGAGTACACACACACACACACACACACACACAAGCTCGTACACACACACACACTTTTGAACTAATCTGTTGTGTGTTTCAGAGGAAAAGCTGGAAGAGACGTTTCTTCACACTGGACCACAACGCTGTCAGTTACTACAAGTGTGAAATGGTGAGGTCATATCCTGTCCCTCTTCTCTCCTCTGTGTGTGGCTCTGGGTAGTAACGCTGTTGCTGTTTAGACCTCAGTGGGGTGTAATTACAGATGTCCTCAAATGGATTTGGGATAGGAAATACAAACCAAGCCAATACATTGTAGGAAAAAACATGTGTCCTCCACGTTTAAGTCTTTGGTTCTGCTTTTGTGTGTTTAGTTTTCTGTGTGACAGATATGTCAGTGGAATAGAGTAAAGTGGTGTTTTTCTGATGCACGTGTGCGCGTGCGTGTAACCTGCATTTGATATGTATTTCAGGATAAGGAGCCTCTGAGAGCTGTTCCTCTGAGAGACATTCAGAAGGTCCATGAGTGTCTGGTGAAATCTGGGTGAGAGTCACACACCTCTCTTTCTCTCGACACCAGACCCAAACACACACAAACACAGAAGCTCAATGTCTTACCCACTCCTCTCTGTCAGGGACCTGCTGATGAGAGATAACCTGTTTGAGATCATCACCAGCTCCAGGGTCTTCTACGTCCAGGTAGGGGGGGGGGGTTGTCAGTTGGGCTTCCATCTGTGTTGACTCCTCTCTGGCTTGATGCTCTGTTGCTCATGTGTGGCCTTACTTCTGTTTTTGGAGAAATGGACAGGATGTTTTTTGTGAATTGGAGGAGAACTTTCCCAACACTTAACCGTAAGAACAATAACATCCCTTGTCCCCCCATGGGAGAACAGCTGACTAGGGGCAGGGGCCTCAGATCACAGAGAGGTGTGTGTGTGCTTACTGAGTTGTTTAAGCGTGATGTGTAAGCATGTGCTGGTTTTGTTGCAGACAGACACTCCAGAGGACATGCAGGGCTGGATCAGAGACATTGAGTTGAAGATACAGGACTTCAGAGGCTCTGCCAAGGTAAAGGTAGATTTAGATACATACGAAAGCCTCATATCACAACTCCTCAGAATTTGCCCCACATGACCCGACGAACCGACTAGCAATTCAGACCAGTACTATTAGTGGTCCTTATGGCATGCCCAAATGCAAGCGTGATTCAGTGGGGGAATTGGAAAAATGGAATCTCTCTCTCTCTCTCTCTCAGGGTTCTGCATTTACGTTTGCCTCCTCTCTGTATCGCCATGGTAACACCTCCCACCGTGGTCGCCAGGGAGATGACAGGAGACCCCCACTAGTGAAGTCGTGTTCCGTGGCCCCGGGGTGGCAGCCCTGGACCCCTGTACCCCAAAGAGAGGCTCCCGCTCTGGGCACACTGGACAAGGACAGTCCCTTTAGCAATCTGCCCTCCAGTCTTTCCTCTCGCTCCACCTCTTCCTCCACCTCCTCATCTTCATCCTCCCCCTCCACACCCACTCTCATCCCACAGGGGGTCCCAGCTCCAGCCCTAGCCAGTGGTGTGGGGGTCCCAGCCTGCCCTGGCCCCATAGCTCCAGACCCCTCCAGCAGCCGGAGGAGACACCGCTCTCAGCCTCAGCCCCCCAAAGACCGCAGCTTCCCTTTCAGCCTGGACGATGATGGCATCCGCACCACCGACGTCTAGAACCAACCACGTCTAAAATCAACCACTTCTAGAATCAACAAAACTCTGCATCCAACAATATATAGAACCACCATCTAGAACCAATGTGTAGACAAACAATGACACTTGTTTGAGTGCTTTCTACCGTTGAAAGACTGAACCTCCCTCCCCCACCCCCTTCTCCTCTGCTCTAAGAGTTTCACAGGCCTGCTGCTGAAGCTACGTCTGCTGTGGGTCTGTTTGCTGAAGTAGCCCTGGTGGGGGAGGGTAGTGATGTAAACTGTGGTTCCTTGATGCGTTCTCTCACTGAGGGGTGTGTCAGTAGTGGCTGTGGGCTTTTTGTATAGAGGGTGACTCAGAGAGAGCAGTGTTGGGCAGACTGGGAGGGGTTATCAGTATTAGAGTGTCTGGTGGAATGTGAAGGATATGTTATATTTTATTGTACGATTTCCTCTTTAAACTTGAATGTAGTCCACCCAGGTACTGAGATGAAGGAAGGTGGATGCTGTGGTGGAGCCTGGTCTGTCTACCGAACACCCTCCACTAGTATAAGTCAGCTGGTCTTTTGCTTGTATTAACCAAGGTTATGTCCCAATTGGCACCCACTATGGGTCCTGGTCAAAAGTAGTACACTATATAATGAATATGGTGCCACTGCCAATTGGGACCGAACCCAAGGGTCCCATTCAATCAATAACCTGGTCATGGAACATGTTAGTGTCCGTGGCTCTGCCTGTCGGTAGACAGTCCTGTTCCCTTGTTAGACTGCATCCAATTGCGTCAAATCGCTACATCAGCAGCACATTTTGTATATATGCTTTTAGCGTATTTCTGCATGTTCTTCCACAAACGGGATTCTCTTGCTCAAATGCAAATGATCTACTATGGTAATGTGTCACGTCACATGTTGTGTTTTGCCTGCCTGCACCTCACCGACCCAGGTCCAGGTGTGCTTTTCCCTTCTCTTTAAACTTAACCTGTCATGTTTCTGATTCTTTATACATAGACTCCTGTTGTAAATCACAAACATCAATATCTGCTTTGTGTGTGTGCTGTGTGTGTGTGTTGTGTGTGTGTGTGTGTGTGTGTGTGTGTGTGTGTGTGTGTGTGTGTGTGGTGTGTGTGTGTGTGTGTTGTGTGTGTGTGTGTGTGTGTGTGGTGTGTGTGTGTGTGTGTGTGTGTGTTGTGTGTGTGTGTGTCAGACATCGGTTCAATACTATTTAATGTATTGTAATGTTCAATACATTTGAAACATGTATCAGATACCTTTATTTGAAAAAAACAAGTAGTTGAATATTGGAATGTATATGGACATACACTTGGAAAAGTATTTGAAAATACTCATACACTCCCATACATTTAACCCAGGTATTTGAAATAAGTATTTGAATATACTTTTAAAATACAATTTGGTCGACTATTTGGTTTTTTACAAATACTCAAATAAAAGTACCTGTTTTGGGCTGTATTTGAAAATACTGAAATACACAGAAAAAAAATATTTAAATAACAAATGCTCAAGTACACATGTATTTGAATCCAGAGAGTGTGTGTCTATCTGTGTGTGTTGAGTTCATCATGGTTGACTGGCTGGTCAAAGATTTTAGAGACAGGATAATGTTTGTTTTTAAGTTGAGGCATCTTTGATTTCTGTATATGCTCTTTTAGCATTTTGCAGTACTGTCAGAGAGAGAGTGGTTAAATGCTAACGTCTGCTATTTCTAATTCAATTTCATGTATTTTGCTCTTCTGGTTACTGTTTTCTCTGATTTAATTCCTGTGGTACAGTATTTCAGATGTAATGGACTGCCTTCTACCTCGTACCTGGTGTCCACTCACCTACCTGATCATAATGGTGTTGTTGTTTTTTTACTTGTAAGCAAGTGCATTAAATAAGACAAAAGCTTTTTAGTTCTGTTGTAAAGTTGTCTGATTTGAAACCAATCTAGTTTTGGCCAGTACTTTTGATGTGAAGTGAGTGTATGACCCACTCAGTCCTGTTATAATAGTAACTGCTTGTCATCCTGTGATCTGATAGTGTCACTGGTGCGCTGGATACAAGCAACACAAAGAACTTAACAGATGGTGTGAGAAAAAGACAGACAGAAATACTATTTTTCTCTCCTATTGTATCTCCTCCTCTTCTCTCCTCTCCGCTTCTCTCTCCTCTTCTCTTATTCCTACCTCTCTCCTAGAGGTGAGATGAAGTGACCCCAGACCGTCCACCCTGGCCGGCCCTGCCAGAGGCTGTGTTAAGTGAAGTCTTTCACACGTCCAGTGCTGAAACCTGTGACCCAACGCTAACCCAGACCACCCCGCCTGGGGACATGCCTCCTGAGCTCTGTACCATGGTGGGGAAAGGTGTGAGCCACAGTAAAGGCCACATTAACACAGTAAAGGGCCTTAGAGCATCACAAATGTCAGCTGTGTTGACATGAGTTTTCAGCCTTTAAAGACTGACATCCCAGAAGTGATAAAGTATCCAACTGGAAGGAAGAGGCTTTTTAAAGGTAGCAGTTAAACAGGACTGACTGATGGAGGACGAGGAAGGTTGAGGAGGAGATAATGATGTCTAGGAGAGGAGGAGGATAATGATGTTGAGGAGGATCATGTCTAGGTGAGGAGGAAGATAATGACGTCTAGGTGAGGAGGATAATGGTGTCTAGGTGAGGAGGATAATGTCTAGGCCAGCGAGCAGTATATGGAAAATATGAGGTCTTAATGCATAAAGTAGTTAGTCCTGTAGTAGTTCATTTCTGATGAAGCTCTAAGCCATTCTCTGTCGCTTTTTCTCCATCTCTCGTACGTACGTGTGTGTGAGTGGCCAATGGCCATCAGTGCGTAAAGAAGGTCACTTGTGTTTAGTAACACTTCAGACTGACGCCTGTGAGTGAAATGTTCCTCTCGGGACATACACGCAGGCACAAAGGCTGGTATCCTAAATGTTAATGTTACCACATGGACACCTCTGTACCCCCCTCTCACCCTAACCCCAGGCCCTTTCTGTCCCCTCAAACTCTGCACCTGCGACTTTATTGGTCAAATGCCAGCGGATAAAATAATGGGCACTTTTCTGCAGAGAAACTCTGCCGTCTGTGTGTTAGAAACACTGCCGTCTGTGTGTTTGAGACACTGCCGTCTGTGTGTTTGAGACACTGCCGTCTGTGTGTGTGAGCGTGTTAAGAAGAGTTTAGGAGTGTGTGACCTGATGATTTGGAACTCTTCAGAGTGAGTTTGAGCACCGTGTTTTTGTGTGCTATTGTGATGTTAGTCCCTGTTCTGCTGTGTCTGTCAGAGCAGAGGGCCAACACTAGAGGGCGATGGAGGGCCAGACACATCTCTATCAGGACAGTGACCCTAGAAGAGACTAGCCCTGTCTGAGGAACACACTGCACACACAGACTAATAATACGAGTCATTTACAGTAGTGATGTTGTTTTATTGAACAACAGTCGTGTAGTGTGGGCTAATAGACAGTAGAGTGTGCTAACAAATTGTGTTTTGCAGCCTGGGATCTGGTGCCAGAAGGCTATGTCCTGCATTCCAACCCCAATATAAAGTAATAACACAGTGAAACAACACTTCCTTGAGTCTCTGTGCCATTCGGCATCTCTCAATGGAATCCAATCAGGACAGCTTGTAGTTATTCTTTATGTAGTTTATCATGTGAGGGTCCCTCTCTTTTCCACAAAATAGGACCTGAGAGAGACCACCTGACTGAAGGGGGTGGGGGAGAGAGGGGGGGGGACAGGAATGTGACTTACCCTGTGTGATGTGATTGTTTGCAGAGAAATGGGTTGACCTTGTCCATTGCTACCACACAGACATACACACAGTCACACACACTCATTCCCTTTGGTCTGGCTGTAGGTGTGTGGGACAAAGCTGTGGAGTGCTGGAACACTTGGAACCACTTCCTCCATACAGACCTAGCGGTTAAGAGCGTTGGACCAGTTACTGGCTTAACCGAAAGGTCGCTGGTTCGAATCCCAGAGCCGACTACTTGAAAAATCGGTTGATGTGGCCTTGAGCAAGCCACTTAACCTTAATTGCTCCTTTAAGTCGCTCTGGATAAGAGTGTCTGCTAAATGACTAAAAAAACGTTTTTTAAATGACTTGATAGAGGAAATGTAGAAGTAAGGATGGGACAGTGTAGTCCAACCATGGCCACAAAAAGGCATGTATTTTACCTCTGTCTATGTCTCTCTCAGCTTCTTAGTTCTATAATGAAAGTTCTAACATGGAGAAGTTTGTTTGGTTACTCAGCTTCTATACTCTCAATGTTGGAGAGTTGAAAACATGCCTACTGGAGTGAAATGACAAAGGCCCTATCACATAGGCCTGACCTAACCTTCCTTCTATTTATCGACTGAGATGATGTTCTAGAAGTCTTAAGTAAAAGATAAATATGGCAAGTTCAAAACAATCAAATTCTGTTTGAGACAAATATTTGTGATAAAGTCAATAAATCATTTGAATTGATTCATTTGCCTTTTTTTCAAACAATGTAGCCTTCAACTATTAGTGTACTTTATTAGATTTCTACACACAGAGACTAAATATAGGTTATGTTATCTGCAATTATGAATTCCTAAACTAAAATCTCTTTAAAATCAGAATATTTTAGATATTGCTTAAGACAACTAAATTGTATAAAACAGCACTTGATGAGTATTAGAAAATATTTTTCAAGAATGTTAAGTGGCATTCAAGTTAATAGGCTTTCTACATTTATGATTTGGTTATGGGATGTTTCACTCCCTGCCAGTCAGTTTAAGATTGTTTAAATAAACACATTGCATTAATATATACCTACATTTAAAAAATATAGCCTACCATTGCACCTCGGACCTGATTTTAAAAAGTTGAGGCTTAATTCCTAATCTGATTTTATTTAAAATACCTCTTTGAATTTAGTGATAGGCCCCTACATTCGTTTATAACAATCTGATATATTTGGAACATTGAAGTTATAAAGAACAACGGTTTTCGAATTATGCCTAATATTTGTTTTATAAAACATAAATTATTAAAAAGATGAATTGAATATGAGCGTCCCTCAGGCCAACACGCATGTCAAACTATAGCCTACCAAATGAATGTTTTTGTTCGAAATTAGATCAAAATGTGATTACACGTGGAGGCCTACAATTATAGCTATGAAAGTAAACAGTCGGTCTAGAAAGTACTCGGAAAGAATCAGACTTTATCTCATCTGAATAATACCCGTTCACAACTGCACATGCAACCGCAGCCAGAAAAGACGACCGACCATCACTTGACCAAACATGAAATAGGCCTATTCTATAAATATACCAACTATCTCGAAACGATTGTTTAACGGAATTCTAAATATTATACACAAAATATTTCAATATTTTTGTATATCACACCGAGGCTGATGTTTCTGATTCGCAGCGCAGGATTAGGATTTTAGATGTTAGTGGGTCTCTATCTTTTTCTCTCTTTCTCAGGGCCCAAGGCCCCAAATATAAAAGAGAACACGTACAAGTCAGAGGGCATGGAGAGAGAGGGGCGAGACAGAGGCCTGAGTTCCACTGCACATTAAGTTTAGAAACCGTTGTCGTCTGATATTCGCAGAACACCCTCACATCGCCGGGTTATCAATAGAAGGTTGATCTTTGTCTATCAGTCATTTCCATTCATTTCTCTGGCAGTTGAAATGCCACATACTGGTGGCAGTATAGTGTAGGCCCAATGTTGACTTTATATCTTTGTGATTGTTCACAGTGGGGTCAGTTATGTGAGCAGTGGCGTGTGTGGTGCACGCAGCGACGGAAATCAATGCCAACTCCACAAGAGCCACAATCTCAATGCCCCTACACGACAGCACATGCTCTAGGCATATGTGCATGCCCCGAAGCACATACGCATGGATTGCTTCATATGAGACCATTGAGGACTGTTGACACACTAGACCTCGGCTACTGACCGAATAGACAGTAAATGTCCCAGCGCGGAACTGCCATCTGAACACGGTAAAATACAACAATTGTTGAAATAACCTACTACTGATCTGTTTTGGAGACCATGCATGACCGACTGGCTATAGGCGTTTGTCTTCTTATGTGTGATTAAAAAAAATAGAGGTCAAGCCTTTTACTAATATGCCTAATATTAGCCTAAATTATATGCTAGGCTACCACTTTAGGAAATAATTGTTTGATTGAAGAAAATTTGCGTTTTAGAGCACCCGGGACACTGCATGTGTAAAAGCCAAAATTCTGGTGACAATCCTGTAATAACGAGTTTATTGCTGTGACAAATGACCGTTTTGAGAAACAAGAACATTATCGAAGCAGAATGTCAATGCTACAGAGTCATCGTCGGTAGCCTATGAGCCGTAGCCAAGAAAATGTGAGAAAAGCAAATCAGATTAGGTTAAAGTTAGGCTATGTTTACGCGATGTTGGCCTATTTTTTTACATCAATGAGTCCAGGCTATAATTTCACACTAAAGTAATAGGCTGTATTGCTGCAAGCCTATCCTATTTCAGTGTGCGTGTGTGTGTGTGTGTGTGTGTGTGTGTGTGTGGTCGTGGATTGATTATTTGATTAAAATCAGAGTCAAGTATATTCCACCAAACGGAGAGAGCAGAGCTCAAACGAGCGCCTGTTTACCTCATGCTGACCCCTTCAACTCCGGGTGACTCTGCTCAAGAGCTGCACGGTAATGGATGCGACCGGTTGATTATCTCGATTCTTAATACAGACGCAGCGCCCTGGAGTGAAATGCTGTGTGAAGGATGGTAGCCTTTGAGATAATATACATGTAGGTTATCCTAGCTATTATATAAGAAAGGGAAAGAGTATAATTAAGCAATAAGGCCCGATGGGGTGTGGTATATGGCCATTTATACCACGTTTAAGGGCTGTTCTTACACCGACGCAAAGCGGAGTGCCTGGACACAGCCCCTAGCCGTGCTATATTGGCCATATACCACAAACTCCCGAGGTGCCTTATTGCTATTATAAACTGGTTACCAACGTAATTAGAGCAGGAAAAACACATATTTTGTTATCCCCGTGGTATACGTCTGATACCACAGCTGTCAGTCAATTAGTATTCAGGGTTCAAACCACCCAGTTTATTATAGTATTTATATCCTGAGATCATGCATGCATGTATTTACAGAAAATGTTGCTCCTCTCTTAAATAGGAATAATAGTACCTTCATGCTCTTTACATCAAACCAAATCCTCATAAACCGACCTCCATTTTCTCAATATAATCCCTGGCCATGCAGGGAATAAATTAATCTCTCTCTCTCTCGCTCGTCTCTCGGTCTGTCTGTCTCTCAGATTCATAGCATCTTTATTAGCATGAATGACAAGGCCACTGTTGCTAAAGCTCTCTGTCTCTCTCTATCTCTCTCTCTCTCTCTTTCAGATTCAGATTCATAGCATCTTTATTAGCATGAATGACAAGGCCACTGCGCTCTCTCTGTCTGAGCGAGAGGGGGGTGGGGAGGGAGGGAGAGCAATCTTATAGGTCTMACATTCTTTCAGTAACTGGCTATGACGCGAGTGTACGATGGGGGTGGGGGCTGAAAAACGTAGGGGGTGCCTTGAAATGGGTAATTCCTGATTTGAGGGTCAAACCGAGCTCCAGCTCCGCACACGATAGACTGCTGCATGGAGATAGAGGGAGAGGAGAGGGGAAGGCGGGAAAAGACTGGGGGTCTCTGGTGAACCAGGCTGGCTTCGGCAACCGTCGACGGTTAGAGTCAGACATAGGGAAATTCATTCAGACGTATGGTACAATCCAGTTTTAAAATACTAAACGTATATAGCCTAACCTTCGTCCAGTGTAATTATTCACCATAATAATGCGTTACTGACGGAGGTCTGACGGAGTGTTCTATTTAATTCGGTGAACTCTGTGGGTCTGCGTGTTTGGAGAATTTCGGATTAGGTGACACAGCGACTCTGGACACTGATCTAACAAACACACACACACCAGGATGACCGTGGAACTGTGGTCTCCAGGACCGAAACAGAACAGCGCATGAGGTACACAGACCCGAAGAGTGTGTGAGGAGTGTTTAAGTGAATGTGTGCGGCTGGATGTAGTGTTGTTTAGACTCAGCGGCTTGGCTTTAGACGGCTGTCTCTATGTCTTCAATATTCGGGTCCAGAGTTGATGTAGAGTGCAGACCTTGTGTTCAAATTCTTTGAAAGTAATTGAAATAGCCTAAAGACATTTCGAAGTAAGTATTTGGATAATTTTTKTTTGAAAATATAAGTAGGCTAGTTGAATATTGGAATGTTTTTGGAAACACTTGGAAAGTGTTTGAAAATACACAAATACACAGACAAGTGTATTTTCAAATACACATATTTAAATAGTCCATGCATTTTAACCAAGGTCTGTTTGGTCCAAGGGGTATTTGAAATAATGGAAACAAGTATCCTATTTCAAAATACTGTAGTTTCGGCTATTTACATGAATTTACTTGCAAATACTTTCAAATAATTCCAATATAAGTAGCTGATTTGGCCACATTATTTGAAAATACTCAAATACACAGAAAATAAGTATTTCAATAACAAATAGGCCTAGTAAATACGCATGTATTTGAGGCCAGGTCTGGTACAGTGAGAGGTGCAATAATTTATAGAAAACAAAACAATGTTTTACCAGTGGGCCCTGATCATTCACAGCTTATAATAATAGCATCCTTATATAACCGTCTATCTATTAGCTTACTAATAGCATATTTAATCACTAGTAGGATATTGTTACGCGTTATTAGTAAGGATATGCTACATACATTATTATGATCACTAAGCCTATTCCTATTATTCTTATCTTCTTATTAATTATGACTGTTATTCGATTATTATGATGATGATGATGATTATTATTATTGTTATTATTACATGTTGTTAAATATGCACATGCTGTGATATAGCCAAAACACAATTTTAAATAATAGATTAATAATAGATAAAGCCTTAGCCTACTGATATTTAACAAGACTACATGTTGCAGATGACTATCTAAATCAGAATAATATACATTTCATTGACTATCTAAATAGACATTTAAATGTTTATTTAAATATATATTTTAATTATGCTTATTTTTTCTCATTTGTTTCATTTGATTATCTAGACCATTTATGCATGAGCTTATTTCTTTAGGCCCAAGATGTTTTCAAATGCACAACACAGCTTATTTTGTAATATAGTTTTAGTTTGAATTTTGTCATATTTTCTGTGAAATGAGACTGAGGTGTATATTGAATTCAAGTCATTATTATCAGCTCTGTTATCCCAGGCCTAATAGGTTAATAATAAAGTATTAACATACTGTATTTTAGGCTTATCAGATAATAGTGTTTGTGTGTGTGTGTGTGTGTGTGTGTGTGTGTGTGTGTGTGTGTGTGTGTGTGTGTGTGTGTGCGCGCGTGTGCGCGTGCGCGTGCGTGTGTTGTGTCTATCCCGTCAGTGTGTCCCTTGGTGTCAGGTATTGTAGTGTGTGTGATGGCTAACGGCGGGGACCCGTTCGCCATCCCAGAGCGCATGGACACAGACACGAACTCACCGAAAGAGAACAAACCGGAGAATCACACTAGCTCCAGCTCTCCACCGTCACCGGGGACCACGCGCACACAGCAGGTAACTTCCCGTTTGTGTGTGTGTAAATGTAAAAAATTTCAAAACGTGAAAACGAGGCACTTGTATATATTTTTTAATTGTGGGTGATCACGATTTATGCATGATTTTCTCTTCTAAAGCGAAGTGGGAAAGTAATTGTTGAAAATAATGTCATTAAGTTAGTCTATAGTAGGCCCATAGCCTATTGAAGAGAACAAATGAAAATACTCTGAATAATATAGGCCACTAATTTAAACGATTATTCCCCTAATATAAAAACTAAAGTCGGCGAAGTAGCGCATTTCATTTCAAAGCAGAAACAAATAGCCAATTTTAGGAACGCGGGAGCTGAATATGACCTAGATTTGGTTTCTAAACAGTCGGTTGGTTACCTAGAACATGCCCAGAGCAAAACTGACTGACTGACTCTCTGGTTAAATCTGTGTCAAACTCCGTTAGTGAAAATATCGGGGTTTTCTTATAAATTTGAAACCTTCAGTAGCCTATTTACAGTGTAGGCCTATGCGGCATCTAATAAATAGGCTTACAATAGTTATTGTTATTAATATTAATATAGGCCCAAACGTATTGTCATTTTAATCAAACCGTTCCAATAGTACAACAGTCTCACTAAGATAAAATACATTGTTATTGGTCAGGCTGTAAAGGCTTACGTTTGTTGTATTTTTAAAACTGTTTTTACAATGTTCAATTAAGTTTATGTAGACCAATCGGTAGGATATTTCTTCAATGAGGGATCGGGACTTTGGTTTAAATATTTAGTATATATATCTCTTATCTTATCTGTTCTCTATTCTCAGGGGATGGAGGGAATAAAAGTCTACCTGCACGAGCGCGAGCTGTGGGAGAAGTTCCATGAGGTCGGAACAGAGATGATTATCACTAAAGCGGGAAGGTAAATGCGTGCGCTATGTGTTCTTGCATTAGATGAGAATGAAAATTCGTGTCCATTATAGGCTACAATTAAGCCTATAAACTAGTACAAATTGTTTTCTCACTTTTTACGTTAGGCTTAGGCTATAGGTTTTTTGAGCTTCCGTTAATTAACACTGAACATTTAGGGAAAATAAAAATGTGCCCACTAGGCCTAGACCTGTTAAACATGTCACATTTTTGTGATTAGGCCTACTGTTTGTAACGTTTGTATTTATAATTAGGCCCATAACAAGTAGGCTATTGGCCGGGTACACATTTTCAAGTAATATCATTTTCTCATTAGCCGAATAAATGATTGGCGGTGGCTATGAATATGGAGTTTCGCACTCGCCCCGCCCCTCTGGAAACCTCTTTCTCAAAGCTACGCATCCAAATCATCTCCTGTACGTGTTATTCTACGCACACATTTTTTCTTGCTGTTCACACTTCATCCCCCTTCACGTTTCTCTCTTTACTCACCCTCTTCTGATCGAACCATGATGATGTATCCTCCCACTGGACACAAACTGGTTGGTTGAATCAACGTAGCTAGTAACTTGTCAATGTATTGTGACGTGGAATCTACGTGAAAATACATAGGATTTGAAAAAAAGTAATCAACTGTTGTTTGGAAGGTGAAATTTCAACCACAGGATTAGGTCATCATTGTAACCAGTTTTCAACATAGACAAATTTAAATGAAATATGTTGAATTTGTACCTTTGAAACAATGTTGTATCTTCAACACATAGACAAACCTTGTTTAAAATACGTTGAATATGTACCTTTGAAACAGCTTTGGAGCTTCAATTTACAGTATACAGCAATATCAATGGAATACATTTAACTCTGAAAGTGTTAAATGTACACTAATTTCAGTGAAGATATGAGTCCCACTGAACTAGTGTTAAAATAACACTTTTGAAAGCGTTAAAGATCTAACTCTGTGACAGTGTTCCCAATTCAACTCTTAAAGTGTTCAAATGAACTTTGTTGTGGTGTTTGCATAGCTCTACTGTAGAGTAATATGCAACACCTACAGTGTAAAACACTTAATTTAGAGT
Organism: Salvelinus sp. IW2-2015; assembly: GCF_002910315.2. Lineage (NCBI taxonomy): Eukaryota > Metazoa > Chordata > Actinopteri > Salmoniformes > Salmonidae > Salvelinus > Salvelinus sp. IW2-2015. The sequence goes on along the minus strand of NC_036855.1, from coordinate 25,821,274 downwards.
AAACTGGGCTCACTTTGCTTAGTGCTGATGCTGTTAAACTTTCTCAGTGTAAGAAATGAACACCTCTAGTGTTACAGTAAATACTTTTTAGGTGTTGTTTTAACACTATGTTGTAAAGCCTAATTTGCATATTTCCCGGGTGCCTTTTCTTTTCACGTGAATTGTAGAGTTTCCACCCATGACTGTATTTGTTAGTGACAGAGACATGGTTATTGAATTATTTCATTTTAAAGGCCTGTGGCATTCACCAAGTGAGTACCTAGTCGAATGTGATCATTCAAATGAAGCTCTATGACAATACAATACATATATCATAAGGCCTTACTTTGATGGCAGTGGTGTTAGGATACTCCTGGTTTGCAGGCCACATCAGGCCTGCAGGTCACATTATGCCGACTTGCAAAGTGATGTGTAATTCCTATTGGAATCCAGTCAGAGTTAGGATATTCAACAGCTGGAATTTTTAATCACCTGCAACCTGCATTCAGAATGACTTTCAGCTTTAGGAAAGTTGATAAGAAGACTACCTAAACCATTTAAACTGGAACAACCATTTCAGTAACAGGTACAATAAATCTAACTAATTGATTGTATGTTATTTATCTTTGTGTAGCATAAGATTAATCAATCAATCAAAACCAAAAGCAAAAACACAGATGTTAAAAATAATCCTAAAAAATCTACCTGCAGTAGAGCATGCTTGGAAATATGATAATGATAAGCGGGGTTTTGTTGGGACTGTTTTACTCTCCACACTGTACAAAATAACTGGTTATTAACACCAACGCTGGGGGTTCTTTTACACCACTTAGGGATCATTTCACTCTTACAGAGTGAGTTTAACTCCTGAATCAACAGGAACATTTTTACACTGAAAAATCATAGTTGGCCAATATGCTGTGTATTAGGACTGTGACAAATCTTTGTTGTTTTGGCTCTGTGCTCTAGCACTTTGGATTTGAAATGATACGATGACGATGAGGTTAAAGTGTAGACTGTCAGCTTTAATTTTAGGAAATGTTCATCCATATTGGGTGAACCATTTAGAAAGTACAGCACTTTTTGTACATAGTCGCCCAATTTTAGGGGACCAAAAGTATTGGGACAAATTCACTTATGTGTATTAAGGTAGTCAAAAGTTTAATATTTAGTCCCATATTCCTAGCACGCAATGATTCCATCAAGTCTGTGACTCTACAAGCTTGTTGGATACATTTGCTGTTTGTTTTGGTTGTGTTTCAGATTATTTTGTGCCCAAAAGAAATGAACAGTAAATAATGTATTGTGTCATTTTTTTTACTCACTTTTATTGTAAATAAGAATATGATTCAAAATACTTCTACATTAATGTGGATGCTACCACGATGACGGATAATCCTGAATGAATCGTGAATATTGATGAGTGAGAAAGTTACAGAGGCATGACTACTTTAATACATATACATATAAGTTCATTTGTCCCAGTACRTTTGGTCCCTTTTGGAGCTCACTGTATATCCGCCATCAGAAAAAAACTATGGGATGAGCAGCACTTCCTACTGGAGAGTTGTTCTATCTAGAGCTATTCATGTGTTCTCCCATCCAGAGTTTTAACCAAGCCCTGCTTAGCTTTGATATTTATCACTGACTAATACCAATGTACTATCGTGAGAATGGTTATTGAGAGGTCTCTAAATAACAAAATTCACTATAGCTATCAAAGTCATTCCAAAGGGTAGGTTTAACAGAGCAAATTAAATTTAACTGTACTTTAGAGATCATCAATGATACTATTTAGGCCTATATCGCATTTGCAAAGTCATCTAGAGCTATGTTTCAATTCATCCCAGGGTTCAACAAAAAATTGACAATACATACAGTGCCCTCAAAGTATTCATACCCCTCAACCTTTTCCATATACAAAGTGTGATTAAATTGTCATTTTTTTGTCAACGATCTACACAAAATAATCTAATGTCAAAGTGGAAGATTTTTTAAATAAAACACTAATATATTTTGATTAGATAAGTATTCAACCCCCTGAGTCAATACACGTTAGAATCACCTTTGGCAGCAATTACAGCTGGAAGTCTTTGTGGGTAAGTCTCTTAAGAGCTTTGCAAACCTGGATTGTACAATATTTGCACATTATTTTTGAAAAAAGTTCTTCAAGCAGTATAGCTTGAAGTTGGTTGTTGATTGTTGCTGGACAGCCATTTTCAAGTCTTGCCATATATTTTTCAGACGATTTAAGTCAAAAATGTAAATAGGCTACTCGGGAACATTCAATGCCATCTTGGTAAGTAACTCCAGTGTATATTTGGCCTTGTATTTTAGGTTATTTTCCTGCTGAAAAGTGGATTTGTCTCCCAGTGTCTGTTGGAAAGCAGACTAAACCTTTAGGACTTTGCCTGTGCTTAGCTCTATTCCTTTTCTTTTATCCTAGTCCCTGCTGATGACAAGCATACCCATAACATGGTGCAGCCACCACGAGTTGTGTTTGAAAATATAAAGAGTGGTTCTCAGTGATGTGTTGGATTTGCCCCAAACATTATGATTTGTATTGAGGACAAAGAGTGTATTTATTTTCCACATTTTGTGCAGTATTACTTTAGTGCCTTATTGCAAACAAGATGCATGTTTTGTAATATTTTTATATTCCAAAATACATGTAGGTTAATATTGTGGAGTAACTACACTGTCGGTGATCCATACTCAGTTTTCTCCTATCACAGCCATTTTACTCTGTAAAATCACCATTGGCCTCATGGTGAAATCCCTGAGTGGTTTCCTTCCTCTCCGTTAACTGAGTTAGGAAGGACACCTGTATTTTTGTAGCAACTGGGTGTATTAATACACCATCCAAAGTGTGAAAAAATCATATTAAACAACATTATTGCACACATAGTTAGTTCATGCAACTTATCTGACTTAAGCACATTTTTACTCCTGAAGTTATTTTTGCTTGCCATAACAAAGGGGTTGAATACGTGTAACCGATGTGAAATGGCTAGCTAGTTAGCGGGGTGCGCGCTAATAGCGTTTCAATCGGTGACGTCACTCGCTCTGAGACCTTGAAGTAGTTGTTTTTGTGGAGCGATGGGTAACGATGCTTCGTGGTAGGCAGTTGTTGATGTGTGCAACCAGGGTCCCTGGTTCGAGCCCAGGTAGAGTCGAGGAGACGGACGGAAGCTATACTGTTACATACGTATTGACTCAAGACATTTCAGCTGTTAATTTTATTTATTTGTAAAAATGTCTAAAAACGTCATTCCACTATGACATTATGGGGTATTGTGTGTAGATCAGTGACATTAACATCTAAAGAAAGGTTCATTCATTTTAAATACAGGCTGTAACACAACCAAATGTGGAAAAAGTAAAGGGTTGTGAATAAGGCACTGTATAGGTCTAGGGTTTCAAGCTTTGGTTGATTTCAAATGTAATCTTCAAATGAATCACTCGATTCAACTCTCCATCTTATCCAAAAATCAAGGCTAAAGAATAGGACTAAATCAAACTTTATTTAAAGTGCATTTAAAGTTTGATTAGATTAGATTTAGTCCTATTATTTGATTTCTGGTTGAGGTGAAGACGTCTATATCAATTATTCATTTGTAGACAATCTGGATATTGAGTTGTGCCAACGTAACCAAATATCAACCGTAGAAGGAGATGTATCTTCTGCTTGGACAGTTCCATTTGTGCCACTGACTAATTCCAGTTTGTCTACAAATTATTAACTGATATGTTGGATCCACTTCTGCATCTCAACCCAAAATCTAAGTTTAACAATAGTACTAAATCCAATCAAATTTGAAATACACTTTAAATAAAGTTAGATTTGATCTAGTCATGTTCTTTAACTTTGATTCTTTGTTGAGATGGAGATGTGAATCCAATTGATCAATTAGTCATTTGTAGACAAACTGGAATTAGAACCAGTCTAAATCAGTGGCACAAAAGATTCAAATGTTGATATTTGGTTGCGTTGACAACAAAACACAATTCAATATCACTTTTGTAATGCAATAAATAGCCTATTAACTTGTCGACAAGTTAACAAATGATCCTGAAGTTTGGATTCACATCTCCAACTAAACCAAAAATAAACTTTAAAGAATAGGATTAAGGCTGTGGCTCAGATGAAACTATCCAAGCATTCAATATCCTTTAAATATTGATATTTGGTTGCGTTGTCAATAGCATAAAGCTAAAACTATTTTAGAAACTAATGTAACAGTATTTATTCAACCTTAAAATGGCCATATTTTGAGTTTAGCCTAATGTAACTATACATGTATTTTTATGTAATCTTAGAAAGCGTGCATGATCAAGATAGCATGCAAAGGTTACAGGTCTGTGGAGATCTTTACAATTACTATAATAACCTGCGCAGAATCTCGAACAGCATTGATCACTTGCACTATGTACTTTTAATGTAATCTCAACTGCAATCCAGGTCATTTGGTTGTGCTATGAGATCCAAATACAAAATATCTGACATTGCATTCCCATTTGAACTTTGTTGTGTTTTTAAATGGTTGAAAGTGCAGCGATAACACATGTAGATGAATACTAAACCAAAAATCTGACATTGTTTTTCCATTGGAATTTGGCTGTGACTTTAGAAGTGTTGAAAGCATAGTGATGACACATTGGGAATTCAACAAACTTCTGGCTGTCTTTTTGAGTGGGTGAATAAAGGTTGAAATCTCATTGATCAACACCTCAACCAAATATTACCCACATTTCCACATTGAAGTGACATGGTGTGCCCAGTGGGCTATGTTTCTGCCTCATACTTCTGAACAGTTTAAATAAAAACCCTGCAGTGATTAATGAAGACTGCCTACAACCATATCTGTCTGTTGTATTGGATATTGCAGTTACACATTGCATTGGAGCAAAAACAATCTGCATTTTGTGTGATGATGGAGGCTAATCTTTGTAGGTTTCATACGGTAGCCACTAGCCAGAGTTGCTGGAAAAAAACACTGCTACTTTGACTGCCTGTCTGCTTCCTGCTTAGCCAATGTTTACAATGATGATTGAAAATAACTTTAAATCGCTAATTGGACTGTGACTGTGTCTTGCTTGTGTTTGATATGCTGCCTAGATAGCTGCATGCAACTCCCCACTTGAGTTTTGCACTGGAGTTTGTACGAACATGTTGATCGTGTCTTTTGTGTTCAACATGTAAATAGCTGCATGTAGCTTAACTCCCCTCCGGAAAAAAGAACATGAAACCATGTTTATGCTTAATATCCTACTGAGGCATGGAATTCAATAGAGAGAACATGTCGACCATGTCCTTTGTGTACAACATGAAGTTTATAGGCTACACCAGACAGTCGTTCATCGCCGATTAAGGAGGGGGAAGCGGCAACAGAGCAGTGGGCAGCAGCTACATATTTTTTCAGGAGGGCAGAAATCTCAGTATCTTTAGCCAGAACAAATTGGGCCTCCAGAAAATCCGGAACTGCAGCCACTCCGTAAATTGTTTAGATGATTCTAGTTTTGTTTCGGGTTTTGCTCACAACTGCAGCAATGGCTGCTATGCCTCAGTCATAGGCTACTGATATTGTTATGATCCTGACTGTCTGTAGTGTTGCTGTCTCGCCAGGCGGATGTTCCCCTGCTACAAGGTGAAGGTTACGGGCCTCAACCCTAAAGCCAAGTACATCCTCCTCATGGATATCGTGCCAGCGGATGACCACCGCTACAAGTTTGCGGATAATAAATGGTAAGCTAGCTATATAACAAAACTTTGTATATTTAAATAGCCTACATTATGTGTTTTGAGCTGCTAAAAATAAATAGTAAAACAGTATATATTTTAACAGCATTATAGAGAGTGAAACATAACACAGAGCAGGGACGTGGATGTTTAGGTCCCACTCAGTGCCCTGTGCTCTGTGGCCTAGTTTCCTGTGTATGCCTGCTGCCTGCGCATCACACCTCCTGCCCCTGACCACCAGTTCAGTCTCAGTACCATGGGTTCATGTGGCGGGCAGATTAAAGGCTAGGTTTCACTGAGGTCAGCACCAGGCTGCAGGGGAGATGTCGGAAACTCATAAACTCAGACATTTCCAACTTGCTTACTCGTTGTAGAAAGATCTTACCCGAGTTTCCCTCTTGGGAAGTATCAGATACAACCAATATGAAGCTCTACGCAAATAATTTACGCTCATTTTAACTAGGAGGTCCCAGGTTTCCAACATGACATGAATGCGGCATAAACCCTCTCGTGCTGTGTATGTCTCCTCTCCCTGGTCACATGATGGAGCCCCGTGGCACCCTTAAGGACACGTCATTCATCTGCTACAATAGAAGATGGGCGCTCCATTTTCAGTCATATGTTTAGACAAGGGACTATGTTAATGCCTAATGTGAATGTTGTTATGCGTGGGTAGATTATTTGTTTGTAAATATCAGCGGTGCTCTGTCATTTCCCAGCCATATTTGACAGAAGTGGAATAACTTCAGTGAACATGTTTGCCAGCTCGGTCCAGTTGTTGCCAGTTGGAGGGCATTCTTCTCTGACAGATTCCAACTTAAGGAGTCATACACACGACAACAACACGCACACACSTCATAGGCTATTGTCATTAAAGTGGCACGGTTGGGATCAATTAAATTKTTTTCCAGTAAATTCAGGAAGTACACTGAAATTCCAATTGTCGTCAACGCTTTTCAATAAGGAAAATGTGGAATTGGAATTTGGTTTACTTTCTGATTTCACTGGAATTTAAATGAAATTGACTCAAATACTATAAAACAAACCAGAACATTTAGCATGTTTTAAATATACTGAACAGAAATATAAACATGCAACAATTTCAACGATTTTACTGAGTTACAGTTCATATAAGGAAATCAGTCAATGAATTAATTTGTCCCTAATCTATGGATTTCACATGGGCAGTGGCGCAGCCAATCAGAATATGTTTTTCCCCACAAAAGGGCTTTATTACAAACAGAAATCCTCCTCAGTTTCTTCAGCTGTCCGGGTGGCTGGTCTCAGACAATCCCGCAGGCGAAGAAGCCGGATGTGGAGGTCCTGGGGTGGAGTGGTTACACATGATCTGCGGTTGTGAGGCTGTTGGGCGTACTGCCAAATTCTCTAAAATGACGTTGGAGGCGGCTTATGGTAGAGAAATGAACATTAAATTCTCTGGCAACAGCTTTGGTGGACATTCCTACAGTCAGCATGCCAATTACACGCTTCCTCAAAACTTGAGACATCTGTGGCATTGTGTTGTATGACAAAACTGCACATTTTATAGTGCCATTTTATTGTCCCCAGCACAAGGTGGGGTAAGGTGTAAGGATTATACTGTTTAATCAGCTTCTTGATATGCCACACCTGTCAGGTGGATGGTTTATCTTGGCAAAGGAGAAATACTCACTAACAGGGATGTAAACAAATTTCTGCACAAAATATGAGAGAAATAAGCTTTTTGTGCTTATGGAACATTTCTGGAATCTTTCAGCTCATGAAACCAACACTTTACATGTTGCGTTTATATTTTTCCTATATGGACAATAGTTTTTGGATACATGTTCACATGGTTGGAATTTGCTTGTACCTCATTGCTCTGATTAACACCTGTATTGGTATGAACATATCCTGATGTAACAGACAGGGGCCAGCAGGGTGTCTCTTTGTTATAAAAGCAGTTGAAGCGTGAGGAGGATGTTGGTCTAGTAATAATAATAGATACAGCCAGCGGCGCACCATGGCATGTCAGATTTATGTGTCTCCTGTGCCAGTGTGACAGCACGACCACAGTAAATAGCATGGCCAGGTTAGACTGTGTGTGTGTGTGTGTGTGTGTGTGTGTGTGTGTGTGTGTGTGTGTGTGTGTGTGTGTGTGTGTGGTGTGGTGTGGTGTGTGTGTGTGTGTGTGTGTGTGTGTGTGTGTGTGTGTGTGTGTGTTGTGTGTTGTGAGTCGTGAGAGAGGACACACAGTACGAGGGGCAGGTAAAAGGCAGGGCTGGGTCAGACCAGGGCCAACTGACTAGCATCCAATTGTGATTGATATTTGGTTGAGTTGTCAATGTGTGAATTTGTGTGTGTATGTGTGTGTCAGGTCTGTGACGGGGAAGGCGGAGCCGGCCATCCCGGGAGGTTGTACGTCCATCCTGACTCTCCGGCCACCGGAAGCCACTGGACACGTCAGCTTGTCTCCTTCCAAAACTCAAACTCACCAAACACCATCTGGACCCCTTCGGACACGTTAGTCCTAAACCTCTCTACCCTGCGTGTGTGTGTGTGTGTGTGTGTGTGTGTGTGTGTGTGTGTGTGTGTGTGTGTGTGTGTGTGTGTGTGTGTGTGTGTGTGTGTGTGTGTGTGGTGTGTGTGTGTGTGTGTGGTGTGTGTGTGTGTGTTGTGTGTGTGTGAAGGGATAGTGCTGCTGTCTGCTGTGGTTCTGTTAGAACAGTGGTAACCTCAATAATGATGTTAGGTACGTTAAGGGTCATTAGCTCATCCATGCCTGGTTGGACCGTCACACTGGTTGGTTGGACCGTCACACCAATTAGGATTAGGCCTCTCGATGAACGCACACGCACACACACACAACTATTATCTGCTTTCTGCTAGGCCTATTATCTGTTAATACTTTACTATTACACACAGAGCATGGCTACCAGAGAGGGAACAAAATCACTGACACGACAAACATATGCACAGTGCATTGGTACATAAAGACACCCATTTGGAAATAAACAATTTAGCTTCAGCATAGCATGCGTCCAGACAAAAGGGACAATTTATGGATAGGCCTATTGAATATCTCCTTCTACAAGTGGGATGGAGTTAGAGCATTGGTTTAATGTATTTGTTTTTGTTGTGTTGCAGATCATATTAAACTCCATGCATAAATACCAGCCCCGCCTCCATATCGTCAAAGCAGACGAATACAACAGGTTTGGTTCCAAGAACACTGCCTTCTGCACGCACGTGTTCTCAGAGACCGCCTTCATTGCCGTGACATCATACCAGAACCACAAGGTACCGAAACACTGAACACATAAAATAATTTATGATTGTTCTTTTTTTTTAAAGTCACATTTTCGTTCATCTTATTTGATCAGATATTTCTGGATTATTTTGGCATAGATACAGTTAAATTGTCCAGGTCCTGTTGTACAGGCCAGAGTTGTCTTATGGGTATATAGATTTGTGTTAGCCATGTGAATCAGTGCATTTTCCCCCGCCATCACTGTTCTCAACTCAACATGTCCAGTTTGATTACATCCCAGTGTTTACGCATCACAGGGCAGCTCTGACCTGTTCCTTTCCTTTGATCATATATGTTATGGTTCCAGCGCCATAGAGAAATCACTCTCTCACACACACAGGTAACTGCCAAAATAAAGGAAACACTTGAGTAAATGAGTGATACAAAGTATATTGAAAGCAGATGCTTTCACACAGGTGTGGTTCCTGAGTTGATTATGTAATTAACATCCCATTATGCTTAGAGTCATGCATAAAAATACCCAGTTTCCCATTATTTTGGCTACCATGGCTAGAAGCAGAGATCTCAGTGTCTTTGAAAGAGGGGTCTCAAAGGACCATAGGGGGTTTAAATTGAACACTTATGGGAGTTTATGGAGACAGCGTTTTCCACCACCATCAACAAAACACCAAATGATAGAATTTCTCATTAAAGAAAGGTGTTGCATCCTTCCAATAGAATTCCAGACACTTGTAGAATCTTCACCAAGGTGCATTGAAGCTGTTCTGGCGGCTCGTGGTGGCCCAACGCCCTATTGAGACAGTTTATGTTGGTGTTTCCTTTACAGTGCATTCAGAAAGTATTTAGACCCCTTCACTTTTATTCACATTTTGTTACGTTACAAACTTATTCTAAAATGAATTAAAAAATATATATCTCATCAATCTACACACAATACCCCATAATGACAAAGCAAAAAGAGGTTTTAGATTTTTTTTGCAAATTTATTACAAATAAAAAAACGGAAATATCACATTTACATAAGTATTCAGACCCTTTACTTAGTACTTTGTTGAAGCACCTTTGGCAGCGATTACAGCCTCAAGTCTTGAGTATGATGCTACAAGCTTGGCACACCTGTATTTTGGGAGTTTCTCCCATTCTTCTCTGCAGATCCTCTCAAGCTCTGTCAAGTTGGATGGGGAGCGTCGCTGCACAGATATTTTCAGGTCTTTCCAGAGATGTTCGATCAGGTTCAAGTCTGGACTCTGGCTGGGCCACTCAAGGACATTCAGAGACTTGTCCCGAAGCCACTCCTGCGTTGTCTTGGCTGTGTGCTTAGGGTCGTTGTCCTGTTGGAAGGTGAACCTTCGCCCCAGTCTGAGGTCCTGAGCGCTCTGGAGCAGGTTTTCGTCAAGGATCTCTCTCTACTTTGCTCCGTTCATCTTTCCCTCGAACCTGACTAGTTTRCTAGTCCCTGCCGCAGAAAAACATCTCCACAGCATGATGCTGCCACCACCATGCTTCACCATAGGGATGGTGCCAGGTTTCCTCCAGACGTGACACTTGGCATTCAGGCCAAAGAGTTCAATCTTGGTTTCATCAGACCAGAGAATCTTGTTCTTTAGGCAAACTCCAAGTGGGCTGTCATGTGCCTTTTACTGAGGAGTGGCTTCAATGCTTCAGAAATGTTTTGGTACCCTTCCCCAGATCTGTGCCTCGACCCAATCCTGTCTCGGATTTCTACGGACAATTCCTTCGACCTCATAGCTTGGATTTTGCTCTGACATGCACTGTCAACTGTGTGACCTTATATAGACAGGCGTGTGCCTTTCCAAATCATGTCCAATCAATTGAATTTACCACAGGTGTACTCCAATCAAGTTGTAGAAATATCTCAAGGATGATCAGTGGAAACAGGATGCACCTGAGCTCAATTTCAAGTCTTATAGCAAAGGGTCTGAATACTTGTATAAATACTTATGTAAAAAAGGTATTTCTGTTTTTTTGTTTTTTAAACGTGTTTTTGCTTTGTCCTTATGGGGTATTGTGTGTTGGTTAATGAGGACATTGTTTTATTTAATCCAGTTTAGAATAAGGCTGTAACGTAACAGAATGTGGAAAAAGTCAAGGGGTCCAAATACTTTCCGAATGCACTGTATTTTGGCAGTTACCTGTAGTTTCTCTCTCTCTCTGTCCACACACACACACACACACGCGCGCGCACACGCACACACACACACACACACACACACACACACACACACACACACACACACACACACACACACACACTGAAACACATGAAATACAAGTTCAAATTATGTGCAATACAAAATTCTAAACTATTGAATGCAAATTGAATTCCTGAACACAAATTCAAAATGGTTTAATTCAATTACTGTTGGCATTTATATCGCTCCCTAGTGAAAGCCCACGGCGCACCCGTGATAAACACATCACCACGCCTAACAAGAAAAACATAAACCAACTGCAACACCATGTCATTGTCAATGAAAATACCTATTTTTCATCCCAAATGTTCCTAGAACAACTATATTTGACTTAAGGACTTTAAAGCTGGAGTCCTTGGTGAAACTGCTACGTTCATTTGGGATATTACAACAACAAAGAAATTACAGCAAACAACAAACTTTGTTTAGTTCTTTTCCCCTCACCTCTGTTTTGTCCATAAAACAATAACAAAGGTGCTGGGGGCCGACAGCGGCGCTGTTTCTCCTAATGKGGATTCCATCTTTAAACCTGCCAACTGTTTAGGGAAACAGTTTACACTGCGATTCTGCTGGTTCAAAATGAATACTTTCAGAACATGGTCAGTGTCTGTGGAATGTCCATGTTGCGTTCCAGAATCCCAGAATCTAGCAACTGTTCAGGTCCAGATTCAACATTTAGTGTCTCATGGATCAGCACAGTAAATCAAAGGGCTGGGCAGGGTGTTTGGTGATCTAAGGCAGTGTGTTGTGTCCCTGTCAGATCACCCAGCTGAAGATAGAGAACAACCCGTTCGCTAAGGGCTTCAGAGGCAGTGATGACATGGAGCTGCACCGCATGGCTAAGATACAGGGGTGAGTACAGACTCCCTCCCTCTCTCTCTTTCTCTCTCTCTCTCTCTTGCTCTCCCTCCCTCCTTCTCTCTCTCTCTCAGACTTTTGCTCCAGCCTGTCTGAAAAGGACAGTCTATTTTGTGCATATTGTGTGAGGCGGTTTGAGTAAGTGTCCTCAGAAATCGACTGTAAACTTAGAAGGGAAGAGGAGGGGAGGAGAGGGGATGAGGAGGGAGGACTGGGGAGTCACTGTACAGCTCTAGGTGAAGATTGACGGAGGTGAAAAGAAGGGAGGGGATGGACTGGGGTGTTAGAGACGATGAGAGCAGAGAGAGAGAGGTGAGGGAGAGTATCTGAAGTGGCATGTGGATGAGAGTTTCTTTTTAAAGTAGCATTTTATTTTTAGCACTGTGTGTGTGTGTGTGTGTGTGTGTGTGTGTGTGTGTGTGTGTGTGTGTGTGTGTGTGTGTGTGTGTGTGTGTGTGTGTGTGTGTGTGTGTGTGTGTGTTGTGTGTGTGTGTGTGTGTGTGTGTGTGTAGAGCCACAGACCACTGTCCCCTACATACCACTGAGGTCACCGAGAGGCCAGTGTTCAAGAGAAAGAGAGAGTAAAATTACATCAAAACATGCATTTCTTTAATAGAAGAATAATGATCAAACTGGGAGGGAGACTACAAAAAGAAAGGAATACTGAGTGTGTAATTGAGGTTTTGAATCACAAGTATGGAAATATACAGTATATTGAAGAACAGGTGGAAGTAAATAATTGTGTAATATTTTGGCAAGCAGCTTAGACAATATTTTCAAATCTACGTTAATTAGACTGTTTGCCTAAAATATATTCATATATCTGCTCACTGGGCACACACTGGTTGAATCAACGTAGTTTCAATGTAATTTTTCAACGTATTGTGACGTGGAACCAATGTGGAAAAATTAGAAAAAAGTCATCAACCAGCACTGTTTTCATCTAATTTCAACCAACATTATAAACATTGAAATTAGGGTAKAACTTCAATTTAAATACATTGACTTAACCTGACTAACAGATGGTACATCAATAAAAGTGTATTATTAATATCATGAATTTGGCATCCATATGGGCTAATGATAACTACTTCTAAACTTTCAAAGATCCAATCAACCATGGATAAATGATAGTATACCTACCTACATGTAGAAATGATGGTGTCTTTTGTTGGGCAAATCAGATGTCAATGTAGCCTACATAAACGCAACCTCACTCCGAATTTACTTTCACATACAGATTGCGTAAGAAAGGTTAGAGGAGTTACTTTCAACTATTCAATGTTATTTAGGTAGTCTACGGAAATGACTATGGAAGCTGATTAATGTCTAAATGTGTTGAAATGATAGCTCAGCTGAAACAAAGCAAAGCAGGGTACATAGAGGTAGGCATCTGCATGGTAGACTTGTTATCAAGTGCATTACCCCTCATATACCATTTAAAGAGTCACTGTTCAGACAGGAATCGTTGGACTGTGACTTCACATTTTATTTCAATATAGCTCTTTATTTAGGTTGATAGCTTAACCGTTGAAACAATGATGTTTATTCAAACATACCATTTTACTATCATTGAAACGAGGTCAAAGGCAATTTAAATGTATACATATTTCTGATGATTATGTTGAAATTAGATTGATGTAACAACCTGTCAGTCAGGTTATGTCAATATATTTAAGTTGAAGTTTTACCCTAATTTCAATGTTTATAATGCTGGTTGAAATGAGATAAAAACAATACTGGTTGATGACTTTTTTCAAATCCAATGTATTTTCCATATTGATTCCACGTCATAATACATTGATAAATTACATTGAAGGGTGATTTAACCAGTGTGTGCCGGGTGGGTGGTGGTTTAGTTTTCTTAGTACTGGAGGCCTGTCTCATTACTGTGCTTGGACTAAAAGATTATTTGAAAATGTGTTGCAAATAGTATATATCACTGCTTCTCTCCCCCCCCCCCCCCCTCTCTCTCTGTCTCTCTCTTGCTCTCTCTCACCCTCTCTCTCTTGCTCTCTCTCTCAGTAAGGAGTATCCGGTAGTTCCTCGTAGCTCAGTGCGTCAGAGGGTGTGTCCTAGTGGGAGTCCGTTTGGGCGGGAGGCGAGGGGGTTGGGTTTGCACCCCTATTCCTGTGAGAATGGGGTGAGCAGCACCACCCAGGATCTCCTCACCCCCCCTCCAACCCCCTACACCCTCCCCCAACCAGACACACACGAACACATGCAGGTGTACCACTGCAACAAGAGAAAAGGTACGCTACGCTGCATTTGTACGATTACTGTCACTCTAAACACTGGAGCAGTTTGTATTGCCTCTTTGTCTCTGGCGTGATTTGTTTCTATGATCGTCTCTATGATCGTCGTTGTTAGTGGAAGACCAGTCCCCTTTATAGTGTGTTACTCAATCTTACACCCCCCCTCTCTCTCCCCACAGCGGATGATAGCTGTCCTACAGCAGACAATCACCAGTACAGGAAGCCCTACATCGTCAGTTCTCCCAGCAACGACGAGTCTTACTATCAGCCGTCTGCTTACCCTCATCCCCCTCTCCCTCCCTCCGTCCATCCCCCTCCCCCTGGTCTCTCTGACTCCCTCTACAGGTCAGAGGCGGGGCAGCGGCAGGCGTGTATGTTTGCTGGATCTGAGCCCAGACTGGATGACCTCAGCTGTACATCCTGGTCCTACAGCTGCCCTTTGACTCCTGCTATGACCCCCATGACCCCTACTGACCCCTACACAACCTTCCCCCAGCAGCCCTACTCCTCCAGTCCCCGGAACGCTCAGCTGAGCTCCATAGCCCACCAAGGCTCTCCTCCTCTGGGGGACTCTCTCTCGCACGGCCAGACCCAGAGCTCCAGACCACACCAGACACCCCAACACCCCAGCCCACCCGTCAGAGAGTACCACCGCTACCCCTCTTCCCCATCTCCTCCTCACTACCACACCCTTCACACACATGTCAGGGGAGGGGTCCCAGAATGGAGCGCGGCCACCTGATTGGACCACAGGTGTAGGGGAAAGACTCTGATTGGTGGCTTGGGGTTATGTTTATGTGAGGTGTTGTCATTTTATGTGTGAAGAGATTTAATTGGCCAGTTGTGTGTTTCCCTGTGCCATGGGTGGAACGTTAGATCTTCTGTGTGTTACGTTTAAGTCCATCCTCCTCTGACTGGGACCTCTCTGGAAGGAACTGATGTTAGAGGAACTTGGTGGATAAGCATTCAAACTAGAGGGACAGGAAGAAAGATGATGCCATCAACTAAAACGTTCCAAGCTTCATTCCTGAGACTGTTTTTAATACAGTATGTGACCTGTCTGTCACCCTGTCACCCTGTCCCCTGAAGATGTGAGACTGTCTCTCTGTGGCCGTGGTTCCCAGTTGGTTTGTGACCCACCGAAATCCCTGTGATCCAACAGACAAAACCATATTTCTAATCTGTGTGTGTGTCAGCTCAGCTCAGGGCTGCTGTGAGTTAATGTCGGCTGAGAGGGGCTGCGGTGGCCACAGGCAGAGCAGAAGAGAGATAAACTGTTAGTTTACACCAGGCTGCAGGGAGGAAGACATGCACACACACACACACACACTGACAAACACAGAGAACTTGTTTAGAGGCTGCCGCATGGCAGAAGACCTGTACACACTCCCATTGCATTTTGGGTATACGCACATCTCATCATCATGCAGCTGTCACTGCTGGCCTCTCCTTTACCCCTGAACTGACCAAACAAAACTCTCTGTTTCTCTGAACTGACCAATCAACACTTTCCGTTTCTCTAAACTGACCTATCAATCAACACTGTCCTTTACCCCGAACTGACCAATAAACACTCGATCAACACTACATTTCTGTCTCTCTCTGCCTGTGTTTCTAGCCCCCCCCCCCTTTCAAGACAGTATTATAGTCACATTTTAAAACATATTTAGACATCATATGATTATTGTTCTTGTCTAGATATTGTTTTATTTTCCTTGAGAGTCAGTGGGTGCATTAGTTGGAACCAGGTGATGGCCTGGTGTTTTACACTAACATAGGAAGAGTTCGTATTGGTTCACAGAGGATCAGTACGTAAGCACTGTATGTGCAGAGCGAGAGTCATTCCTGTGTGTGTGTGTGTGTGTGTGTGTGTGTGTGTGTGTGTGTGTGATGTGGTGTGTGGTGTGGGTGTGTGTGTGTTGGGTGTGTGTGTGTGTGTGTGTGTGTGTGTGTGTGTGTGTGTGTGTGTGTGTGTGTGTGTGTGTGTGTGTGTGTGTGTGTGTGTGTGTGTGTGTGTGTGTGTGTTTATGTGAAAGCAATACTTTAAAAAAGACGTCCTGTGATCATTTGAGAAGTGTTTGTACTTTATTGTATCGTTATTGTTATAGTATTTATTGGCCTTGAGATTTTGGCTGGTTGTTGTAAGATGGTGAAATTACACAGTGTTGGTTGAATTGTTCAAGTTGTTTGTTTCCCATTGAAGTTTCAATTTTTTCGTTTCCTCCCGTCTCCTGTCATTTCCTTTGAATACAATATTTAACATGGTTGTAATAAAT
The DNA here is from genome assembly GCF_002910315.2 of Salvelinus sp. IW2-2015. Taxonomy (NCBI): domain Eukaryota; kingdom Metazoa; phylum Chordata; class Actinopteri; order Salmoniformes; family Salmonidae; genus Salvelinus; species Salvelinus sp. IW2-2015. The sequence continues at coordinate 25,804,703 of NC_036855.1, read as the reverse complement.
GGCTTGTTACTTTTTCTGTTCTGATGTGTGTGTGTATATATATACAAATGTATTTACAGAACTTAAATACGTTTGAAGAGAATTTCAAATAAACTCAATCTGTTGTCATGTTTATGTTCCTTCTGAAGAGACATGCATCACACACACACACACACACCCCCCAAAAAACCCCAAAACCCACCCCAAAAAAAAAAAAAACCCCCAACCCCAAAACCCCCAAACCCACCCCAACCCCCCCCCACCCACACCACACACACACACACACACACACACACACACACACACACACACAAAGGCTGAGTAGGGAGTAACTCCTACAGTGCAGGTTAAAGAACATTGAGCTGAGCTGTGTTGATAAAGGAAGTTAAACAGAGTAGTCTAGTTTGAGTGCAGCTGTGTGTGTGTGTGTGTTTTCTCTTATCTGACAGTTTGTTTGGCCTCTCCAGTCTCCTCCAGCTGTACCCTCTCACACAGATGACCTGCTGCCCAGAGTGGAGTGGGGTTGACTGGGCAGGAGCGGGCATCACCATGAGGACTGTTGGTGGTCCTCCATCTCACTCTCTGTCCCTCTCTCTTGCCTCCTGAAGTGATTCTCGTTAAGGTGTCGTGTTTCTGCTCCTCAGTGGGGTTAAGGACTCCTCACACCTGCCCACAGCTCAGGGAAAGGATGAGACCGTTACAGCACACACAAAGACACTCAGACACACACAGCGCATGGCAGAGAAACGTGTACGTACGTGCGTGCATGCGCACTTGCGTGTGTGTCAGCTTGACTTTCCCCAGCTTTCTCTGCAAGACTTTGCCACAGCCAAAATGTAAACACACTCTTACTCTCTACCTCTCTCTCTCCCTCTTTCTCCCTCTCTCTCTCTTTCTCCCTCTCTCTCTCTCTCTTTCTCCCTCTCTCTCTCTTTCTCCCTCTCTCTCTCCTTCTCCCTCTCTCTCTCTTTCTCTCTCTGGGGTCGGGGTTAAGCACACATCTCCTTTGAAGGTCCTTACCTCCTTAACCCTTCCTCTCCTGTGTTAGAGAGTGCTGAAAGGAGAAGCAGGGGAGTGGAGAGGCCCCTGATCCGTCTGTTAAACAAACACAGTGGAGATGAATCACCCTACCACAAGCTCCTAGAGGAATGTTCAGTACACTACCGTAATAATACAACAGGGCTCTCCAGACAGAGATAAGAAACAACCAGATTATGAATGAGAAATGTCTCTCTGTAACTGTTGAGACCATCAAAGATTGTGTTTGTGTTTGTGTGTGTGTGTATATTATAAAAGCTGAATGTTTAGTCTGGAGACTGTCTTATGATCAAAGAGCCTAAGTGGTGCTTATCGGTATCTCCAGCCTAGTCACCCGTGATACAAATCAGTATTCGACGTTCATCCATGTCTGAGGATGTCCGGAGATGATGTGGAAACTGGCCACTAGGGGCAACAGTGAGCACTGTTACCTTCAAAAATATGTTCTATTGTGGATGGGGATGGTGGATGGGTGTAAGCATCTGATTCTGAAGGTTGCAAGTTTGGAATCCAGCGATAGAAAGTTGTTTTTTAGATTTTGTTTTAAGCCTATCCCAAACCTTAACCCTTACTTTAACCATTCAGAGTTAATGACTAACCTTAAGATTTAGGAGTTAATGCCTAAACTTAACCKTAACCTTAAAAATCGGAGTTAATGCCTAATCTTAACCTTAAACACTTCAAAATTTGACGTTTCCAACAACATCAAAATTTGACGTTTGAGAAGCATGGATGAAAGTCTAATTCTAACGTGAGACTGAGAGCTAGTTGGTTATCTCTCCCTGCCTCTTCCCTCCCTTCCTCGCTCCCTCTTTATTCCCCTCTCCCTCTATCCTCCCTTACTTCTTCCCTCTCTTTCGTCCCCTTTCCCCCTCTCCATTCCTCCTTCATCCCTCTCTCTCTTCCCTCTCTTCCCGTCTCTCTAGCCCACTCTGTCTTCCCGTCTCCTCTTTCCTTCTCTTTCTTCCCCTCTACTTCCCCCTCTCCCTCCTTCCTTGGTTTTGGTTTTACACAAGTATTAGATCTAATTATAATCTGACATAAATATCTTCAGTTTTACCCATCCTCTTTAAGAACACAGGCATTTGTGCGATGTTCAGTCCTTAATGACATCATTTGGGGGAAATAAGTCATTAGAAATGGAGTGTAATTGAAAAAGCTGATTATGTTCCACTTACAGCAGTAGGTCCTAGGAGTCAGTCACTTACAGAAGGAGAGTGGTCTGATGGTCGTCTGGCTTTGGCGTCTAACTCAGGCTCTGTGTGTTTAAAACATAGAATTAGCATGGATAGAGCTTAAGAGAAACAGGTGTGCTACAGTAAGGCTGGAACAAAAGTAAGTGCTCGTAAGTAAATTGTATCTGCCAACAGTTACCCAGGCTACATTAGCTAGCTAGTAGCTATACACATATTTTACAGTTAGTCACTACAGCTGCTGCATGCAACAATGATATCCTACTTACAGTTCCACATCATTCGACCCAACATTTCAAACGGTATGTATCAAATATGGTACACCCACCAGGCAAAGTTGATTAGAAGGATAATGTCTGTTCTATAAATTCTAATTCCATGGTTTAAAAGCCCTGAGAGTGGTAATGTCATTAAGCTGTTCATAGTAACGAGCCCCAGACTCAGGCTAATAACCCCAAATTAGACTTTATGGCTGAAATAGTCTTGGTTGTTCTGGAGTAGATCTTCATATGGATACAAAGCTGTCAGGGATAAGAGAGGGCAAAGAGCACAGGGGTGGGTGTACACACAAGCAGTTGTCATTGGGTAAGCAGGCGTGCATGTGTATTGTAGCTGTACTGAGATATGATGCAGGTGGACTGTGCACTGCGCCCTGGCAGGGAGACGGGACTTCATTTTCAGACTTTTAGCTCCATTACAAGATGCTCATACAGCAGCTCTCGTCTATTTGTGTTTCTGTGAGTAGGGTTAATAGGATTGTTCAGGATTTTGGCAATAAGGAAATCTACTTCCCTAGAGTCAGATGAACTCGTGGATAGCATTTTGTGTCCAGTATGAAGGAAATTAGAGGCTGTTTTGCAAGCCAATGCTAACTAGTGTTAGCACAATGACTGGAAGTCTACAGGAACAGCTAGCATGCTAACTGTTCCCATAGACTTCCAGTTCCAGTCATTGCGCTAACAGTAATTAGTAATTGCGCTGACGCTATTTAGCAACTTCCTTTAAACTGAACACAGATACATAAAATGGTATCCATGAGTTCATCTGACTCTGGGGATGTAGAAGGGGCTTCATTGCCAAAATCCCAAACTACCCATTTAAGGATAAAGACACACACAAACACACAAAAACACAAAACATAGTGGGGGTGAGATCTGGTAAATTGTGCACAGGATAGATAAATACTGATCATCATTACGCTGAACTCATCATTAGCCACCCCCCCCCTCTCTCTCTCTCTCACACACACACACACACACACACACACACACACACACAACACACACACACACACACACACAAAAACACACACACACACACACTGTGAGCTGCAGCATGAAGACAATAGGAGGGGTTGCAGGTCAATCAGACAGGTCAGGGAGGTCAGACTAACTTCATTAGAGAATCTAGAAAGACTGTTGTAATACCTCACCACTGAGGTGCAGTGGTGGTCACTAAATACCCGGGCTGTGACGTGGTTGGAGTAGTCAACAAAGCAGCATGACAGAAATATGATGCCAAGTTTTAGAACTACCGGTAGTTTCTTTGAGAAGATATACACTGAGTGTACAAAACACTAGGTACACCTGCTCTTTCCATGACATAGACTGACCAGGTCAATCCAGGMGAAAGCCATGATCCTTTATTGATGTCACAGGTAAAATCCACTTCAATCAGTGTAGATGAAGGCGAGAAGACAGGTTAAAGAATGCTTTTTAAGCCTTGAAGCAATTGAGAAATGAATTGTGTATATGTGCCATTCATAAGGTGAATTGGCAAGACAAAAGGTTTAAGGGTCTTTGAACAGGGTGTGGTAGTAGGCGCACTGGTTTGCCAGGCGCACCGGTTTGAGTGTGTCATGAACTGGAACTCTGCTGGGTTTTTAACGCTGAACAGTTTCCCGTGTGTATCAAGAATGGTCCACCACCCAAAGGACATCCAGCCAACTTGACACAACTGTGGGAAGCATTGGAGACAACATGGGCCAACATCCCGGTAGAGTCCATGCCCCGACGAATTGAGGCTGTTCTGAGGGCAAAAGGGGGTGCAACTCCTAATGTGTTCTTAACGTTTTGTCCACTCAGTGTATAACGCGATCTGGGCATTTGAACAACAGCATAAATACACCTATTTGACTTTTGCATGTCAAAACCCGAATGACTGCTGCTGCACATGCTGGAGATGAAGGAGAACGCAACAAACATGCAGATACAATAATTGAAAACACATTATCTAACTGGGGATAGCTAGCTAACATAATGTCACAAATCATGATGACCTAGCCAGCTAACTTTCATTCTGAAATAACTTCATATGTCCAAGTTAGTCAGATATTAGTTTAGAAAGACTTGAAATTGGCATGTGAGCTAACTAGCTAGCAAGCTACCAGATAGCTATAGCTAGCTAGCTGCTTATCAAAGGTAGATAACTGGTTCTAAAATTTTGCAAACTATTTCTCAATGTTTCTCAAAATTACTGTAGCTGGCTAATTAATTGATCATGCTTTGTGATACACCCGGTTTTATGCTGTTTTAGTCCACACAATATGTTTCCCTGTCACCTACAGTAGAACCTGATAAACAACATGGGGGGACACAATATAATTGGCCAGCCACCGTCATGCTTTTCTGTCCTAGCAGATCCACAATGAGAAGGTTCCAGCTATTGTATCCCTCTGTCTTTCGACTCTTGTTGGATGTAGATGTCTGGTTTATCTAGATGTCTGGTTTATCAAGGCTAGCATGACTGTTATGATTATTCATTTACAAGTAAATTACAATTATCTTTTTGCTTTAGCGCCATCTGTACCTGATAGAGCAGATATAGTCTCTGGCACGAGAGACTCATTTGGAGGGAGACTAGAGCAGACCCAAAAGTTCTGACTGAAAGCACATTTGAGCATCCCAGGATGGTCCATTTACTTTGTAGTGCTATAATTTATGCTATGAAATCCTGCGATTTCATTGGGGCAGTTCCCACTCAGAGCAAATAGCTGGCAAAACAATCCAAGTAATGTTCTCACGGCCTATGCGCCCCGGAGGCGGAGCTGCTGCAGCCAGTCACTGAAAAGCAGAATAGTAAGTAACTGAACAGCTTGTATTGAACAATATAGTTTTGAAAGAGGAAAAAGGGCACATTTACTGCACTTTTATGAGCATTTAAAACGTAATCCATCAATTATATAATATATATTTTTTAAATATATTTGTACTTTTTTTTTACCAATCACAGGTGCGGCGCCACCCCTAAGGCCCTAATGGAGCAGGCCGCCACTGGTCTAGTGCTGTATATAGTCCATACAGTCTGCAGTATAGATCCATGTATGTGTTAAACAACCCTAATCCTGCAGGTTTAGAGGGTCAGAGGCTGTTCAAGTGGTGGACAGAGATCCATCCTAATTTCCCATCTGTTTGCAGCATGGAGCTCTGTGAGGAGGCACAGTGACCAGCCTGCATGTCTCCAGTGCGGCACTCCATGAGGAGGCCCAGTGACCAGCCTGCATGTCTCCAGTACGGCGCTCCATGAGGAGGCCCAGTGACCAGCCTGCATGTCTCCAGTACGGCGCTCCATGAGGAACCAGTGACCAGCCTGCGTGTCTCCAGTACGGCGCTCCATGAGGAGGCTGAGGAGGCCCAGTGACCAGCCTGCGTGTCTCCAGTACGGCGCTCCATGAGACCCCCTGCTGCACAAAAGACAAACCACCTCTAATAGAGTCATGCTCTGTTCACCAGCCCAGAAACTCAAACAAACTACTATTAGACCTAGAAACGTCCCTCTCATAAAACACATGAATAGGCACAGACAGGCAGACAGACAGACACACACACACAGACACACACAGACACACACACACACACACACACCACACACACACACACACACACACACACACACACAACACACACACACACACACACACACACACACACACACACCACACACACACACACACACACACACACACACACACACACACACACACACACACACACACACACACACACACAGAGGCGCGCACACACATATGAAAGCGAGGAAAGGGGAGTGGAGACGCACCCCCCAGTGAGTAGTTGGAGGGTTGGGGGTCGACGTGGAGCCAGTGTCCAGTCTCATTACAGACAGGGGAGTTGAGAGGCATGCTAATCCACCCATCCCCCTCCACCCATACACCCATGCACACACATACACACTCCCATATTTCACCATCTAGAAAATCAGCAAGTGCGACTTCAAATAATTGTATTTAATTATATTATTTTTATATTATAACGTCTCATGTCAATCAACTTTAAAAGTCTAAAAGCAACTGCAGATGAGACTGTAACGTCCAGGCCTCAGGGCCTACTTCAGCAGCCAGGCAGCACATGCAGCCAGCAGGCTCCTTCCCCAGCATTCCACCAGTGTTCCCTGGAGGTTTGTTGTTACCCATGTTTCATGATGTTGGCAAACAGCCCAACAAGACCCCTGTAGAGACACTAACACACAACAAAAACATCAATAAACAAACAAACGCATAAACACACCCCTACACACATCCCCCAATGCACACACACGCCTTTCCTATTTACCATCCCATTGTTGGCTATATTTTCCCCTACTCCCCCCTCCCCTCCCCAAACATACACACATATACACTCCATGCGTCCCTCAAATATGGTTTCTCATCACTAATCGATGAGCCCGAAGAGCATCATTACCATAAACACAGACTTCCTCTCAGGGACATACACGCTTTGTTTGGGCTGTCCTGTTGACCTTTAATAATGGATATCCAAATGTTTATCACCTCTGCTCAGTGGGGGAGAGAGAGAGAAGGAGAGAGGGAAGCATCTTTTAGGAAAATCCACTTTGGTTTTTTAACATTTGTTTTCTTCACTTTTTGTTAGTTACTGCAGATTTAGGCTTTGTGTTCGTGCATCCATCAAAGTAGCTGGAGTTGAAATGTGTGATGAGGTGGAGAGGGACAAGCTTTGATTGGGAAAAAGGGAAGGAAGGATTTATCTAATTGAATTTATTTTTGAGACCTTCAAACCTTCTTAAAATGAATAAGAGTTCTGGCCAAATTAGGAGAGGAGGTAAAGTCATTATTATTCCTTATTTGCCATTATAGTTAAGATCCAATGATGGTTATTGGCAAGAGTGGAGATGGGCTCAATCCGAAGGATCAGGACGGGGGAGCTAGGAGGGCATCAAGAACTTCCCTGAAGTATGTGTGGTGCCACCACTCATCTCACTTCGGTCTCTTGGTGGACCCACTCTCCACAAGTAGAGCCCCACCAGCCACTATACTTTAATTTAATTCACAAGGTATTACAAACTGACCACAGTATTTAAGTGGCAGCCTTTCTGCAATGTATTTACAATGACATCATCCACAGACCTTGGTACATTAGGGAAGGAGTGGGAGCTTAAAAGCCCTAAAAGGGCATTGCGCCGTAAAGTACAAAGAAGTACTTGTATTTTGTTTTGTGTGTGTTCTCTGTTAAATGTTTGCTTAGCCTACATGTTCACACGTTTTATAAATGTAATGTATACAATAACTATGTATTCATACTTTAACTCTTTAACTCCGCCCTCATATGACATGTCTGATAAAATGTTTTATCTGTTTTTTCAATGACAGACGAAACAGACAAGGTTTGATTCTAGACCTTGATTCTTTACAAGTAAAGGCCAACAAAATCCAACTTATTATATGGAATGTGCACAGATGTGGTTTTCCTGCAAGAGCTACACTTCAAACAATGAGAAATGTAATACTTAAAGAGGAGCTTGGTTGGAGGGGCCTTTGCAGCCACCTACTGTAGTAACAGAATATGTTTAGGCATCCTGATAAATAAGAATACACCCTTTTCCCTTATATCCCAGCACATGGACCAAGGCCATTTTCAAATGTTGAATTGTACCTTACAAGGGGGAAAAAATGCAATTGATTTAATGGTATATCCCCCATGGGCAAATCTGGTGTTTTTAGATAGAATTGAAGCTATATTAGATCAGACCCACACTGGGACTATTAGTTTAGCAGGTGACCTAAATCAAGCATTCAGCAAGTTAGACAGAGCAATAAAAAAGGGAAATTCAAGAAGCCTCCAAAGAGGCTGACCAATTTCCTCAATATACAATATTTTACAGGACACCTGGAGATTATTATTCCCAACTACAAAAGGCTACTCCTTTTTTTTTCTCAAAGTAAGAAAAGCTATTCAAGAATTGACTACAATGTACTGGGTTATAAAATATATTTCCCACTGTGATTATTACCCAATGTGATTATTAAAACCTACCCTAACCAGAAACAGTGGATGGATGGTGGCATTCGCGCAAAACTGAAAGCGCAAACCACCGCATTTAACCATGGAAAGAGGTCTGGGAATATGGCTGAATATGAACAGTGTAGTTACTCCCTCCGCAAGGCAATCAAACAAGTAAAATGCCGGTACAGGGACAAAGTGGAGTCGCAATTCAACGGCTCAGACACGAGACGTATGTGGCAGGGTCTACACGAAATCACGGATTACAAAAAGAAAACCAGCCACGTCACGGACACCGACGTCACGCTTCCAGACAAACTAAACACCTTCTTTGCCCGCTTTGAGGATAATACAGTGCCACTGTCAAGGCCCACTAACAAGGACTGCACCCCCCCTCCTTCTCTGTGGCCGAAGTGAGTAAAACATTTAAACGTGTTAACCCTTGCAAGGCTGCTGGCCCAGACGGCATCCCTAGCCGCGTCCACAGCACATGCGCAGACCAGCTTGCTGTTGTATTTGCAGACATATTCAACCGCTCCCTATCCCATTCTGCTGTCCCCACATGCTTCAAGATGGCCACCATTGTTCCTGTACCTAAGAAGGAAAAGATAACTGAACTAAATGACTACCGCCGCGTAGCCAGTGATGCCAACTTAGCAATTTTGCTACATTTAGCAACTTTTCAGACTACCCTGGCAACTTTTTTTTCAAACAGCACCCAGCATCAAATGTAGTTACTTTTAGAAATGTATTTGAAACTTTTAGCAACTTTTGAAAAGTGACTCAAACGCTAAAATGCACACATTTTCCTCTAAATTACACAAAACGATTTTCTCTGTCACACACTCAGTCACAACACACGTGCCTGGCTGCAAAAGTGCATTGTGAGTGACGTCAGCAGCAGGCGCTCAGCTCGTGCAGCACAGGCCAGCAGCAATTTCCGCAAATGGCAAATCATTGTTGGCTGAGCTGCCTGTGCACGAGCTAAGCGTCTGCTGCTGACGTCACTCACAATGCATTTTTGCAGCCATTCACGATAACTAACTACCAATACACTGCTTAAAACTATAATTGTTCAGAATGTGTAGGTTTACTAGATAAAAAGAAAATAAATAAAATGTAATTGTTCAATAATGGGTAATGTGTAATTGTTCAATAATGAAATGTGTTGTGTTTAAAAATAAAAATACCTGATCATATAAAATGCGTTGTGTTTATATTAATTTTACAAATAAAAATATGTGATAAACAAACAAATCTAAACTAACAAATGTCAAATCATAATTTTCGCCGAGATAGCCAGTCAATTTGAGTAACGTTATTGTGTATTCTACATAATGATGCAGTTTTATGTTATTACGCAATGATATCACAACGTCATTTAGCAACTTTTAGCACCAAATCGACCTGCCTCTAGCAAATCCCCCCTGAAAATTAGTTGGCAACACTGCGCGTAGCACTCAATTCTGTCATCATGAAGTGCTTTGAGAGATTAGTCAAGGATCATATCACCTCCATCTTACCGGCCACCCTAGACCCACTTCAGTTTGCATACCACCCCAACAGGTCCACAGACGATGCAATCGCCATCACACTGCACACTGCCCTATCCCATCTGAACAAGAGGAATACCTATGTAAGAATGCTGTTCATTGACTACAGCTCAGCATTCAACACCACAGTACCCTCCAAGCTCATCATCACGCTGGAGGCCCTGGGTCTCAACCCCGCCCTGTGCAATTGGGTCCTGGACTTTCTGACGGGCAGTCCCCAGGTGTTGAAGGTAGGAAACAACATCCCCACTTCGCTGACCCTCAACCACAAGGGTGCGTGCTCAGCCCCCTCCTGTACTCCCTGTTCACCCACGACTGCGTGGCCATCAAATGAAATCATATCAAGTGTATTTATAAAGCCCTTCTTACATCAGCTGATGTCACAAAGTGCTGTACAGAAACCCAGCCTAAAACCCCAAACAGCAAGCAATGCAGGTGTAGAAGCACGGTGGCTAGGAAAAACTCCCTAGAAAGGCCAGAACCTAGGAAGAACCAGGCTATGAGGGGTGGTCAGTCCTCTTCTGGCTGTGCCGGGTGGAGATTATAACAGAACATGGCCAAGATGTTCAAATGTTCATAGATGACCAGCAGGGTCAAATAATAATAATCACAGTGGTTGTCGAGGGTGCAACAAGTCAGCACCTCAGGAGTAAATGTCAGTTGGCTTTTCATAGCCGATCATTCAGAGCATCTCTACTGCTCCTGCTGTCTCTAGAGAGTTGAAAACAGCAGGTCTGGGACAGGTAGAATGCCTGTGAATGCCTCCAACTCAATCATCAAGTTTACAGACGACACAACAGTAGTGGGCTTGATTACCAACAACGGCGAGACAGCCTACAGGGAGGAGGTGAGGGCCCTCGGAGTGTGGTGTCAGGAAAACAACCTCTCATTCAACGTCAACAAAACAAAGGAGATGATTGTGGACTTCAAGCAACAGCAGGGGGAGCACCCCCCTATCCACATCGAAGGMACAGCAGTGGAGAAAGTGGAAAGTTTAAAGTTCCTCACCGTACACATCACAGACAAACTGAAATGGTCCACCCACACAGGCAGTGTGGTGAAGAAGCCGCAACAGCGCCTCTTCAACCTCAGGAGGCTTAAGAAATTTGGCTTGTCACCCAAAACCCTGACAAACTTCTACAGATGCATAATCGAGAGCATCCTGTCCGGCTGTATCACAGCTTGGTACGGCAACTGCACCACCTTCAACCGCATGGCTCTCCAGAGGGTTGTGTGGTCTGCACAACGCATCACCGGGGGCAAACTACCTGCCCTCCATGATACCTAGAGTGCCTGATGTCACAGGAATGCCAAAAAGATCATCAAGGACAACAACCACCCGAGCCCCTGCCTATTCACACCGCTACCATCTAGAAGGAAAGGTCAGTACAGGTGCATCAAACCTGGGACCGAGAGACTGAAAAACAGCTTCTCTCTCAAGGCCATCAGACTGTTAAACAGCCATCACTAACTCAGAGAGTCTGCTGCCTACATTGAGACCCAATCACTGGCCACTTTATTAAATTGATCACTCGTCACTTTCAACAATGCCACTTCAAATAATGCCAGTTTAATAGTGTTTACATATCTTGCATTACTCATATCATATGTATATACTGTATTTTATACCATCTATTGCACCTTGCCTATGGCGCTCGAACATCGCTCATCCATATATTTATATGTACATATTCTCATTAGGTGGCTTTTACTTGCAAAATATATTGAAATGCACTAAAAACGAACAAAGGGTACAAATTGAAGATTTGCATGTTCATCCCCAGAATCTTTTCACTTGTCTGTTTTCAAAAGATGGAGCTAAGGACATGAACAACTTCATAGTACAGAACACTATAACAACATGGAAGGAAATGAAACGCATTCTACAATAACCAATATCACTCCCTAAAAACACACCGCTATGGAACAATCCTTGGATAGCTTTACAGAAATCACAGATAAATTGGCCCACATGGTAAACTAAAGGCATAGAAACCGTAAACTACATGGTAATAGGAAATACTATATATATATATATATATATATATATATATATATATATATACAGTGGGGAGAACAAGTATTTGATACACTGCCGATTTTGCAGGTTTTCCTACTTACAAAGCATGTA
>NC_036855.1:25772157-25785160 GCF_002910315.2 Salvelinus sp. IW2-2015 | reverse complement strand
TGCAATAAAATGCAAATTAATTATTTAAAAATCATACAATGTGATTTTCTGGATTTTTGTTTTAGATTCCGTCTCTCACAGTTGAAGTGTACCCATGATAAAAATTACAGACCTCTACATGCTTTGTAAGTAGGAAAACCTGCAAAATCGGCAGTGTATCAAATACTTGTTCTCCCCACTGTATATATATATATAAATAATTATTTCCATGACACAATTAAAAAGCACTTTTGGACTGACCAATGTAGACATTTTCAAATATATGCAATTTAAAACTTTTATATCACAAAATTTCTAACTGAAAACTTTTGGACATCAGAGCGATGTTGGAATCCTATTTGAGTCAGAAAAAGATAGTCAAATGATAGGTAAACGTAGTAGTATAAACYAATGTATAGAATTTATTATACAATAGACAAAATTCACAAATTCTACAGCACAGCTTCAGAGTCACATTACGTGTAGAACTAACAATGAGTCAATAATTCCTGCTTTCTGGGAGTGCTATAAAGTCCAACAGTTATGGGCAGTTAGAAAGCTGGCTGTCAGAAGTTGGATAATGTAAATCTACTTTTAATCCGTCTATCTGCATATTTCAAGACATGTCATATGGGGGTACAGTGAGATACCCAATGAGTCGGACAATATTATTTTTGTCACTTGTATTGAAGAAGCTATTACTTAAATACTGGAAGTTAAACAATACTCCAATGTTAAGTGAATGGAAGAATCACATTCTTTATTATTTCAATATAATATGTAAAAAATCTGGCAACAGACAGAAACAACATAAAACAATTTGAAGTCATATTGGCCACAGTCTTACAAGCATTAGAAACAACATTGGGTGTGGTTACTGTGGGAACATGTGGGTCTGAGCAAGTGTGATGTCTTTAATGTTTGTGGAAATGTATGTATGTAAATGTTAAGTTGTCTATTGTTTTTGACCATGTATTGTTAAAAAAATAATAAGTTAATAAGTTAAATAAAATATTTTTAAAAAAGGGATGTGTGATGTGTGTCTCTGAAGTGTGTGTATATTCATGGCTGGAGGTTGATGTGTGTGTGCTGGTGTCTGCCCCTCCTCTCCTCTCCCAAGGGACAGCAGAGTGACAGAGGGAGACCCAGGGATGGATGGAGCAGAAAACGACAAACAATCACAGATGATCAGCCTGAGAGTCAGGAGGATGCCTTCAAATATTAATCAGCTGTTAAAAGGTCTGGTGGCGTTTACATGGGTGTGAGGTCCCCATCTCCTCAACCTCACACTGTCATCCCCGACAACACACTTTTATTTTAATAGCATCGCTACATTAGCATTAACAACTTTGTATGTATCATGTGTGTGTGTCCCCGTATGAGTGTGTGTGTGGCATCTCCATGCATGAGTGGCCTGTGTGTGTGTATTTCATCAAAAATACATACAGCTGCGTCTCCCTACTCCCTCCATCGCTATATTGTTATTTTTTCCCTCCAATGGCTCTAGGTCACGGCAGTGTGTGTGTGTGTGTGTGTGTGTGTGTGTGGTGTGTGTGTGTGTGTGTGTGTGGTGTGTGTGGTGTGTGTGTTGTGTGTGTGTGTGCGTGTGTGTGTGTGTGTGTGTGTGTGTGTCACGTTTGCATTTGTAGATGCATTTTCCTGGTCCTGCTGCTCTCCTCTCGTCTGTCTCACCATCTTCAACACAATATGATCAGTAGAGTTACAGTCAACTGGTAGGCATAACATCATACTGTATTTCCATTAGCTACATTAGATGATTGTTAATAACAGTCCCATCTGTCTCCTGTTATGTTGTAATGTAGTCTAACAAAGGTGACGACTGAGCTGTTTACTGTCTGCAGTCTGAAGATGACAATGCTCTCTGGATCACAGGTAGCAACTAGTCAGTGAAGATCAGTTATAGTCACTAAAAAAGACTGGATGTATTAGCGGTGGCACAGTCCACAGAGAAATGTGTGATATCAGGTGTGAGACAGCTTGAAATCACGAGATTACACTTCTCTCGCTTTGTCAGCAGCCGTTGGTCAGATGGGGAAAATGCACACGCACACACACGCACACACACGCACGTCTGTGGCTATCTGAAAAGATTCTGTGTAGTGAGAAATAAACTCAGCAAAAAAGAAACGTCCCTTTTTCAGGACCCTGTCTTTCAAAGATATTTCGTAAAAATCCAAATAACTTCACAGATCTTCATTATAAAGGGTTTAAACACTGTTTAAATGCTTGTTCAATGAACCATAAACAATTAATGTACATGCACCTGTGGCACGGTCATTAAGACACTAACAGCTTACGGACGGTAGGCAATTAAGGTCACAGTTATGAAAACTTAGGACACTAAAGAGGCCTTAATACTGACTCTGAAAAACACCAAAAGAAAGATGCCCAGGGTCCCTGCTCATCTGCGTGAACGTGTCTTAGGCATGCTGCAGATGTGGCCAGGGCAATAAATTGCAATGTCCGTACTGTAAGACGGCTAAGACAGTGCTACAGGGAGACAGGATGGACAGCTGATCGTCCTCGCAGTGGCAGACCACGTGTAACAACACCTGCACAGGATCAGTACATCCGAACATCACACATGCGGGACAGGTACAGGATGGCAACAACAACTGCCCGAATTACACCAGGAACGCACAATCCCTCCATCAGTGCTCAGACTGTCCGCAATAGGCTGAGAGAGGCTGGACTGAGGGCTTGTAGGCCTATTGTAAGGCAGGTCCTCACCAGACATCACCGGCAACATCGTCGCCTATGGGCACAAACCCACCATTGCTGGACCAGACWGGACTAGCAAAAAGTGCTCTTCACTGACAAGTGGCGGTTTTGTATCACCAGGGGTAATGGTCGAATTTGCGTTTATCGTCAAAGGAATGAGCGTTACACCGAAGCCTGTACTCTGGAGCGGGATCGATTTGGAAGTGGAGGGTCTATCATGGTCTGGGGCGGTGTGTCACAGCATCATCGAACTGAGCTTGTTGTCATTGTCATCCTGACATAACCCTCCAGCATGACAATGCCACCAGCCATACTGCTCGTTCTGTGCATAATTTCCTGCAAGACAGGAATGTCAGTGTTCTGCCATGGCCAGCGAAGAGCCCGGATCTCAATCCCATTAAGCACGTCTGGGACCTGTTGGATCCGAGGGTGAGGGCTAGGGCCATACCCCCCAGAAATGTCCGGGAACTTGCAGGTGCCTTGGTGGAAGAGTGGGGTAACATCTCACAGCCAGAACTGACAAATCTGGTGCAGTCCATGAGGAGGAGATGCACTGCAGTACTTAATGCAGCTGGTGGCCACACCAGATACTGACTGTTACTTTTGATTTTGACCCCCCTTTGTTCAGGGACACATTATCCCATTTCTGTTAGTCACATGTCTGTATAACTTGTTCAGTGTATGTCTCAGTTGTTGAATCTTGTCATGTTCATACAAGTATTTACACATATTAAGTTTGCTGAAAATAAACGCAGTTGACAGTGAGAGGACGTTTCATTTTCTGCTGAGTTTATATAGGCTAAATATAGACCTTATAATATGCAGGGGTAGCTATAAATAGAGTAGAGAGAGAGACAGAGATACAGAATGGAAAACAGACCACAAGCCTTATCAGCACACACACACACACACACACACACACACACACACACACACACACACACACACACACACACACCACACACACACACACACACACACACACACACACACACACACACACACACACACACACACACACACACACACACACACACACACACACACACACACACACACACATACACACACACACTGTAGTGGAGCTTCTATGTCAGTAGTTTGCCATTGGGGGCAACAGAGGCTTTGTCCATGTATTGCCATAGAGACAGGATAGTACAGCAGGGTAGAGGGCAGTCCGAAAAAAGTTTCTCAAGTTTCTAACTGCTGATCAGAAACTCCCTGGAGACAGCAGATAAAATTGCCTTGGATCAAGAGAATTATTTTCAGACTGTTTAAGGAACAACTCTTAATGTGCATTTGTATGTGTTTGTATGTGTTTGTATGTGTTTGTGTGTGTTTCTATTGTTTGTGGTTTGTTGTGTTTGTATGTGTTTGTATGTGTTTTGTCTTTGTTTATCAAATAAATAATGTGTTGGTCACATACACATGGTTAACAGATGTTAATGCAAGTGTAGCGAAATGTTTTGGTTCTAGTTTGACAGTGCAGTAATATCTAACAAGTAATCTAACAATTCCACAACAACTACTTAATACATAAGATGGAGAGTTTGCGAAGGCGGAGAGTAAGGAGGAGAAACTGAAGGAGTCTGCTCAAATTTGACAAATTCCTCATATTGGTGGCTAAACACACACCAGACACTGGAAAAACCATCATAGTCACATGTGTCCATCTTGCAGGAGAACGAGGCAAAGCGAGGCCATGTTGAGAAGAAGTCGGAACGAGAGAGAGGATGCTGTGCGTCAGAAAGAGGGAGGGAGAGACAAGAGTGCGCTCCTGGAGGCTTGCAAACTGAGGCTGCAGTGCATGGTGGAGAAGATGCCCTCTACTGGACCTTCCTGGAACAAGTCCTCAGACTGATCAAGGTACCCAAGACTGGCACTCACTACGGCTGTTCATTTGTGCCAATTTGAAGTTTGAAGTTTCTGGGAAAGTTACAAAAAGCCTGAAAAGTTATAATGGATAAACCCTACAATTCACCCCTCCTGAGAAATGTGTTTATCTATTAAAACTTTTTGGTCTCTGGATATGCCGCTAACATTCTTAACTTTTAAAAAAAATCCATATTCTTGTGGGATCAGCGCACTTGCATTCTCTTGAAATGTGGGCTGATTAATCTAACCAGCTCATGTTTGTTGCAAATGAATTTCCACATCCTGGTTCAACCCAAATCCTATCTTCAACCACCACCTAACCCTAACTTCATGTCCACATCCCGGTTCAAACCTAATCCTCAACCATAACCCTAAACCTAGCTTCAGTTCAAATTTATAACGTGTGCATGTGTACAGTTGAAGGCAGAAGTTTACGTACACCTTAGCCAAATACATTAAACTCAGTTTTTCACAATCCTGACATTTAATCCTAGTAAAAAGTCCCTTGTCTTAGTTCAGTTAGGATCACCACTTTATTTAAGAATGTGAAATGTCAAAATAATGTAGAGAGAATGATTTATTTCAGCTTTTATTTCTTTCATCATGTTCCCAGTGGGTCAGAAGTTTACATACACTCATTAGTATTGGTAGCATTGCCTTTAAATTGTTTAACTTGGTCAAACATTCGGGTAGCCTTCCACAAGCTTCCCACAGTAAGTTGGGTGAATTTTGGACCATTCCTCCTGACAAAGCTGGTGTAAACTGAGTCAGGTTTGTAGGCCTCCTTGCTCGCACATGCTTTTTCAGTTCTGCCTACACAGTTTCTATGGGATTGAGGTCAGGGCTTTGTGATGGCCACACCTTGACTTTGTTGTCCTTAAGCCATTTTGCCACAACTTTGGAAGTATGCTTGGGGTCATTGTCCGTTTGGAAGACCCATTTTGACCAAGCTTTAACTTCCTGACTGATGTCTTGAGATGTTGCTTCAATACATCCACATAATTCTTCCTCATGATACCATTATTTTGTGAAGTGCAGTCCTCCTGCAGCAAAGCACCCCCACAACATGATGCTTCCACCCACGTGCTTCACGGTTGGGATGGTGTTCTTCGGCTTGCAAGCCTCCCCCTTTTTCCCCAAACATAACGATGGTCATTATGGCCAAACATTCTATTTTGTTCATTCAGACCAGAGGAACATTTCTCAAAAAGGACGATCTATGTTCCCATGTTGCAGTTGCCAAACGTAGTCTGGCTTTTTTATGGCTGTTTTGGAGCAGTGGCTTCTTCCAGGTTTAGTCGATTTAGGACACGTTTACTGTGGATAGAAAATACTTTGGTACCTGTTCCTCCAGCATCTTCACAAGTCCTTTGCTGTTGTTCTGGGATGATTTACACTTTTCGCACCAAAGTACGTTATCTCTAGAGACAGAACACGTCTCCTTCCTGAGCGGTTATGACGACTGCGTGGTCCACATGGTGTTTTATACTTGCATACTTGTGGTACAGATGAACGGGTACCTTCAGGGTTTGGAAATTGCTCCAAGGATGAACCCAGACTTGTGACGTCTACAATCTTTTTTCTGAGGTCTTAGCTGATTTCTTGATTTTCCATGATGTACAAAGATGCATTGAGTTTGAAGGTAAGTCCTTGAAATACATCCACAGGTACACCTCCAATTGACTCAAATTATGTCAATTAGCCTATCAGAAGCTTCTAAAGCCATGACATCATTTTCTGGAATTTTCCAAGCTTTGAAAGCACAAGTCAACTTATTGTATGTAAACTTCAGACCCACTGGAATTGGGGATACAGTGAATGATAAGTGTGAATGATCTGTCTGTAAAAAAATGACTTGTAGATGTCCATCCTAACCGACTTGCCAAACGATAGTTTGTTAACAAGACATTTGTGGAGTGGTTGAAAAACAAGTTTTAATGAATTCCAAAACTAAGTGTATGTAAACTTCCGACTTCAACTGATATTTAGTATGAGAAGATATAGCTGCTGCTGGGGAGGTTTGCCACCCTGCTATCCACCAGAGAGCAGTGCCAGCAGAGGGAAAGAAGCGAGGTGCAGGATCAGGCTGGCGGCCAACCGGGGGCACAACAGAGATACACAGACAGCAGAGCTGCGGTATTCTGCAGAAGAAAACCTGTTGTCTCAGCTACAGACAGAGCTGGACCAGATACGCGTCAACACTCTCAGATGGTACCAACCTGATCACACACTCACGACCTTTGATGGGTCCAGATTTACCATATAGTACAGTCATGTGTCTATTTTCCAGACTTAAACCGTTTTTTGGCGGGCGGGGTTCAGGTGAACAATGGTACCACATCAAAACCAAAGCAAAGCGAAGGAGAACACTTCTATTGGCCAAACCAAAGGGTAACTCTTAATCTTTACCACATGATGGGTGGACCGCAGGGGTAGGAAGAGGAGTAAGCGCATCAATGAACACAGTGACACAGCTGGAGAAAATGTTTGTGATGTCACAGCTGGAGAAGCTCATGATGTCATAGCCGGAGAAGCGTCAGTGATGTCACAGTGATGTACAATAGAGAAGTTAGTGATGACAGCTGAAAGGTCAAGCATTTGCCCGTTTAACTTGCTTAGTCGAACTAGGAAACTCTTGGCCTTTCCGATGTTGCTTAACTGGTTGCAGTGCCGCTTGTCAACGAATCAGGCAAGTCTGGAAAATTTCGAGTTCCTAGCATATGGAAACATGGCATATGTCAGCGTTGTCAGATGCTGAGAAGGTTATGATTCACGTTGATGTTTATCAGTGTAGAAGGTTAGTGATGTCACAGTGTCTGTAGAGGAGAGGGCAAAATAATTTGCTTACAGTAAAATCTGAATGTATTTTGCTCCTCCAGACCCTGCTTCATATCAGTGATCAGTTCTGCCATAGTTAAACAACCTCAAACAGACGCCTTCTCAGCTTTCCTACTAAAGCCATTTACCAGTTGTAGGATGATCAAGTGGACAGGACGAGGAACTGCAGGGATTATTGTGTGGGGTTGGCATTCACTATCTTTGCTGTTTCCACACAGATTACTAATGTGATGACATCACTGTGCAGCAAACATGCCATGAATGACAAAATA
Source organism: Salvelinus sp. IW2-2015 (assembly GCF_002910315.2). Lineage (NCBI taxonomy): Eukaryota > Metazoa > Chordata > Actinopteri > Salmoniformes > Salmonidae > Salvelinus > Salvelinus sp. IW2-2015. Next base: position 25,777,454 of record NC_036855.1, on the reverse strand, counting down.
TACTTCTGTCCAATTAGTCCAAATTGAATTTTTGGTTCCAACCGCTGTGTCTTTGTGGAGACGGAATGATTCCGTATTTGTGGTTCCACTAAGATGAGGGGAGTACCATGTTGCGGTGCTTTTGCTGGTTGACAGTGTCTGTGATTTATTAGAATTCAAGGCCACACTTAACAGCATTGCTTACCACAGTCTCATTCTGCACCGGAACACCATCCCATCTGGTTTGTTGCTTAATGACTAGTCATTTGTTTTTCAACAGGACAAGACCCAAACCACACCTCCAGGCTGTGTAAGCTACTTTGACCAAGAAGAGAGTAATTGGTAGCTGCATTCAATGGACCTGGCCTCCACAATCACCCCGACCTTCAACCCAATTAGATGGTTTGGGATAGACTTGGTTTGGATGAGACTTCAAGACTGTTGGAAAATGCATTCCAGGTGAAGTGTGGTGAAGAAGTGCAAAAGATTGTGCAGAACAAGGGTGGCTACTTGTGAAGAATATAAAATCTAAAAATATAATTATTGATTTGTTAAATATTTTTTGCTCACACATGATTCATATGTGCATTCATAGTGTTGATGTCTTCACTATTATTCTACCAATGTAGAAAATAGTAAATATAAAAGACAAAATCCTTGAATAAGTAGGTGTGTCCACACGTTTGACCGCGTACTGTTATATACGGTGCATTCTGAAAGTATTCAGAACTCTTGGACTTTTTCCACATTTGTTACGTTACAGCCTTATTTCTAAAAATTGGATCAAAATAAAATATACAATAGCATTCCTATTACAGCAATAAACTCTGTAAGTGGTGGAAATCCCCTGGGCGGTTTCTTCCTCTCCGGGCAACTGAGTTAGGAGGACGCCTGTATCTTGCAATGACTGGTTGTATTGATACACCATCCAAAATGGTAAATTAATAACTTAACTCCACAATAACTGCTTTTTTGTTTTTAACATTCTACCCAATAGGCTCTTTGCAAGCATGGAAAACCTCCCTGGGTCTTTTGTAAGGTGGAAGGTCTGTGTGTGGAGAGATTGCACTGCCGACTGTAGGACCTTACGATGAATTGTATGTGTGGTACAAGAGATGAGGCATCATGTCAAAAAATCATGTTAACACTATTATGCACCCAGAGTGAGTCCATGCAACGTATTATCTTGTTTAAGCAACCATTTACTCTGACTATTAGGCTTGCCATACAAATGGGTTGAGTACTCATTGACTCAAGACATTTAACTTTTCATGTTTAATAATGTATGTAAAAATTCAGAAAAGAGATTCCATGTTCACTTATGGGTATTGTTTGTACGTGACCAAAACATCTCAATTGAATCCAATTAAATTCAGCTGTTAACACCGACAAATGTGGAAAAGTCAAGGGAAGTTAATACGTTCTGAAGGCACTGTACAATATGAAATGGGTAAAACAGTATGCAAACATAATTAAAGTGACCAGTGTTCAATGACTAGTACATATAGGGCAGAGTCTCTATAGATGCTAGGTAGAGTATACCAGGTGGTAAGCCGGCTAGTAACAGAACTAAGTTACAGGGCAGTACGGGTCGGAGGCCGGCTAGTGGTGACTATTTAAACAGTCTGTTGGCTGTTAGAAATATGTCTGCCCTGTCTGTCGGTGGATCTTATTGGTGGGGTACTGTATTGTGCCTTAGGTTCCACTCCATGTGTAGGGCTATTGTAACAGCATGTGTGGTAGTCTTCATAGTGTAGTAGTTTGTTGCGTCGTATTGCTTAGGTTTATCATTTGTGTTCGACTTTGAATTCAATCTAAGCCACAGATTGTTAACTTTCCTCCATGTTGTACTTGACCTTTATAGTACGCGGACCCTGAAGACATTCAAGCAGTACTTCTGAGAGCAAGCATCCCCAGTCTCCAATGATCCAGTTACTGGTTGATGTGCAGCCTAAGTGACCACACACACTCAAATTGACTACAGCTTCTGGTTAATAGTGCTTCCATTATTCCCTCACAGTAGACATATGTAAACCAACATGGTTGTCAAACAAAAAATGCTTGTCCTCATGCTTAAAATGTATTGTGTATGCTCAATTTGTGAAAACTGCCTTTAATGTGATCAAATCAAATTTCAAAATCAATATCAAATGTATTTTATTATAGCCCTTCGTACTCAGCTGGATATCTCAGAATGCTGTACAGAAACCCAGCTAAAACCCCAAACAGCAAGCAATGCAGGTGTAAGAAAGCACGTGTGCTAGGAAAACTCCCTAGAAGGCCCAACACCTTAGAAGAAACCTAGAGAGGAAACCGGCTGAGGGGTGGCCAGTCCTCTTCTGGCTGTCTCGGGTGGAGATTATAACAGAACATGGCCAAGATGTTTACAAATGTGCAGTAGCATGACCAGACATGTTCAAATATTAATAATCACAGTAGTTGTCAAGGGTGCAGCACCTCAGGAGTTAAATGTCAGTTGCTTTTCATAGACGATCATATAATTGAGTATCTCTACCGCGGCCTGCGGTCTCTAGAGAGTGAAAAACAGCAGGTCTGGGACAGTAAGCACGTCCGGTGAACAGTCCGTGTCCATAGCCGCTAGCAGAATCAGTTGAAACTGGTGAGCGCAGCACGGCCAGGTGGACGGGACAGCAAGGATCATCATGTTAGGTCGTCGCTGAGGCATGGTCCTTGGGCACAGTGTCCTCCGAGGAGAGAAACGAAATGACAGAAAGAGAGATTGATAGAGCAACTTAAATTCACAAGCGAACCAGATAGAGACGAGAAGTACTCCAATATAACAGACTGACCCTACCCCCCGGACACGAAATAAAAGCTAAATGCTGCATAAATACTGAGCTGAACAGACTGGGTCAGGAGACACTGTGGCCCCATCCGATGATACCCCCGGACAGGCCAAACAGGAAGGGAGTATAACCCCACCCACTTTGCCAAGGCATCAGCCCCCACAACCACTAGAGGATATCTTCAACCACCAACTTACGCATTCCTCGCGACAAGGCCGAGTATAGCCCCAAAGATCTCCGCGCACGCACAATACCCAAGGGGGGCGCCAACCAGACACGGAAGATCACGTCGAGTGACTACATACCCACTCAAGTACGCACCCTCTAGGGGACGGCATTGAAGAGCACCAGTAGGCCATGATCAGCCCCTGTAATTGTGGTTAGAGCAGAGAATCCCAATGGAGAGAGGGAACCGGCCAGGCAGAGACAGCAAGGGCGGTCGTTTGTTCCCAGAGCCTTTCCGTTCACCTTGTCACACTCTGGGCCAGACACACTCAATCATAGGTACCTACTGAAGAGATGAGTCTTCATAAAATAAAGGACTTAAAGTTGAGACCGAGTTCTGCGTCTCTCACATGGGAGGCAACCATTCCATAAAATTCACGATGAGTGAATAAAAATCACTCATCGGTCTGTAAGGTTGTGATTCACAGGACACACGATCGACCACGATTTGAATTCCTGCAACTGAACGGGAGAATGACGGTGAGGACCACACACTGAGACCCCCAGAGTAGACTTATGGTCAGTGCGCAATATTTTGGACACGGACCAAAAGGGGTTGCAGAAGCACGGTTTTTGACGTTTCTGCCTGGCCCTGACCCTGCAGCTGCCTGCCGTCCTGAACCTGTGCCCAACTATCTGGATTACTGACCCCTGCCGGTCCCTTGCACCTGTCTTTGCCTGCCGCTGTGGATTAATAAACTGGTTTAATTCGAATGTTATATAACCTGGTCATGCCGTTATGGATCACCAACGCTCCCGCTGTCTTCCAGGCCCTGGTCAACGATCGTTGCCCGGAACATGTTGAACGTTTTGTTTTTAGTCCTATCTTCGAGAATCCTGATTTCTCCCGTTCTGCCCCAAAAACTTTCTCCATGTTCAACAGTCCTTTCAGCGCCCCTGGGAGAATCAGTTTTTTTAAAAAGCGAGAAGTGCAAGTTCCGACCTGCTCCACTGTCTATTTTCTGCGAAACATCATCACTGAAGGGAATGTTCAGATGGATCCGGAAGAAAGAGAAGCGTTGGGATTGGCTCCAAACCCACTGTCTAGGGCTGGCAGCTACAATGTTTCTGGGTCCGTTTGCTCAGTTTTACCGCAGTTTCAATTCGGGCTTACAGCTACCTGGCGGCTCCCCTCTCTGCGCCTCCCTCTCTCATGGTACTGTTCAACATGTCCCCAGCAGCGTACAGCTTTTGTGGATCTGGGCAACGATTTGCACTTCTGCCCTTCCTCATTCATCCGAGATCCAAACCCATCTAGGTTTGGTGGTGGAGGTTGACGCTTCCGACGTGGGGTAGGCCATCTTCGATCCTGTGCCTTCATGTCCCACAAACACCCTTATTCCCCCTATAGCCTTTTACCCCATGTTTACCTCACCCTCCGGCAGTGATGGAAAAAGTCTCAATTGTCATACTGAGTAAAAGGAAGCATTACTCTTAATAGAAAAGTAAAAGTGAAAGTCCACCCAGTAAGAAAATACCTGAGTTAAGTCTAAAAGTATTTGTTTTAAATATATTTAAATATCAAAGAAGTAATGGAATTTTTAAAATGTACTTAAGTATCAAAATTAAATAACCATTCAAAATTCTAATTAAGCAAACCAGATGGACAATTTTTTGGACGGATAGCCAGGGCACACTCTCAACACTCCAACGCATAATTTACAAACGAAGCATTCTGTGTTTCCGTGAGCGCAGGTCAGCCCAGGCAAGATGCTAGGATGACCAAGGATGTTCTCTTGATATAGGGTGTGTAATTGTATGATTTTCCTGTCAAAATGTAAACAAACTTTTGGTTCAGGGAAAAATTATGAGTAAAACGTACATTATTTTGTATTATGAATGTATGAAGTTAAAAGTAAAAAGTTGGCAAAAATATAATTCTAAGTAAAGTACAGAACCCCCAAAATACACTACTAAGTAGTATTTAAAGATTTTACTTAAGTACTCTACACCACTGAACCTCGACACTTTGGAACGTCTCCATCTATCTCATCACCCATTTTCCCTATGCTACTGTATCCTTCACTTGTTCTTTCCCAATTTGATTCAAATGTGGACTCCAGTAACACATTAAAGTTGTTGTGGTGTCCTGTTTATAAAAAAAAGATTAACCTGTGTAATTGCTGTACCTGCTTATTCTGTAAATTAGTCGAAATGCAGTGTTAATTCCTCTCACATTCGAACACGCAGCAACATGGAGGACATGTATCTGCTGTTTAGGCGATGGCTTCCTTGTTTTGATCCTATGTGTTTATTATTAAACCACTTTACACACTCAGTTGTTTC
>NC_036855.1:25757020-25772132 GCF_002910315.2 Salvelinus sp. IW2-2015 | reverse complement strand
CTGCAGTCTGAAGATGACAATGCTCTCTGGATCACAGGTAGCAACTAGTCAGTGAAGATCAGTTATAGTCACTAAAAAAGACTGGATGTATTAGCGGTGGCACAGTCCACAGAGAAATGTGTGATATCAGGTGTGAGACAGCTTGAAATCACGAGATTACACTTCTCTCGCTTTGTCAGCAGCCGTTGGTCAGATGGGGAATGCACACGCACACACACGCACACACACGCACGTCTGTGGCTATCTGAAAAGATTCTGTTGTGAGTGAAATAAAACTCAGCAAAAAAGAAACGTCCCTTTTCAGGACCCTGTCTTTCAAAGATATTCGTAAAAATCCAAATAACTTCACAGATCTTCATATAAAGGGTTTAAACACTGTTTAAATGCTTGTTCAATAAAACCACAATTAATGTACATGCACCTGTGGCACGGTCATTAAGACACTAACAGCTTACGGACGGTAGGCAATTAAGGTCCACAGTTATGAAAACTAGGACACTAAAGAGGCCTTAATACTGACTCTGAAAAACACCAAAAGAAAGATGCCCAGGGTCCCTGCTCATCTGCGTGAACGTGTCTTAGATGCTGCAGATGTGGCCAGGGCAATAAATTGCAATGTCCGTACTGTAAGACGGCTAAGACAGTGCTACAGGGAGACAGGATGGACAGCTGATCGTCCTCGCAGTGGCAGACCACGTGTAAAAACACCTGCACAGGATCAGTACATCCGAACATCACACATGCGGGACAGTACAGGATGGCAACAACAACTGCCCGAATTACACCAGGAGCACAATCCCTCCATCAGTGCTCAGACTGTCCGCAATAGGCTGAGAGAGGCTGGACTGAGGGCTTGTAGGCCTATTGTAAGGCAGGTCCTCACCAGACATCACCGGCAACATCGTCGCCTATGGGCACAAACCCACCATTGCTGGACCAGACAGGACTAGCAAAAAGTGCTCTTCACTGACAAGTGGCGGTTTTGTATCACCAGGGTAATGGTCGAATTTGCGTTTATCGTCAAAGAATGAGCGTTACACCGAAACCTGTACTCTGGAGCGGGATCGATTTGGAAGTGGAGGGTCTATCATGGTCTGGGGCGGTGTGTCACAGCATCATCGAACTGAGCTTGTTGTCATTGTCATCCTGACATAAACCTCCAGCATGACAATCCACCAGCCATACTGCTCGTCTGTGCATAATTTCCTGCAAGACAGGAATGTCAGTGTTCTGCCATGGCCAGCGAAGAGCCCGGATCTCAATCCCATTAAGCACGTCTGGGACCTGTTGGATCCGAGGGTGAGGGCTAGGGCCATACCCCCCAGAAATGTCCGGGAACTTGCAGGTGCCTTGGTGGAAGAGTGGGTAACATCTCACAGCCAGAACTGACAAATCTGGTGCAGTCCATGAGGAGGAGATGCACTGCAGTACTTAATGCAGCTGTGTGCCACACCAGATACTGACTGTTACTTTTGATTTTGACCCCCCTTTGTTCAGGGACACATTATCCCATTTCTGTTAGTCACATGTCTGTATAACTTGTTCAGTGTATGTCTCAGTTGTTGAATCTTGTCATGTTCATACAAGTATTTACACATATTAAGTTTGCTGAAAATAACGCAGTTGACAGTGAGAGGACGTTTCATTTTCTGCTGAGTTTATATAGGCTAAATATAGACCTTATAGATATGCAGGTAGGCTATAAATAGAAGTGAGAGAGAGAGACAGAGATACAGAATGGAAAACAGACACAAGCCTTATCAGACACACACACACCACACACACACACACACACACCACACACACACACACACACACACACACACACACACACCACACACACACACACACACACACACACACACACACACACACACACACACACACACACACACACACACCACACACACACACACACACACACACACACACACACATACACACACACACTGTAGTGGAGCTTCTATGTCAGTAGTTTGCCATTGGGGGCAACAGAGGCTTTGTCCATGTATTGCCATAGAGACAGGATAGTACAGCAGGGTAGAGGGCAGTCCGAAGGGAAAGTTTCTCAAGTTTCTAACTGCTGATCAGAAACTCCCTGGAGACAGCAGATAAAATTGCCTTGGATCAAGAGAATTATTTTCAGACTGTTAAGGAACAACTCTTAATGTGCATTTGTATGTGTTTGTATGTGTTTGTATGTGTTTGTGTGTGTTTCTATGTGTTTGTGTGTGTTTGTATGTGTTTGTATGTGTTTGTATGTGTTTGTCTTTGTTTATCAAATAAATAATGTGTTGGTCACATACACATGGTTAACAGATGTTAATGCAAGTGTAGCGAAATGTTTGTGGTTCTAGTTTGACAGTGCAGTAATATCTAACAAGTAATCTAACAATTCCACAACAACTACTTAATACATAAGATGGAGAGTTTGCGAAGGCGGAGAGATAAGGAGGAGAAACTGAAGGAGTCTGCTCAAATTTGACAAATTCCTCATATTGGGTGGCTAACACACACACAGACACTGGAAAAACCATCATAGTCACATGTGCCATCTTGCAGGAGAACGAGGCAAAGCGAGGCCATGTTGAGAAGAAGTCGGAACGAGAGAGGGATGCTGTGCGTCAGAAAGAGGGAGGGAGAGACAAGAGTGCGCTCCTGGAGGCTTGCAAACTGAGGCTGCAGTGCATGGTGGAGAAGATTGCCCTCTACTGGACCTTCCTGGAACAGGTCCTCAGACTGATCAAGGTACCCAAGACTGGCACTCACTACGGCTTGTTCATTTGTGCCAATTTGAAGTTTGAAGTTTCTGGGAAAGTTACAGAAAATGACCTGAAAAGTTATAATGGATAAACCTCTACAATTCACCCCTCCTGAGAAATGTGTTTATCTATTAAACTTTTTGGTCTCTGGATATGCCGCTAACATTCTTAACTTTWAAAAAAAATCCATATTTCTTGTGGGATCAGCGCACTTGCATTCTCTTGGAAATGTGGGCTGATTAATCTAACAGCTCATGTTTGTTGCAAATGGAATTTCCACATCCTGGTTCAACCCAAATCCTATCTTCAACCACAARCCTAACCCTAACTTCATGTCCACATCCCGGTTCAAACCTAATCCTCAACCATAACCCTAAACCTAGCTTCATGTTCAAATGTATAACGTGTGCATGTGTACAGTTGAAGGCAGAAGTTTACGTACACCTTAGCCAAATACATTTAAACTCAGTTTTTCACAATTCCTGACATTTAATCCTAGTAAAAAGTCCCTGTCTTAGTTCAGTTAGGATCACCACTTTATTTTAAGAATGTGAAATGTCAAAATAATAGTAGAGAGAATGATTTATTTCAGCTTTTATTTCTTTCATCATGTTCCCAGTGGGTCAGAAGTTTACATACACTCAATTAGTATTTGGTAGCATTGCCTTTAAATTGTTTAACTTGGGTCAAACATTTCGGGTAGCCTTCCACAAGCTTCCCACAGTAAGTTGGGTGAATTTTGGACCATTCCTCCTGACAAAGCTGGTGTAACTGAGTCAGGTTTGTAGGCCTCCTTTGCTCGCACATGCTTTTTCAGTTCTGCCTTACACATTTCTATGGGATTGAGGTCAGGCTTTGTGATGGCCACACCTTGACTTTGTTGTCCTTAAGCCATTTTGCCACAACTTTGGAAGTATGCTTGGGGTCATTGTCCGTTTGGAAGACCCATTTGTACCAAGCTTTAACTTCCTGACTGATGTCTTGAGATGTTGCTTCAATACACATCCAATAATTTCTTTCCTCATGATACCATTATTTTGTGAAGTGCAGCCCTCCTGCAGCAAAGCACCCCCACAACATGATGCTGCCACCCACGTGCTGTCACGTTGGGATGGTGTTCTTCGGCTTTGCAAGCCTCCCCCTTTTCCTCCCAAACATAACGATGGTCATTATGGCCAAACAGTTCTATTTTGTTTCATCAGACCAGAGGACATTTCTCCAAAAAGGACGATCTATGTTCCCATGTTGCAGTTGCAAACCGTAGTCTGGCTTTTTTATGGCTTTGGAGCATTGGCTTCTTCCAGGTTATGTCGATTTAGGACACGTTTACTGTGGATAGAAAACTTTGGTACCTGTTTCCCAGCATCTTCAACAAGGTCCTTTGCTGTTGTTCTGGGATTGATTTACACTTTTCGCACCAAAGTACTTAATCTCTAGAGACAGAACACGTCTCCTTCCTGAGCGTATGACGACTGCGTGGTCACATGGTGTTATACTTGCATACTATTGTTTGTACAGATGAACGGTGTACCTTCAGGGTGTTGGAAATTGCTCCCAAGTGAACAAGACTGGTGGAGCGTCTACAATTTTTTTCTGAGGTCTTAGCTGATTTCTTTTGATTTTCCCATGATGTCAAGCAAAGATGCATTGAGTTTGAAGGTAGTCCTTGAAATACATCCACAGGTACACCTCCAATTGACTCAAATTATGTCAATTAGCCTATCAGAAGCTTCTAAAGCCATGACATCATTTTCTGGAATTTTCCAAGCTTTTGAAAGGCACAGTCAACTTATTGTATGTAAACTTCAGACCCACTGGAATTGGGATACAGTGAATGATAAGTGAAATGATCTGTCTGTAAAAAAATGACTTGTAGATGTCCTAACCGACTTGCCAAAACGATAGTTTGTTAACAAGACATTTGTGGAGTGGTTGAAAAACAAGTTTTAATGAATCCAACCTAAGTGTATGTAAACTTCCGACTTCAACTGTATATTTAGTATGAAGAGATATAGCTGCTGCTGGGGAGGTTTGCCACCCTGCTATCCACCAGAGAGCAGTTGCAGCAGAGGGAAAGAAGCGAGGTGCAGGATCAGGCTGGCGGCCAACCGGGGGCACAACAGAGARACACAGACCAGCAGAGCTGCGGTATTCTGCAGAAGAAAAACCTGTTGTCTCAGCTACAGACAGAGCTGGACCAGATACGCGTCAACACTCTCAGATGGGTACCAGACCTGATCACACACTCACAGACCTTTAGATGGGTCCCAGATTTACCATATAGTACAGTCCATGTGTCTATTTCCAGACTATAAACCGTTTTTTGGGGGGGGCGGGGGGGTTCAGGTGAACACATGGTACCACATCCAAACCAAAGCAGCGAAGGAGACACTTCTATTGGGCCAAACCAAAGTGGTAACCTTTAATCTTTACCACATGATGGGTGGGACCGCAGGGTAGGAAGAGGGAGTAGCCATCGATGACACAGTGACACAGCTGGAGAAAATGTGTGATGTCACAGCTGGAGAAGCTCAGTGATGTCATAGCTGGAGAAGGTCAGTGATGTCACAGTGATGTTACAGATAGAGAAGGTTAGTGATGACAGCTGAAGGTCAGCTATTGCCGCGTTAACTTGCTAGTCGGAACTAGGAAACTCTGGCKTTTCCGATTTGCTAACTGGTTGCAGTGCCGCTGTCAACGAATCAGCAAGTCGGAAATMTTCGAGTTTCCTAGCATATGAACATGGCATATGTCACGGTGATGTCAGAGCTGGAGAAGGTTAGTGATGTCACGTTGATGTTACAGTTAGAGAAGGTTAGTGATGTCACAGTGTTGTAGAGTAGAGGGCAAAATAATTTGCTTACAGTAAAATCTGAATGTATTTTGCTCTCCAGACCCAGCTCTTCATTCAGGATCAGTCTGCCATAGTTAACAACCTCAAACAGAGCCCTTCTCAGCTTCCTACTAAAGCCAGTTTACCATGTGTAGGATGATCAAGTGGACAGACAGAGGATACTGCAGGGATTATTGTTGGGGGTTGGCATTCCATATCTTGTGCTGTTTCCACACAGATACTAATGTGATGATCATCACTGTGCAGCAAACATGCCATGATGACAATAATACTTCTGCAATTAGTCCAAATTTGAGATTTTTGGTTCCAACCGCTGTGTCTTTGTGAGACGGATGATTTCCGTATTTGTGGTTCCACTAAGCATGGAGGAGGAGGTATCATGGTGTGGGGGTGCTTTGCTGGTGACACTGTCTGTGATTTATTTAGAATTCAAGGCACACTTAACCAGCATTGCTACCACAGCATTCTGCACCGATACACCATCCCATCTGGTTTGTGCTTAATGGGACTATCATTTGTTTTTCAACAGGACAAGGACCCAACACACCTCCAGGCTGTGTAAGGGCTATTTGACCAAGAAGGAGAGTAATGGTATGCTGCATCAGATGACCTGGCCTCCACAATCACCCGACCTCAACCCAATTGAGATGGTTTGGGATGAGACTGTTGGTTTGGGATGAGACTTCAAGACTGTTGGAAAAGCATTCCAGGTGAAGCTGGTTGAGAGAATGCKAAGATTGTGCAAAGACAAGGGTGGCTACTTTGAAGAATCTAAAATCTAAAATATATTTTGATTTGTTAAATATTTTTTGCTCACTACATGATTGCATATGTGCTATTTCATAGTGTTGATGTCTTCACTATTATTCTACAATGTAGAAAATAGTAAATATAAAGACAAAATCCTTGAATGAGTAGGTGTGTCCACACTTTTGACCGGTACTGTATATACGGTGCATTCTGAAAGTATTCAGAACTCTTGACTTTTTCCACATTTTGTTACGTTACAGCCTTATTCTAAAATTGATCAAAATAAAATACAATAGCATTCCTATTACAGCCAATAAACTCTGTAAGTGGTGAAATCCCTGGGCGGTTTCTTTCCTCTCCGGCAACTGAGTTAGGAAGGACMCCTGTATCTTTGCAGTGACTGGGTGTATTGATACACCATCCAAAGTGTAATTAATAACTTAACTTCACAATAACTGCTTTTTTTTGTTTTTTAACATCTACCAATAGGTGCTCTTTGCAAGGCATTGGAAAACCTCCCTGGTCTTTGTAGTTGAATCTGTGTTTGAAATTCACTGCTCGACTGAGGGACCTTACAGATAATTGTATGTGTGGGGTACAGAGATGAGGCAGTCATTCAAAAATCATGTTAAACACTATTATTGCACCCAGAGTGAGTCCATGCAACGTATTATCTTGTTAAGCACATTTTTACGTCTGAACGTATTTAGGCTTGCCATGACAAATGGGTTGAGTACTCATTGACTCAAGACATTTCAACTTTTCATTTTAAATGTATGTAAAAATTCAGAAAAACGAATTCCATTTTCACATTATGGGGTATTGTTTGTAGGTGACAAAACATCTCAATTGAATCCATTTTAAATTCAGGCTGTAACACGACAAAATGTGGAAAAAGTCAAGAGGAAGTTAATACTTTCTGAAGGCACTGTACATATGAAATGGGTAAAACAGTATGCAAACATAATTAAAGTGACCAGTGTTCAATGACTATGTACATATAGGGCAGCAGTCTCTAAGATGCAGGGTAGAGTACCAGGTGGTAGCCGGCTAGTAACAGTGACTAAGTTCAGGGCAGGGTACTGGGCGGAGGCCGGCTAGTGGTGACTATTTAACAGTCTGTTGGCTGTTAAATATTCTGCCCTGTCTGTCGGGTGAGTATTATTGGTTGGTACTGTATGTGCCTTTAGGTTCCACTCCATGTGTAGGCTATTGTAACAGCATGTGTGGTAGTCTTTCATATGTGTAGTAGTTTGTTGCGTCGTATTGCTTAGTTTATCATTTGTGTCGACTTTGAATTCAATCTAAGCCACAGATTGTTAACTTCCTCCATGTTGTACTTGACCTTTATAGACGCGGACCTGAAGACATTCAAGCAGRACTCTGAGAGCAAGCATCCCAAGTCTCCAATGATCCCAGTACTGGTTGATGTGCAGGCCTAAGTGACCACACACACTCAAATTGACCTACAGCTTGGTTAATATTCTTCCATTATTCCCTCACAGTAGACATATTGTAAACCACCATGTTGTCAACAAAATGCTGTCCTCGATGCTTAAATTGTATTGTGTATGGCTCAATTTGTGAAAATGCTGTGATCAAATCAAATCAAAATCAAATCAAATGTATTTATATAGCCCTTCGTACATCAGCTGATATCTCAAAGTGCTGTACAGAAACCCAGCCTAAAACCCCAAACAGCAAGCAATGCAGGTGTAGAAGCACGGTGGCTAGGAAAAACTCCCTAGAAGGCCAAACCTTAGAAGAAACCTAGAGAGGAACCAGGCTATGAGGGGTGGCCAGTCCTCTTCTGGCTGTGCCGGTGGAGATTATAACAGAACATGGCCAAGATGTTCAAATGTTCATAGATGACCAGCATGGTCAAATAATAATAATCACAGTAGTTGTCAAGGGTGCAGCACCTCAGGAGTAAATGTCAGTTGGCTTTTCATAGCCGATCATTAAGAGTATCTCTACCGCGCCTGCGGTCTCTAGAGAGTTGAAAACAGCAGGTCTGGGACAGGTAGCACGTCCGTGAACAGGTCCGTGTCCATAGCCGCAGGCAGAACAGTTGAAACTGGAGCAGCAGCACGGCCAGGTGGACTGGGGACAGCAAGGAGTCATCATGTTAGGTCGTCCTGAGGCATGGTCCTTGGGCACAGTCCTCCGAGAGAGAGAAAAAAGAGAGAAAGAGAGAATTAGATAGAGCATACTTAAATTCACACAGGACACCAGATAAGACAGAAGTACTCCAGATATAACAGACTGACCCTAGCCCCCCGACACATAAACTAATGCAGCATAAATACTGGAGGCTGAGACAGGAGGGGTCAGGAGACACTGTGGCCCCATCCGATGATACCCCCGGACAGGGCAAACAGGAAGGATATAACCCCACCCACTTTGCCAAGGCACAGCCCCCACAACCACTAGAGGGATATCTTCAACCACCAACTTACAATCCTGAGACAAGGCCGAGTATAGCCCACAAAGATCTCCGCCACAGCACAACCCAAGGGGGGGCGCCAACCCAGACAGGAAGATCACGTCAGTGACTCAACCCACTCAAGTGACGCACCCCTCCTAGGGACGGCATGAAAGAGCACCAGTAGGCCAGTGACTCAGCCCCTGTAATTGGGTTAGAGGCAGAGAATCCCAATGGAGAGAGGGGAACCGGCCAGGCAGAGACAGCAAGGGCGGTTCGTTGTTCCAGAGCCTTTCCGTTCACCTTCACACTCCTGGGCCAGACTACACTCAATCATAGGACCTACTGAAGAGATGAGTCTTCAATAAAGACTTAAAGGTTGAGACCGAGTCTGCGTCTCTCACATGGGTAGGCAGACCATTCCATAAAATTCACGATGAGTGAATAAAATCACTCATCGTCTTTAAGGTTGTGATTCACAGACACACGATGACCACGATTTGAATCCTGCAACTGAGACGGAATGACGTTGAGGGACACACACTGAGACCCCGAGTATGACTGGTCATGGGCCGGATATTTTGGACAACGACCTAAAAGGGGTGCAGAAGCACGGTTTTGACCGTTTCTGCCTGCCCTGACCCTGAGGCTGCCTGCCGTCCTGAACCTTTGCCCCAACTATCTGGATTACTGACCCCTGCCTGCCCTTGACCTGTCTTTTGCCTGCCGCTGTTGGATTAATAAACTGTGGTTAATTCGATGTTATGAGTACCTGGTCATGCCGTTTGGACTCACCAACGCTCCCGCTGTCTTCCAGGCCCTGGTCAACGATCTTGCCCGGGACATGTTGAATCGTTTTGTTTTTGTCTATCTTGATGACATCCTGATTTTCTCCCGTTCTGCCCAAGAACATGTTCTCCATGTTCAACYAGTCCTTCAGCGCCTCCTGGAGAATCAGTTGTTTGTAAAAGCGGAGAAGTGCAAGTTCCACCGCTCCACTGTCTATTTTCTGGTAAACATCATCACTGAAGGGAATGTTCAGATGGATCCGMAAAAAGTGAGAGCGTTGGTGGATTGGCTCCAACCCACGTCTAGGGTGCAGCTACAATGGTTTCTGGGGTTTGCTCATTTTTACCGCAGTTTCATTCGGGGCTACAGCWACCTGGCGGCTCCCCTCTCTGCGCTCACCTCTCCCATGGTACTGTTCACATGGTCCCCAGCAGCGTACAAGGCTTTTGTGGATCTGGAGCAACGATTCACTTCTGCCCCCTTCCTCATTCATCCGGATCCAACCCATCAGTTTGTGGTGGAGGTTGACGCTTCCGACGTGGGAGTAGGGGCCATCCTTCATCCTTGTGCCTTCATGTCCCACAACACCCCTTATTCCACACTATGCCTTTTATGCCCCATGGTACCTCACCCTCGGCAGTGATGGAAAAAGTACTCAATTGTCATACTTGAGTAAAAGTTAAGATACCTTAATAGAAAAGTAAAAGTGAAAGTCACCCAGTAAAAAAATACCTGAGTTAAAGTCTAAAAGTATTTGGTTTTAAATATATTTAAATATCAAAAGTAAATGGAATTGTTAAAATGTACTTAAGTATCAAAAGTATAAACCATTTCAAATTCCTTATATTAAGCAAACCAGATGGCACAATTTTTTGGGGACGGATAGCCAGGGGCACACTCCAACACTCCAACGCATAATTTACAAACGAAGCATTTGTGTTTCGTGAGCGCCAGGTCAGAGGCAGTAGGGATGACCAGGGATGTTCTCTTGATAAGTGTGTGAATTGGATGATTTTCCTGTCAAAATGTAACAAACTTTTGGGTGTCAGGGAAAATGTATGGAGTAAAACGTACATTATTTTGTATTTAGGAATGTAGTGAAGTAAAAGTAAAAGTTGGCAAAAATATAATTCGTAAAGTAAAGTACAGATACCCCAAAACACTACTTAAGTAGTATTTTAAAGTATTTTTACTTAAGTACTCTACACCACTGAACCTRGGACACTTTGGAACTCTCCATCTTATCTCTATCACCCATTTTCCCTATGCTACTTCCTTCACTTGTTCTTCTCCCAATTTGATCAAATGTGGACTCAGTAACACATTTAAAGTGTTGTGGTGTCCTGTTTTWAAAAAAAGAATTAACCTGTGTAATGCTGACCTGCTTATTCTGGTAATTAGTCTGAATGCAGTGTTAAATGTCCTTCTCACAATTGACAGCAGCAACATGGAGGTACATGTATCTGTGTTTAGGCATGGCTTCCTTGTTTTGAGTCCTATGTGTTTATATTAAACCTACTTTACACATCCAGTTGTTTCTCCATTTGTAACTCACATATCAAAAATCTAAATATGCTGTTTTACATTGTGTTATTTGTGCTGGTCTAATTCCTAAAATGGAAAAGCAGAAGTTCTCTATTTCTGTTTCCACMTTGTTCTTTTTCTGCCAGAAGGGGAAGAGAACAACAACATTGACTAAAGTTACATTTTCACAGTGCAGGATCTACTGCATGCATAGAGAACACCTACAAAACGTTTTAGATAAGGGGCAGGGGCTAGGTGTCTCCCACCTTGCGGAGCACAGTCTCTCACTGGCGGTTCTCAGCAATCAGGGCCTGGTTTCCCAAAAGCATCTTAAGGCTAAATTCATCCTTAGAACCTTCATAGGAGCAACGTTATATCTCCAAGCTGTTTCCCAAAACCATTGTTATTAACCTTGCACTTGAAAACGCGTGTAATCTAGTGCCTTCCTCAGACAACTCGTAGAACAGCTTATACACGAAGATCTACGCTAAACATAGAATTACATGATTTATCCGTCTCTCTGTGACCGCCCATAACATCAGAATAAAGTTGACTACAAATCCAAAGTTGCCAATATCTTTGCAATTGATACAAACAAGTGACATATAAAAAGTTGTTTTGAATGAAAACCAAGATGACTGCATTAAAATATAAACAGTAAGCTATAGGCCTATMTCAAACAWTAAAATACATTTCATGTTCAATCAATTGACTTCTACTTTGCTACTTCTAGACTACTGTTTGTAATTTTGTAAGGAGCCTAAAACTCACTCACTCTAAGCATGCCCCAGCATCATCACARACAGCAACTAATTTGRATAATATTGTGTGACAGGCTGAGAGACATTCGAATGTGTAAACACATTACATTATCCCCTTCTTAGACTGAAACACACCTTGTGTTTAATAACATGGATACATTTTTTTTTTACAATTACTCATGGAATCTGTACAGTAACCATATACATTCAGAATGCATTGACAATACATTCATTACAGAATTCACCACACATTAAGTGTGTGCCCTCAGGACCATACTCCACTACCACATATCTACAACACAAAATCCATGTGTTAGTGTGTGTATAGTGCGTATGTTATCATGAGTGTATATGCATGTGTCTGTGCCTATGTTTGTGTTGCTTCACAGTCCCCGCTGTTGCATAAGGTGTACCAAAGACTGTGGGCTCTCCTTCAACGTGACCGACGTTAACCTTCGCAAGGCTGCTGGCCCAGACGGCKTCCCTAGCCGCATCCTCAGAGCATACGCAGACCAGCTGGCTGGTGGGTTTACGGACATATTCAATCAATCCCGATCCCAGTCTGCTGTCCCCACATGCTTCAAGATGGCCACCGTTGATCCTGTTCCCGAAAGCTAAGGTAACTGAACTAAATGACTATCGCCCCGTAGCACTCACTTCTGTCATCATGAAGTGCTTTGAGAGACTAGTCAAGGATCATATCACCTCCACCCTACCTGATAATAAACCCACGACCACTTTTTAAGAGGATGAGGTTTGTTATGTATCGGGCAGTGATGGTCAGGGTTTTCAATCTTTGTCTTACTGGGTTTGGTTTGGTGGTCTGAGGGCTCAGATGACACATCGGTTTTGTATACAGTCACAGGTGTCTTGCTGCTGTACCTGGCAGGTTTCTCACTTTTCATAGACACCTGGTTAGTTGCGGTGTAGAGGGTGAAACTGGGGTCGTTTCTAGTTTTCGCCTGGTTCCTGATGAATCTCGAGAAGAACGAGAATGGTGGAATGCTACCCGATAGTCCTCCTTGTATTTGGATCCCTGCGCAATCCATTTTTCTTGTAAACTGAATGGTAGTTTCTCTACTATAGGGTTTACCCCCCGAGATGTGTCCAGATAAGCGAGGCCTGGAAGGTACCCTTCTACTTTAGCACACTCCAGTTCGAGAAGAATGTCACCTAGTTCTCTTAGTTTGTGATTGTCTTTGTTAGCCAGTTTTGGAAAATCATCAATTTTCTTCAACAGTGCATTCTCGATCACTTCAGGTGTACCATAGCACTCTTCTAGTCGTTGCCAGACCATGTTAAGCCCTGCTGTTGCGTTGAAAATATGGACAGATCTAATTCTGTTTGCTTGCTCAGACGACTCTGCCCTAGCCACTTGGTAATTAGATCTAACTCTTCCCTGGCTGATAAATTCAAGTCTCTGATCGCATTGAGAAAGGATGCTTTCCATGCCCAATAATTTTCAGGGCGATCATCAAACTTCAGGAGTCCGGAACTCACCATCTCACGGCGTAGGAGGTACTTGATGAGGTCTGGTGCCACTTGTGACTCAGGGACGCTTTGTGTGTGTGACTGGAAGTGGGCTTGTTTTCCATTTACACCATGCTGCTGTTCATTTCTTTTGAACGGAGAGTCTCTGCTCATGTTCTGTTGTTTGCTACTTTCTGGATTATGTATGTAGCTGGGTCAACACTAAGCTCTTGTTTCTCCACTTTCAAATGGAAGTTCAGCAAAGTAGGGCCTAGCATGTTGTTGCACATACTCACAGGTACGCTGGACTGGACTTAAGGGCTGTGTCCCTGTGTCTAGTTTCTTTGTGAAGTTCTCTGCGTTCTGATCCTACAGCTTCTTCAAAGGCTGCAGCTTCAGCCAACGCAGCAGCAGCTGTTTCTCTAAATTGGAGAACATATAACTTGCCTCGAGGTCAGCTTTTTGCTTCAACAAGCTGGCCTCTATTTCTGCCTTTTGTTTCATCACAGAAGCTTCCTTCTCAGCATAGGAGACTTGTGCACGCGCTGCGTCTGCTCTGGCGCGTGCTTTGATGCTGCAGAACTCACCGTTGAGGATCTGCTTGACTGTTTTGATGACCTTGATCTTGTAGATTGAGACTTGGTCCCAATGTGCTGAAGAGGCTCCTCCATCTCTCTTTGTCGAACTCTTGGCTCTGTTGTTTGTACCGTAGACTGCTGGTCTTCCACAGGAACAGAGGCTTTGTTGGCTGATGAATGTAGAAACAAACCACCGTGTGTGGTTATTCTTGAGCTTGAGCCCGCCGTGATGATGTTTTTTTACTATTCTGCCTTGAGTTGCGTTCCCATGCAAAACTAGACAGATAGCTAACAACTAAGTCTTCAATAAAACTCCCAAGGCGTAACTTTTCTTGAATGAATATATTGTAAACGTTTATGTTGTAAAACTGCAAACACAGAAAAGAATATACTTTAGTATTCAATTCACACAAACATACTGTAGCTGTACATTATACATTTGAAGTTGCATGAATACAAAGCACGTGCTACGGTACCATGCATCTGGCATGATGCCAAACCATATAGCTAATTGCTTTCTCATATGGTAATTGACTCATCCTTTCATTACTCTAATAATGTACAACCATCTATGTAGAATAACAAGGCATATTACACTAGAAACAGTAACAAAAATACAGTATTGTATATTTTACATTCGTTTGCATGACGCACGAGCAAAGTAATACAGCTAACATCATACATGAAAGGCATTGCAATTTGTGAGTAAATGCAACCAACCAACATTGATATGTAAGAAACTCTATCAATAAAAGATTATCATCATTAGCAATAATGTTTTGAATCGAACTTAAAAACAAATATTTTCCAAGGCTGAAGCGTGACAAGAAATAACTACACTGAAAGACCTGCACCGTAGCGTTGTTTTTAGCTGCTTCTAGCGTGCAGAACGAATTCTCTACTTCCTGTTTGTGTACACTCTAGTACCAGAAAGCTCCACTAGGGGGCAAATAACATCATGGAACACAATGAAAATCCATTTTAACTATTGTAATAAAATAATCTGTTACCTTCTAACAGGATGGCAGCACAAGGCTGCTGCCACATACAGACTCAAATAACTGGCCACTTTTAATGAATGGATTGAATAATGGTATCACTAGCCACTTTAAATAATGGCACTTTAATAATGTTTACTTATCCTACGTTACTCATCTCATATGTGTATAGTGTATTTTATACCATTTATTGCATCGTTC
>NC_036855.1:25745064-25756995 GCF_002910315.2 Salvelinus sp. IW2-2015 | reverse complement strand
ATAATCTAGCAACCGACTCCAATTTGCTACCACCCAATAGGTCCTTAGATGATGCAAATCGCCCACCACACTGCCACACTGCCCTCTCCATCTGGACAAGAGGAATATCTATTAAGAATGCTGTTCATTGACTACAAGCTCAGCATTCAAACACCCACAGTACCCTCCAAACTCATCATTTAAGCTTGAGACCCTGGGTCTTGATGCCGCCCTGTGCAACTGGGTCCCTGACTTTCTGACGGGCCCACAGACAAAGCTGAAATGGTCCACCCACACAGACAGCGTGGTGAAGAAGGCGCAAACAGCGCCTCTTCAAACCTCTGGAGGCTGAATAAACTTGGCTTGTCACCCTAAAAACAATCACAAACTTCTACAGAGTGTACAACCGAGAGCATCCCTGTCGCTGTATCACCGTCGGTATGGCAACTGCACGCCCACAACCCAAGGCTCTCCAGAGGTGGTGCGGTCTGCACAGCACATCACCGGGGGCAAACTACCTGCTCTCCAGGACACCTACAGCACCCGATGTCACAGGAAAAGCCAAAAAGAGTCATCAAGGACAACAACTACCCGAGCCACTGCCTGTTCACCCCGCTATCATCCAGAAGGCAGGAGGTCAGTACAGTGCATCCAAAACTGGACCGAGGAGACTGAAAAACAGCTTTCTATCTCAAGGCCATCAGACTGTTAAACAGCCACACTAACATAAAAGAGGCTTATTCTCCCTTGAGTTGCGTTCCATGCAAAACTAGACAGATAGCTAACAACTAAGTCTTCAATAAACTCCCAAGGCGTAACTTTTCTTGAATGAATATATTGTAAACGTTTATGTGTAAAACTGCAAAACACAGAAAAGAATATACTTTAGTATTTCAATTCACACCAACATACTGTAGCTGTACATTAATACATTTGAAGTTGCATGAATACAAAGCACGTGCTACAGGGTACCATGCATCTGGCATGATGCCAAACCATATAGCTAATTGGCTTTTTTTTTTATTCATATGCGTAATTGACTAACTCCTTTCATTACTCTAATAATGTACAAACCATCTATGTAGAATAACAAAGGCATATTACACTTAGAAACAGTACAAAAATACAGTATTGTATATTTTACAATTCGTTTGGCATGACGCACGAGCAAAGTAATACAGCTAACATCATACATGAAAGGCATTGCAATTTGTGAGTAAATGCAACCAACCAACATTGATATGGAAGAAACTCTATCAATAAACAAGATTATCATCATTAGCTAAATGCTTGAAATCGAACTTACAACAAAAATATTTCCAAGGCTGAAGCGTGACAAGAAATAACTACACTGAAAGGACCTGCCACCGTAGCGTTGTTTTAGCTGCTTCTAAGCTGCAGAACGAATTCTCTACTTCCTGTTGTTGTACACTCTAAGTACCAGAAAGCTCCACTAGGGGCAAATAACATTCATGGAACCACAATGAAAACCATTTTAACTATTGTAATAAAATAATCTGTTACCTTCTAACAGGATGGCAGCACACTCCCGCCTGGTATAATGAAATTGTTGCCACTATGAAATAAAACATATCAAGAAAACAAATAATGTCCTTTCTATTATTATCTTTTGCTCTAGGATGCTTCAGAAAGAAAACAACAATTCTGAGCATTGGTCTCAGAAACACCTTAGCAGCTCCTTGCTTGACAATGTTTAGTTCTACTTTCCTAACCTTTTTGTCAGTACTGGAAAGTTTTTTGAGTGTACTTTGTTTTGGGAACTCTTTTCCTTTTTCAAGGCATTTGAATTCTTCTCTGAAGGCTTCATGTTGCACACAGTGAATGATTGCTGTTTTGGCTTGTGACAACTCACTTGTACCGCATGGTTATTACAGTCATGCCAGCCTCTGCAGCTGGTGTTGTCCGCCACCTTCATGGAAGGATCTCTGGCAACATGAATGAGCTGCTGTGCTCGATTGAGAGCTTTCCAGCTTGGAACCTCTCAAGCGATGAGAGCCGAGTTGAGCTCCAGAAACTTAGAGGCGAAACAGTGACGTTCTGTCGAATCTCTCGTCTGCGTAGCTCGTACAGAGGTAAAATTATGTTCTCTCAGGACTCACTTGAAGTTGTTTGGGTCACGAAGGTGCCGACCGTGAGAACGCAACCTGTGTACTTTAAGAAGCGCAGCGCAAAAGCTATAGGCCCTGGTTGCATGGTCTGCTGGATGTCTGTCAGTGTTTAATACACCCACTGATCTGGAGAGGTAAGACGTCCCTGATGCGAGTTGACCCTATTGGCAACATACACATAGATATCTTTTGGGACATTGCCGGATGTAACCGAGAACTATCTAACTGTCGTGTAGAACTTGGCCACATTTACATCAATTCAATTTCGTCTCTGATCAGCTTCATACATCTCAACCAGCTAGCCAAAGCCAGCACACATTCTATGGCGTGGTATGTGTGGCCGGTACGAGGGGCCCATTTTGATTTCCCCATGACAAATCCAACATGGCCAGCTTGACCTTCCGAGTCAAACAACTCTCTAGGTAGGCTACCGCTCCTATGCTACTGCTAGAGGCGATCCCGGATGAAGATGTGAGCTTCTTACTTGAGTGTAGACAAGGAGACTGGGATGTAGGTCCGCTGAATATACATATGTTCCAACTCCATCAAAGAATCCTTCCACATTTTCCATTTCTCTTCTTTTTCTGGGGAAGAGGGGCATCCCACTCACTCTGATCAGAAGAGAGTTCTCTGATTAAGGCTTTACCTTGCATTGTTATTGACCACGAACCCAAGGGGGTCATAAAGACTATTCACTGTACAGAGCCTCTCCGCGTAAAAGGCTTCTCATTGTGGGACACCTGGAATGAGAAGCTGTCTGTTTCCAGGTTCCAGGAAAGTCCCAGACTCCGTTGAAAGGGAGAGGATCCACTCCTAGGTCCAGATCTTTTAAGCTTTTGCACGGTCCTCCATAGGAAGGCTTCCATAACTGTTTTGCTATTGGATGCAATCTTGTGTAGTTTCATGTTGGACTCCGCAACATGCTTGTGTTTTTCTTAGAATGTTGATAGCTTCTTCTGTTGTAGCTACTGATGTCAGCCCATCATCGACGTAGAAGTCCTCACTACATATTGCTTGGGTTCTGATCCATGTTCCTTCTCACCCTGTAGCGCTGCTCGTCTCATGCAGTAGATGGCTACGGCTGGTGAAGGGCTGTTCCCAAATACATGGACTTTCATCCTGTACTCAGTTATGTTTCTATCTGGATTGTTGTCTTCATACCAGAGAAACCTTAAGTAATCTCTGTGATCCTCACGTACACCAAAACAGTAAAACATTTGTTGCACATCTGCTGTTAGTGCAATGCAATCCTTGCGGAAGCGCATTAGGACACCCAAGAGTGTGTTGTTTAAGTCTGACCACTGAGCAGAACATCGTTAAGTGACACGCCTTGACACTTAGCACTGGAATCAAATACTACTCTTATTTGTTCAGGCTTTTGTGGATGGTAAACACCAAATATGGGTAATACCAACATTCTTTGTCTCCCTCTAGTGGCGGTGAAGGTTCGGCTTGGTCGTTATCCAGCATCTTTTGCATGAAGTCAATAAAATGACGCTTCATGTCAGGCTTTTTGTCTAAAGTCCTGCGAAGTGATGTGAGACGGTTTATGGCCTGCTCCCTGTTTTAGGAGGCGACGTCGAGTGGGCGCGAAAAGGTAGTGGAGCCACCCAGTGTTTCCATCATCCTGGAAAACCTGTTTGTCCATAATGTCCAAAAAAGCTTTGTCCTCACTGATGGTCTGGTTTATCATCGTCTTGTGTTTTGTCGAACACGGAACATCCCAGGTTGTCTGTGTTCACAGTTGTGTTGTAATCTCCTATGCCACACAGCCATCGCACATCTGGACATATTCTTACTCCATCCCCTTACATTGTGTGTATAAGGTAGTCGTTGTTAATTTGTTAGATTACTTGTTAGATATTACTGCACTGTCGGAACTAGAAGCACAAGCATTTCYCTACACTCACATTAACATCTGCTAACCATGTGTATGTGACAAATACAATTTGATTTGATTTGTATTTTTATCTGTTTTTTAAATCTGATTCTACTGCTTGCATCAGATACCTGATGTGGAATAGAGTTKCATGTAGTCATGGCTCTATGTAGTACTGTGCACCTCCCATAGTCTGTTCTGGACTTAGGGTTTGTGAAGAGACCTCTGGTAGCATGTCTTATGGGGTATGCATGGGTGTCTGAGCTGTGTGCTAGTTGTTTAAACAGACAGCTCGGTGCTTTCAACATGTCAATACCTCTCATAAATACAAGTAGTGATTAAGTCAATATTTCCTCTACTTTGAGACAGGAGAGATATTATTAATGTTTGCTCTCTGTGTACATCCAAGGGCCAGTCGTGCTGCACTGTTCTGAGTCAATTGCAATTTTTCGAAGTCCCTCTTTGTGGCACCTGACCACACGACTGGACAGTAGTCCAGGTGCGACATAACTAGAGCCTGTAGGACCTGCCTTGTTGATAGTGCTGTTCAGAAGGTAGAGCATCACTTTGTTTGGGACAGACTTCTCCCCATCTTAGCTACTGTTGTATCAATGTTTTGACCATGACAGTTTACAATTCAGGGTTACTTTCAAGCAGTTTGTCATTTCAACTTGCTCAATTTCCACATTATTGATTACAAGATTTAGTTGAGGTTTAGGGTTTAATGAATGATTTGTCTCAAATACAATGCTTTTAGTTTTTGAGATATTTAGGACTAACTTATTCCTTGCCACCCATTCTGAAACTAACTGCACACTTTGTAGTGTGTAGTGTCTTTGCTTTCCAGTAATTCTAGCTGCCTTATCTGATCAAGCTCTGTAGCAATGCTAATTGCCTCTTCCAACGTTTTTGGCACTGCCTTGCACAGGTGCATACGAAGATCACTGTACCCAACGTATGTAATTAAAGGGTCTCATGCAGCGAAACACGTGTGCTCTCGTTGTCAGCCTTTGAAGCTAGCCTGCTTAAGTTAAATCATGTTCAAAGTCACGAATACACTCACGCACATTACGTTTTCTGTCATGAGAAAATGCATGATTTCAGTCAGAATGCTCCAGTGGCTTAAAATGCTGCTGCAAAGCCASTACACGCTGTTGTAATCATTCTTGGTATCCTGAGGTAAAGTACTGCAAAATCGCTGCACGTTTCCCCTCAGCAAAATCATAAGAAAGATGCAGAGAGCCAGCCATTCACTTGCACTGCTAACTCAAAGTGTTCAAACCAAGCAGTCAATTCGCCTTCTTTCCCCTCAAAAGATTCTGGCATGAACCCTAGCTGTCAGTCGGTGGTTGTTGATTGCTGTTCTCGGGTTGTTCGACTTCTCCCTCCATTTTCCCACGCAGCTAGCCAGCCAATGTTAGCCAAGCTAGCGAGTTGTTGTTAGACAGATGACTTAATGTCTTATTCTAGTACAATACTCAAATATCACTGTGTTTTTCCCTTTACAATATCATATTTTAGTTCATTTATAGTTCTAATTCAATTATGATTACATTTATCATTACAGTTAAGTCATTTAGCAATGCTCTTATTCCAGAGCGCTTACAAATTGGAAAGTTCACATATTCATCCTTGGTCCCCCGTGGGAATTTACCCTCACCTGGCCGTTGGCGAGCACCATGCTTACCAACTGGAGTCACAGCCAATGTCCACTGCTCCGCTCCGTTAAGATCTCTATCTAACGTCTACTTTACCTATTAATGTATTTTGTCTATACTTCTTACCTATTCTCTGATATTCCTTATTATTTTCTTGTCTTTTATCCCATGTTACTGTTAATTCCCGATTCACGGTTTTTAAGTGAACAAACTCTCATTATTCGGTCTCTGCCTCAGCTATTTTAGACCGCAGGTCTTCTGTGGGTACAGAGTTGATCGACGGCCTGTTTTTTTTCCTCTTCCTTTGTTTACACCGTTCGTGAATCCTTAATCTGTCCTTAATTCACTATTTATTCACTAATTTATCTAACTAACCTAAGATTCCGTTTTAACTTTAGTACATTTCAAATTTAACGACGATTCTACTTTCTGTTTTGTTACACTATTTGGTTTAACCTCTTTATTATCTTATGGTTTTATTTTATACTCTTTTCTTTTTAGTATTCTAACTATGGTCGCTTATACTTTATCACATCAAGTGTTTTTAATCCTTGATTATAACTTATTTTACTTGATGTTCCTTAATTCATTTCATCTGTCCTCAATAGCAGTTACTTGCCACTCTCCTTCTCGAAATATACCCTCAGTTAACTGTCAGGAGGCTTTGCGCATGCCCTTCCCACAGCAAGTTGGTCACAGACACACACGACACACAACCCATCCTTCCCTTTCTTCCTAATGTCTCTCTCTTCACAGCCTTACTCATTGCTTACAACCATTATATTCATCCTTTTATTTTTCATCTGTTCATTCAATCCCTTTGTTTTACCTTCAAAACAACTTAGTCTTCTTTATTGACTTAAATTCACTTCCTCTACATAAAGCCCTAGACTTCTAGGATTTCTATCAATATGACGAGACCTACTGTCTAATCGGACAGCTTTGGTCTTAATTATTTATCTAATTCACCCCTCCAATTACGATCTTTACTTCATTTTAGAGTAGTATTGTCGTGACCTGACTGAATGTACAACCTGTTGCCTAGACAGAAGCGGTTTTGATTCGCAGCGATTTCTTTTTGGCATTTGGAACGCCGCACAATCGGGCAAACGTCCTAAACATTCATCCGTACAGTCCCCCTTTCGGGGCGGTTACCCATGAATATTTATTTAACTACTGAATTTATGTTTTTGACCGTCATAAACTTTTTAGTTGAACGCCGCACAAGTCGGAGCCAACGTTTTCTGCAACCTAATATTTTACCCGTACAGGTCCTCCTTTCAAAGAGCGTTAACAATGGTAAATATTTATTTACTACTGATTTATGTTTTGACTCCATTAATTACCTTTGCAGTTGAAATCGCCGCACAATCGGCAAACGTTTTTTCCTACAAACCAATATTCTATAAACACTTTTGCAGTTGAAACCGTTCGTCATTCAATCGGGCTAACGTTTTCCTGCGTCTCTAAATATTTTCTATTCCGTTCAGTCGCCCGTTCTGGGGCGGTAGCCATGAAGTTTATTTAGCTGAATATCCATCCACAAGATCATTCTGCGGTTAATATCCCCACCCAAGCAGGACCTCTTCAAAAATGTTCCTTTTTTAAAGAGCGGTATCATGGCTTCCTACATACTTATTTATCGCAGCTGCTCTCTTTTTAGAGGCCGCATCTCATAAGTAACTGTCCAAGCATTCTTCTACTAGATTTTTATTGAAGAGGTATCAAGGAATTTTCTACCTACATTATCTGTTTTTACCGTATGGGCTGTCCACATTATAGCCAGCCTTCTCAGCCAGATGGCGCCAAACAAGCACATCATTAAGCTACACATTCGAACGGTCTAATCAGAACGAGCGCATGCTCCACTACAACACCTAACACAAAACAAAGTTCACATCGCATTATCACTCTTCTCTAACATGCGCATGACATTTATATTATAAGTACAATTCCCCAAATTACACATACATGCAAATCTTTGAATTCAAAAGTTTCTTTCCGTTTTTAACTGGGTTTCTTTTTAGGTAAATTTGAAACGAGAGACTTACATGGCCCTCTCGCTGAAGGACAAGACCTCCTGAAGCAATCCATACAAACTTTGAAACATGGTAGAACAAGCTACCTTTTATAGTTGTGGCCATAGTGGTTTCAAGATTGTCCAAAGAAAACTACTTCCAGCCCTGAACGCCATTCCCTCAGTCCCCTTGTTCCTGGCTCAGCCTCGCCAAAATATGTCGATGAAAATCATTTCAAACACGTTTATTTTTGTTCTGTATCGGCCTATTGGTGTTTTTTTTTTTCTTTTTGTCTTGTTTTTGTTTCTCTTTTTTTTTGCCAGTAACTTTTAAAATCAAACATGCTCTTTATATAACTGTACAGCCAACTGGCATGTCCCCGCGGAGCACACCCTGCGGAACCACCTCTTCCCAGAGCACTGGTCGCTTCTATTTACACATCCACACACATGAGATCATTACATACATTAATTAAATTACTTCTCCTATGGTCATCTGCACCATTATCCATTCTCATTCAGGCTTCACTGCTTGTCATACGCCAATAACGCCTGTATCCGCTCTTGATTAGATTTATAATGGGGAGGACCCCTTGTCCCTAAAAATTAATGATTGTTCTATCTTGCCCTATAGCATTATGGCCTTTACCCTAAGCACTTATGGCTGTTCCTGTCAAATTATTATCTTCATAATGGGTGATCCTGCTTTTCCATCAGCATGCACTTTAAAGCACGTATGATTTGGCCATCTGCTAATCTTTTGTTCCTGTATTTAACAGAATGGCAAATGCACTCACGTCCGCCTTCTCCTATTTTCTAGTGTACAACTGTCTATTGTTAATAGTGTGATATCTACTACATATGTATCAATTACTCCTACATTAGCTATATACAGTAGTTGACATGCCCCAATTTGTAACCAGCCTGTAAGGCCATCAAAACTCACACATATTTTTGTTAACTAGCGTTAACAGTCTAGGACGATGATTTCTAATGAAATAATCAAGTTGTTGTTTATTTGGATGAACACAGTGCCACCCAGCACGAACCCGACGCACATAGGTGCCTCTCAAACTCACTAACTCTCAACATGCCCCAGCATCATCACCTACAGCAACTCATTTGCATAACATTATGTGCTGAGAGACATTCAAATGTGTACACACATTAAATATTTATGATGTGTAGCCTAACATGCATTTTTATTTGGGCAAGCATTTGAATAAGCCGCCTCAATATTTGAAGCCGTATGTGGTAATCTCTCTAGGAGCTGATCCCATCATCAGTATTTGGAAATAATTTGTATGTTAAAGAAAGATTTGAATGGAGAAAGTTGATCAGGACACGCAGGTTGAAATATCAAAACGAAATCTGAACCAACTATATTAATTTGGGGAAAAATGAAAAATAATGGCCATTTAGCTAGCTAGCTTGCTGTTGCTAGCTAATATAAACATTCGGTTGCTATTTTCCCTGAAATGCACAAGGTCTTTTTTTCTTGATCTTTTAAGAATTTTGACCTATTTTTTTGTCACACAAAATCGTGTGTTTCTTACTCTGACAATTGATCCACAGATAAAAGGGGAAACCTAGTCAGTTTCTAGTAATCTCTTCTCCTTCAGTCTTCTTCTTCTTCTTCTTCGTCTTCTCTGTGGACTTAATATGGCGGTTCGCACCAACTTTAACCTCTAATTCCTCCCAAACCCGGATCCGGGAGCACCCCCCACAGTAAAAAGCTGACTAGCATAGCCTAGCATAGCGTCACAAGTAAATACTAGCATCTAAATATCATTCAAGTCCAAGACACCAGATGAAAGATACACATCTTGTGAATCCAGCCATCATTTCTGATTTTAAATGTTTTACAGGGAAGACACAATATGTAAATCTATTAGCTAACCAGTTATGCAAAAGACACCATTTTTTTTACTCCACCAGTTTTTTTACTCCATCAGTAGCCATCACTAATTCGACCAAATAAAGATATAAATAGCCACTAACCAAGAAACAACTTCATAAGATGACAGTCTGATAACATATTTTTTGTATAGCATATGTTTTTTTGAAAAAATGTGCATATTTCAGGTATAAATCACAGTTCTACATTGCAGCTGCAATCTGAAATAGTGCCGAAGCTGCCAGAATAATTACAGAGACCAACGTCAAATACCTAATTACTCATCTTAAAACATTTCTGAAAAATACACAGCGTACAGCAAATGAAAGCCCAACATCTTGTGAATCCAGCCAATATGTCAGATTTTTTAAAGTTGTTTACAGCGAAAACACAATATAGCATTATATTAGCTTAGCACAATAGCCAGAAACACAAGCAATTTACCAGCAGCACAGGTTAGCGATCGTAACAATACAGCAAAAGTATATAAATTTTGGACTAACCTTGATATACTTCGTCAGATGACAGTCCTGTAACATCATATTACACAATGCAAATAGGTTTTGTTCGAAAATGTGCATATTTAGCACAGCACAAATCGTTGTGTATAGAATGTGATCGCAGTGGCAACAGGTCATGCATTCCTGGCCGGCGCCATCTTGGAAGGGCCACCTAAGTTTACGATTATTTATCGATTAGATTGACTAAAAAATACAGGTTGGACAGCAAATGAAAGATGCATTAGTTATTAATGCACCGCTGCGTTTTAGATTTTTAAAATAAACGTTACTAGACTACAGTGTGCGTTACAGCCGACTAGTGCCGCAATAACGGCGGAACAAATGCGTTTACATTTTTCCACATAAATACGGAATAATCACTAATAGTTCTATATTTTGGACGAGCTTCCATCAGAATCTTGGGCAAGCGTGTCCTTTGTCCAAAAAGAATCGCTTGCATGGTTGTAAAACGTCCGTTCTTCAACTTCGGAATTAGCAGCTACATTAGCTATGTGCCTACAACTATTCCCAAATCCCCAAAACGCAATACTAAGGAAATTCCGAAAATAGCAAATACTCGCATAAACTGATATAACTCGGTTTAAAAATAACTTCGTTATGGATGTTCTATACACACCTATTATCGAATTAAATTACAGACGGATATAGCTAAGGCCGATAACATGGCATTTCAAAATGCCATCTTGAGGTCTTGCTTTGCGCAATGACGAACGACGGAAAAGAGAGCGCACTTCGTTCCTTGGCCTTTTATAAGCTCTGAGAACTACGTGACACTCCATTCCACTCTCATTGGTTACTGAACTCCAGGCGGAAGGCGGGTGTCAGTTCATGTCGACCCATAGGATACATACAGAGCTTTAAACTGATCTGAGAACAGAGCCTCGTTTTCAGACCTTCGCAGTTCCTGGTCATGGATTTCGTCTGCAGAAAGAGTTCTGTTTCAACCCACAGACATAATCAAACTGTTTTAGAAACTAGAGATTGTTTTCTATCCAATAGTAATAATATATGCATATTGTACAGAGCAAGAATTGAGTAACGAGGCAGTTTAATTTGGGAACGATAAAATGTCCAAGTTGAAAACAGCACGCCCCTGTAGTGTCAAGAGGTTTTAAGGTGCATTACCACCACCAACTGGCCTGGAGTGTGGAATTCCAGTTTATCTTCAATCACCCACGTGGTATATGCTCCTAAAAACCAAGGAGGATGGAGAGACAGGACTTGCAGCTCAAGAGTGTCAAAAATAAGAACCAAGCACTATTTTACTGGCTGGCTATGCAGACGCTTTGGTTGAAGCATTTGGATGAAATGATTGAAAACATGTATTGTACATTTATTTTGCAACCTCGCGCATGTATCGCGATTGGTTGTGGTCAGTATGTAAGTTCCATCTCTCTCAGGAAACCGGGCCCAGGTTGTTAAACTGAACTCTCAGCTTATTGGCTTCCTGCTGCATGCGGGCCCGCCCCGCGCTCTGAGGTCTTGCGGTCTTAT
The DNA here is from genome assembly GCF_002910315.2 of Salvelinus sp. IW2-2015. Taxonomy (NCBI): domain Eukaryota; kingdom Metazoa; phylum Chordata; class Actinopteri; order Salmoniformes; family Salmonidae; genus Salvelinus; species Salvelinus sp. IW2-2015. The sequence continues at coordinate 25,745,421 of NC_036855.1, read as the reverse complement.
CCGCCCTCGCTTGTCGCAGTGGTGCCATGTTCACGATTTTCCTGCCAAATTGGGTTTACTTGAAAACGGATTTCGCGGGTGAAAATGTATTGGTCGCGGGTTTTGGGGCTATTTCTAAGTTGTACAGGGCCGCAATGGCATTTTCTCTTAAATATGTATTTCACTGCCTGACTGGTGCTGATGTAGTGGTGGGGAGGAGGCTGGAGGTGTGTGTGTGTGTGTGTGTGTGTGTGTGTGTGTGTGTGTGTGTGTGTTGTGTGTGTGTGTGTGTGTGTGTGGTGTGTGGGTGTGTGTGTGTGTGTGTGTGTGTTGTGTGTGTGTGTGTGTGTGTGGTGTTGAGAGAGCGCTAACAGTATT
>NC_036855.1:25733151-25744130 GCF_002910315.2 Salvelinus sp. IW2-2015 | reverse complement strand
CTATATACAGTAGTTGACATGCCACCAATTTGTAACCAGCCTGTAAGGCCATCAAACTCACACATAGTTTGTTAACTAGCGTTAACAGTCTAGGACGATGATTTCTAATGAAATAATCAAGTTGTTGTTTATTTGGATGAACACAGTGCACCCCAGCACGAACCCGACGCACATAGGTGCCTCTCAAAACTCACTAACTCTCAACATGCCCCAGCATCATCACCTACAGCAACTCATTTGCATAACATTATGTGCTGAGGAGACATTAAAATGTGTACACACATTACAATATTTCATGATGTGTAGCCTAACATGCATTTTTATTTGGGCAAGCATTTGAATAAGCCGCCTCAATATTTGAAGCCGTATGTGGTAATTCTCTCTAGGAGCTGATCCCATCATCAGTATTTGGAAATAATTTGTATGTTAAAGAAAGATTTGAATGGAGAAAGTTGATCAGGACACGCAGGTTGAAATATCAAAACGAAATCTGAACAACTATATTAATTTGGGGAAAAATGAAAAATTAATGGCCATTTGCTAGCTAGCTTGCTGTTGCTAGCTAATATAAACATTCGGTTGCTATTTTCCCTGAAATGCACAAGGTCTTTTTTTCTTGATCTTTTAAGAATTTTGACCTATTTTTTTGTCACACAAAATCGTGTGTTCTCTACTCTGACAATTGATCCACAGATAAAAGGGGAAACCTAGTCAGTTTCTAGTAATCTCTTCTCCTTCAGTCTTCTTCTTCTTCTTCTTCGTCTTCTTCTGTGGACTTAATATGGCGGTTCGCACCAACTTTAACCTCTAATTCCTCCCAAACCCGGATCCGGGAGCACCCCCCACAGTAAAAAAGCTGACTAGCATAGCCTAGCATAGCGTCACAAGTAAATACTACAGCATCTAAATATCATTAAATCAACAAGTCCAAGACACCAGATGAAAGATACACATCTTGTGAATCCAGCCATCATTTCTGATTTTAAAATGTTTTACAGGGAAGACACAATATGTAAATCTATTAGCTAACCATGTTAGCAAAAGACACCATTTTTTTACTCCACCAGTTTTTTACTCCATCAGTAGCCATCACTAATTCGACCAAATAAAGATAAAATAGCCACTAACCAAGAAACAACTTCATAAGATGACAGTCTGTAACATATTTATTGTATAGCATATGTTTTTTTAGAAAAATGTGCATATTTCAGGTAATAATCACAGTTCTACATTGCAGCTGCAATCTGAAATGTGCCGAAGCTGCCAGAATAATTACAGAGACCAACGTCAAATACCTAATTACTCATCTTAAAACATTTCTGAAAAATACACAGCGTACAGCAAATGAAAGCCCAACATCTTGTGAATCCAGCAATTATTGGCTGAGTAACGTGAGTGTGAGGAGAGCAAACAGTACAGAGAACAGCACGTGCACACGTTGTGACAACTTTTTACCAGTTGTAGGTAGGCTATTTAGATTGTCATTATGGAGACACCTATTTCCAAACCATTTTCCATAAAAACATATTAATACTCTAGAAGTGATGCACATCAAGAAATAATGGAGACAAAGCACTGGAAAAAAACTTGGGGCGCAGTAGAGCGCATTACCCTTCTAACGTGACTAGCCCCGATCCTCCTCGTCCCTCTTTTTCCCCTGCACCGCTACAAAGTTTCTCCCTGCAGGCTGTCACTGAGTCCGAGGTGCTAAAGAAGCTCCTTAAACTTGACKCCCAAAAAACAGCTCAGTCAGARGCTTTAGAGAAGAGCCTTTCTTCTTTAAGGTTMCMGCCCCTATCACCGCAAAGCCTATCTCTYACCTTTTTAACCTGTCTCTCCTCTCTGGGGAGGTTCCCATTGCTTGGAAGACAGCAACGGTGCATCCTTTATTTAAAGGGGGAGATCAAGCTGATCCTAACTGTTATAGACCAATTTCTATTTTGCCCTGTTTATCAAAAGTGTTTTGAAAAACTTGTCAATAATCAACTGACTSGCTTTCTTGATGTCTATAGTATTCTCTCTGGTATGCAATCTGGTTTCCGCTCAGGTTATGGATGTGTCACTGCAACCTTAAAGGTCCTAAATATGTCACCATTGCTCTTGATTCTAAGCAATGTTGTGCTGCTATTTCTTTTGACTTGGCCAAAGCTTTTGATACGGTAGTGTCACGATGTTCGTCTGAGGAAGAAGGAGTAGACCAAAGCACAGCGTGGTACGTGTTCAGGATGTTTATTAATAACCTGAACACTGAAACAAAAAACAAATGTGGAACAAAACACAACAGTTCTGTCTGGTACTCACACAAAACAGAAAACAACTACCCACAAAACCAACATGGAAAATGGCAACCTAAATAGGCTCCCCAATCAGAGACAACGAGAAACAGCTGTCTCTGATTGGGAACCAACTCAGGCCACCACAAATCTACATACCCCTAGACCATACAAAATCCCCATAGATAAACAAAAACCCTAGACAAGACAAAAACTCCTAGACAAGACAAAAACTCCTAGACAATACAAAAACTAAACAAACCACCCTTGTCACACCCTGACCTAACCAAAAAATAAAGAAAACAAATATAACTAAAGTCAGGGCGTGACAGGTAGACAATTCCATTCTTGTGGGCCGTCTAAGGAGTCTCTGAGGGGTCTTTGACCTGGTTTGCTTACTACCTCTCAAAGAGTAAAATGTATATAGTCAYAACATCTGCTGTCTCAGCCACTGCCTGTTACCAAGGGAGTACCCCAAYGCTCGATCCTAGGCCCCACACTCTTCTCAATTTACATCAACAACATAGCTCAAGCAGTAGGAAGCTCTCTCATGCATTTACATGCAGATGATACAGTCTTATACTTAGCTGACCCTTCCCCGGATTTTGTGTTAAACACTCTAAAACAAAGCTTTCTTAGTGTCCAACAAGCTTTCTCTGCCCTTAACCTTGTACTGAACACCTCCAAAACAAAGGTCATGTGGTTTGGTAAGAAGAATGCCCCTCTCCCCTATGGTGTGATGCCCCTCTTCCCCACCGGTGTGATTACTACCTCTGAGAGTTTAGAGCTTGATGAAGTCACCTCATACAAGTACTTGGGAGTATGGCTAGACAGTACACTGTCCTTCTCTCAGCACATATCAAAGCTGCAGGTTAAAGTTAAATCTAGACRTGGTTTCCTCTATTGTAATAGCTCCTCTTTCACCACAGCTACAAAACTAACCCTGATTTAGATGACCATCCTACCCATGGTAGATTACGAATACGTAATTTATAGATCGGCAGMWAAGGTTGCTCTCGAGCGTCTAGATGTTACTTACCATTCGGCCATCAGATTTGCCACCAATGCTCCTTATAGGACACATCACTGCACTCTATACTGTAAACTGGGCATCTCTGTATACCCGTCGCAAGACCCACTGGTTGATGCTTATTTATAAAACCCTCTTAGGCCTCACTCCCCCCTATCTGAGATATTTACTGCAGCCCTCATCCTCCACATACAACACCCGTTGCGGCCTGCTGTCCCAGATCACATTCTGCTAAAGGTCCCCACAGGACACCATCATTCCTTGGTCGCTCGTCTTTTCAGTTCGCTCAGCTAACGACTGGAACGAGCTGCAAAAAACACTCAAACTGGACAGTTTATGATCTAAACTCATTTCATTCAAAGACTCATGGACACTCTTACTGACCGTATGTGGCTGCTTTGCGTGATGTATTGTTGTCTCTACCTTTTTGCTCTTTGTGTGTTTGTCTGTGCCAATAATGTTTGTACCATATTTTTGTGCTGCTACCCATGTATGGTTGTCTGCTGCATGTTGTGTTTGCCATGTCTACCATGTTGTTGTCATGTTGATACTTGCGTACGGGGTCATGATGCTGTGTTATATGTGTTGCTGCCATGCTATGTTTGTTGTCTTATGTTCTCTCTTTATGTAGTGTTGTGGTGTCTCTCTTGTCGTGATATGTGTTTTTGTCAATATTTTATTTTAATTTTTAAACCAGCCCCAGACCCTTTTGCCTTTTGGTTGGCGGTCATGTTAAATAAGAATTTGTCCTTAACTGACTTAGTTAAAGTATAATAGAAATTAACATAAATCCGCTTGGAGGTGGTTTAAACTGCATTCTAATGTTGATTGCTAAAAGAAACGGTATCAAAGCAAAGTGTTAAGCTGCTCATTTCTTGGGTCTCGGGCTGCCCAAGTGGGAGAATTTTGAAAATGGACATTATGGAACTCTCGTGTGGTTCTTTTATGGGAAAAGTCCCAATGAAACTGACATTAGGCTAAATGTGGAAATTAACATTTGCCTCTGTTGGCCATCAATTAGCCTATTATGTATATGCCATTGTAGAGCACAGACATTGATACAATAAATATGTTGAAATTACGAATCAGTGGAGTCATTGCAAATCAATTTGGTGCCACTTGTGTAGCCTATCTGGTGGATAGGCAAACCAATTTAATAAATAGCATATTAACTTCAGTTTAATTGTTGTTGTTACCTTGTGTTATTGTGGAACGCATTAGATTGACCGTAAACAGTAGTCAGATTAGGCTAAGGTAAAAAGCAAAGTGCAATATAATAAACCTGGCTTGTTGTTGACAAGCATATTCAGTTGTTACACATAGGATTCATATTTAATTTAGTGATTGAAATTATGACCCCATCCTCTGTAGCTTATTCCAGCAGGCTTTTGGGGAAACAAGCACTTCTTATTGCGAAATCGCCTCGCTATTCATGTTGAATAAATTACTATGTTAATTTTAACTAAGCAAACTGCTAAACCTTGCCTACATCTTGTCTAGGCTACTGTAGACGATCTGAAATTAGATGTAGGCCTACCAGGGTCTATAGGCTACCTCCCTTTATCTAAGAAATCTATGGCTAAATGTAACTCTAATCATAAACCCTGTAGCCTATGCCTATAGAAATGACAAGTTAATCTCGCAAATGGGCCATTTATACCGGTTTGTAGTCTTAACATCTGGCACGTAACAGGACGATTGCTAGAAAATAGGATAACATTTGTTTTTATGTTCATCCAATTGTTTCTTGCTCAGAGATTTCGAGATCCTCTGTCCAACTTCACTCAAACTCTTCTGTCGGATATATCTTTAGTTATGCACATGTGCAAAGGGGATTTATTTACAATTATAAACCTGGTTCGAGCCCTGAATGCTGATTGGCTGAAAGCCGTGGTATATCAGACCATATATGTTACGTACGCCTCTAGGAAGAGGGAACGCAACACCCTGCTACAACTCAACTCCCCGTGGAGTGAAAGAGGTATGGGACTGTAGGGTGCGAAGTAAGGATAGTAGTGGGTAGGTAGTTAAGGTAGGAGAGGGGGCTTTGACATTATTTTCTTTGCTTTGGTTCTGTTCAGCCCTTTTCCCCAAATTTACCGTGTGACGGAAAATTCCTAGTAAACGGTAATTTCTCTGCCTTTTGTCATTCTTACTCGCACCTACAGTCCCATACCTCTTTCACTCCACGGGGAGTTGAGTTGTAGCAGGGTGTTGCGTTCCCTCTTCCTAGAGGCGTACGTAACAATATACCATGGATATGACAAAACATTACTTTTTACTGTTTTAATTACGTTGGTAACCAGTTTATAATAGCAATAAGGCACCCTGGGGGTTTGTGGTATATGGCCACTATACCACGGCTAAAGGCTGTATCCAGGCACTCCGCTTTGCGTCGTTCTTAACAGCCCTTAGCCGTYGTATATTGGCCATATACCATACCCCCTTGTGCCTTATTACTTAATCATAGCAGTCAAGCAGGTTAAATCGACATCCATCGATGGAAAATGATCTGGCGAGTTTATAAGGGCAAATGATKTTTTCGCTTGAAACATATTCAAATTCCTTTATTACGTCATGTCATAGCTTACAATAATTATTTTGAGGAAAACCGAATTTTGCTTTAACGGTCGTTACACGTTACTATGATATTCCTTAATTGGCTCGATAACCTTATGGAAAAGGGGTTTATTGTATAGATATGGCAACTCCTCTCTTGCTGTGAAAAGAAGTGGGCTAGTTTTTAGGCTTTTTGGGCGGTTTTGAGTGGTCATTGGGCTTGAAATTTTAGCTTGACCTGGCACCCCTGCTTGCCGGTTTCCTGCTGTGTTTGCAAACACAAAGTCCTCAGATCTTCTCCATCTGGTGCAGAGTATCAGGTATGAAGGGAAGACCCAGATGCAGACCACGTCGAATAAACAATAGTTTAATATTCCTTCCAACAGGGGCAGTCAATACAGGTCAAGGCAGGCAGGGATCTGTAAATCAGAGGTGGGGCAACGGTACAGGGCGGCAGGCAGGCTCAAGGTAAAGCAGAGGTCGGTAATCCAGAGGGGGGCAAAGGTACAGGTCAGCAGGCAGGCTCAGGGTCAGGCAGACGGGCTCGGAGTCAGGACAGGCAAGGGTCAAAACCAGGAGGGCGAGAAAAGAGACTGGAAAAAGCAGGCGCTGAGACACAAACCACTGGTTGACTTGAACAAACTGGCAACAGAACACAGGTATAAATACACAGGGGATAATGGGTGACACCTGGAGGGGGGTGGGGACAATCAAAGACAGGAGATACAGATCAGGGTGTGACAGAGCTCTTCAACTTCCTGATCACCTCATTTTTCTTAGATCTGAGAGAGCAGAGGGTAGGGGCGTGGGGAGAGAGTAGAAGGGTGAGAGAGAGCAGAGAAAAAAAAGGTGAKGTTTTGGATAACTGATCTAGAATTATCATGGGTTAAACATTTCTAGGACTAAACTCTGGTGTAATAACAACAGTAGTATAATGATAACTGTAACGATTCTCGTCTGGTGAAGGAGAAGAGGACAAAAATGCAGCGTGGTAAGTGTTCGTCATATTTTAATTTAAAACTGAACACTACACAAAATAACAACGATGAGAAAACGAAACAGTTCTGCAAGGTGTACAGACACTACACAGAAAATAAACACCCACACCCAAAATGGGGAAAACAGGCTACCTAAGTATGATTCTCAATCAGAGACAATGATCGACAGCTGCCTCTGATTGAGAACCATACCAGGCCAAACACAGAAATACAAAAAAGAAAAAAGAACATAGACTGCCCACCCCAACTCACGCCCTGACCAAACTAACACAAAGACATAAAAAAGGAACTAAGGTCAGAACGTGACAATAACTGTATATATCGGCACCTTTGCATCTCTGTCTTCGATGGCGGCAGCGACTTCCGTCTCCAGTGTTGCAACCAGCTACATGTTGGTGTCATGGCGAGGCGACACCTGCATGTAGCGTGTTCTTTCACTTTTCTCAGCCGGGCTGGTGATCAGTTTCTCTAACAATACCCCCTGCAACTCCAGCAGCCTCAATGCCAGCCCCTAACTAATCCTTTTTGGATTCAGGCTGTAAAACTACACCATTTGGAATAAGTCAAATGGTATGAATACTTACTGAAGGGACAAGGTTTTACAACACAGTTACTAAGAGGTGTGTGTGTGTGGGTGGTAAATAAGGGTCATGATCATGTTATTTAGGCTCATTAGATAGTTGTATTACATGACAAATTAAAAGGAAAATGCCACACACTGCTGCTCATGCTCCCAGGTGATTTTATTATAACAACATTTRAACCCTTAGGTTTTCATCAGGCATCCATACCCCAGGTGGGGGTGAAAGGTTCAATAAATGGGGGGTACTCAGTGACATCACTTCCTGAAACAGGAGATAAAAAAATAAAACAGGTTCACAATATCATCATTAAATGTATATATAGAGGTGGGGAGAACAAGTATTTGATACACTGCCGATTTTGCAGGTTTTCCTACTTACAAAGCATGTAGAGGTCTGTCATTTTTATCATAGGTACACTTCAACTGTGAGAGACGGAATCTAAAACACAAAATCCAGAAAATCACATTGTATGATTTTTAAGTAATTATTTGCATTTTATTGCATGACATAAGTATTTGATACATCAGAAAAGCAGAACTGAATATTTGGTACAGAAACCTTAGTTTGCAATTACAGAGGATCATACGTTTCCTGTAGTTCTTGACCAGGTTTGCACACACTGCAGCAGGGATTTTGGCCCACTCCTCCATACAGACCTTCTCCAGATCCTTCAGGTTTCGGGGCTGTCGCTGGGCAATACGGACTTTCGGCTCCCTCCAAAGATTTTCTATTGGGTTCAGGTCTGGAGACTGGCTAGGCCACTCCAGGACCTTGAGATGCTTCTTACGGGAGCCACTCCTTAGTTGCCCTGGCTGGTGTGTTTCGGGTCGTTGTCATGCTGGAAGACCCAGCCACGACCCATCTTCAATGCTCTTACTGAGGGAAGGAGGTTGTTGGTCAAGATCTCGCGATACATGGCCCCATCCATCCTCCTTCAATACGGTGCAGTCGTCCTGTCCCCTTTGCAGAAAAGCATCCCAAAGAATATGTTTCCACCTCCATGCTTCACGGTTGGGATGGGTTCTTGGGGTTGTACTCATCCTTCTATTCCTCCAAACACGGCGAGTGGAGTTTAGAGGCAAAAAGCTCTATTTTTGTCTCATCAGACCACATGACCTTCTCCCATTCCTCCTCTGGATCATCCAGATGGTCATTGGCAAACTTCAGACGGGCCTGGACATGGCTGGCTTGAGCAGGGGACCTTGCGTGCGCAACCACAACCACAAATTTCTGTTAACACTAATTCGTTTTGGCAAAGTCGGTTAGGACATCTACTTTGTGCATGACACAAGTAATTTTCCCAACAACTGTTTACAGACAGATTATTTCACTTATAATTCAATGTATCACAATTCCAGTGGCCAGAAGTTTACATACACAAAGATGACTGTGCCTTTAAACAGCTTGGAAAATCCCAGAAAATGATGTCATGGCTTTAGAAGCTTCCGATTGACTCAAATGATGTCAATTAGCCTATTGGAGGTGTACCTGTGGATGTATTTCAAGGCTACCTTCAAACTCAGTGCCTATTTGCTTGACATCATGGGAAAATCAAAAGAAATCAGGCAAGAACTCAGAAACAATTGTAGACCTCCACAAGTCTGGTTCATCCTTGGAGCAATTTACAAACGCCTGAAGGTACCATGTTCATCTGTACAGACAATAGTATGCAAGTATAAACACCATGGGACCAAGCAGCCGTCATCCGCTCAGGAAGGAGACGCATTCTGTCTCCTAGAATGGAAAGTACTCTGGTGCGAATAGTGCAAATCAATCCAGAACAACAGCAAAGACCTTGTGAAGATGCTGGAGATAACAGGTACAAAAGTATCTAATATCCACAGTAAAACGAGTCCTATATTGACATAACCTGAAAGGCCGCTCAGCAAGGAAGAAGCCACTGCTCCAAAACAGCATAAAAAACAGACTACGGTTTGCAACTGCACATGGGGCAAAGATTGTACTTTTTGGAGAATTGTCCTCTGGTCTGATGAAACAAAAATAGAACTGTTTGGCCATAATGACCATCTGTATGTTTGGAGGAAAAGGGGATGCTTGCAAGCCGAAGAACACCATCCCAACAGTGAAGCACGGGGGTGACAGGATCATGTTCTGGGGGTGCTTTGCTGCAGGAGGGACTGGTGCACTTCACAAAATAGATGGCATCATGAGGAAAGAAATGATGTAGATATATTGAAGCAACATCTATAGACATCAGTCAGGAAGTTAAAGCTTGGTTGCAAATGGGTCTTCCAAATGGACAATGACCCCGAAGCATACTTCCAAAGTTGTGGCAAAATGGCTTAAGGTCAACAAAGTCAAGGTATTGGATTGGCCATCACACAAGCCCTGACCTCAATCTTATAGAAAATGTGTGGTCAGAACTGAAAAGCATGTGCAATCAAGGAGGCCTACAAACCTGACTCAGATACACCAGCTCTGTCAGGAGGAATGGGCCAAAATTTACCCAACTTATTGTGGGAAGCTTGTGGAAGGCTACCTGAAACGTTGACCCAAGTTAAACAATTTAAAGGCAATGCTACCAAATACTAATTGAGTGTAAACTTCAATTAGGAAGTTTACATACACCTTAGCCAAATACATTTAAACTCAGTTTCACAATTCCTGACATTTAATCCTAGTAAAAATGCCCTGTCTTAGGTCAGTTAGGATCACCACTTTATTTTAAGAATGTGAAATGTCAGAATAATAGTAGAATAATTATTTATTTCAGCTTTTATTTCTTTCATCACATTCCCAGTGGGTCAGAAGTTTACATACACTCAATTAGTATTTGGTAGCTCTGCTTTCAGGTTATGTCGATATAGGACTCATTTTACTGTGGATATAGATACTTTTGTACCTGTTATCTCCAGCATCTCCACAAGGTCCTTTGCTGTTGTTCTGGGATTGATTTGCATTTTCGCACCAAAGTACGTTCATCTCTAGGAGACAGAACACGTCTCCTTCCTGAGCGGTATGGCGGCTGCGTGGTCCCATGGTGTTTATACTTGCGTGTTTGTACAGATGAACGTGGTACCTTCAGGCGTTTGAACCAGACTTGTGGAGGTCTACAATCTTGGCTGATTTCTTTAGATTTTCTCATGATGTCAATTAAAGAGGCACTGAGTTTGACGATAGGCCTTGAAATACATCCTCAGGTACACCTCCAATTGACTCAAATTATGTCAATTAGCCTATAGAAAAGTTTCTAAAGCCATGACATCATTTTCTGGAATTTTCCAAGCTGTTTAAAGGCACAGTCAACTTAGTGTATTTAAACTTCTGACCCACTGGAATTGTGATACAGTGAATTATAAGTGAATAATCTGTCTGTAAACAGTTGTTGGAAAAATTACTTGTGTCATGCACAAAGTAAATGTCCTAACGACTTGCCAAAATGATAGTTTGTTAACAAGAAATTTGTGGTGATTGAAAAACGTTTTAATGACTCCAACCTAACTGTATGTAAACTTCCGACTTCAACTGTATATATATATATATATATTGTATATATATATAATATATATATTCA
>NC_036855.1:25541755-25730207 GCF_002910315.2 Salvelinus sp. IW2-2015 | reverse complement strand
TCTCTAGGAACAGAACACGTCTCCTTCCTGAGCGGTATGGCGGCTGCGTGGTCCCATGGTGTTTATACTTGCGTGTTTGTACAGATGAACGTGGTACCTTCAGGCGTTTGAACCAGACTTGTGGAGGTCTAATCTTGGCTGATTTCTTTAGATTTTCTCATGATGTCAATTAAAGAGGCACTGAGTTTGACGATAGGCCTTGAAATACATCCTCAGGTACACCTCCAATTGACTCAAATTATGTCAATTAGCCTATAGAAAATTTCTAAAGCCATGACATCATTTTCTGGAATTTTCCAAGCTGTTTAAAGGCACAGTCAACTTAGTGTATTTAAACTTCTGACCCACTGGAATTGTGATACAGTGAATTATAAGTGAAATAATCTGTCTGTAAACAGTTTGTTGGAAAAATTACTTGTGTCATGCACAAAGTAAATGTCCTAACCGACTTGCCAAAATGATAGTTTGTTAACAAGAAATTTGTGGTGATTGAAAAACGTTTTAATGACTCCAACCTAACTGTATGTAAACTTCCGACTTCAACTGTATATATATATATATATATGTATATATATATATATATATATATTCAATTAGGGTTAAAAAAACATTATTATTAAAGTCAGGCTTATGGCAGCCAGTCTGATGGATAAACTTTAGAATTTCAAGCCACAACTCTTATTTTGAAAAACAAGGACTGCTGGTCGTCAGTGGCGTTGTAGTAAAATGTAAAGTGAATCGTACAGCCTACTGTGCAAGCTAGAGTACCACAGTATGAGTCATAATACCCATAAAACATAGCGGTCAAACACGGAAATGGTTCCAATCATTTTTCCTTACATTTTCCCATAGAGGATWTTAGAAACACTTCAAATAAGGGCTGTGTTTCATGTAGGTTTACCCTGGCATGATGTTTTGATAACTGTGTAAATCTCTCAAGGACAAGGTGAATTTTATCAATATAATTGCCTGTATTTACCCCCAAAAAATGAAATTTGGTAAATGTATTTAAATGGACAATTCTTTGAAATGACTTTTGCAAGTTTTAAATTGACACAATACCTGTTAGCAAAGTTGTAACTATAGATGKCATGCAGGAGCTTGCAGGGATTTGTAGTCTTACATGATGTCTACTTTGACGCTAATTAGCATTTTCGAATAGGAGAGCTGAATATATTGATAAAAGTCACCTTGTTCGAGAGAGATTTACATGGTTATCAAAACGTCCCGCCAGGGTAAGCCTTCACGAAACACAGCCCTTATTTTAAGGGTTTCTAAAACGATTGGAACCATTTCCCCGTTTGACCGCTAGGTTTTATGGGTATTATGACACTTTTACAGTGGGGCTCTATTTGGATGGAGATACCGTTATTTGAAAATACCTCATATTTATTTCGACTTTGGAAACAAACCTTAGTTGATGGTGGTACCAACAAAATGCTTATGAGTCATGGTTTACAAAACTCTTCACTTTACTCCTCTCAGTCTTTCCGCTAGCAAATATTTTTGTAGGCAGTTGATGCTGATGAACTGGACATCGATTAGTTAGAGTAGCATAGTTTACTGGTCAATGACAGATGTCAACTCGGGATAAATCAAGCAGCAGTATCTAGCCATTTGACTAATAGACGACTGTTAATGAAGATAAGCTCGTGTATCGGGTGCTTTTCGAGCACTCTTATTTTAGTGGAGTCACCTGGAAAGTTAGCTAGTTATCCAGGTAGCAAGAGGTAGCTAACGTTATCTAGCTAGCAAGATGCGTCGTTATGCTAGCTGGAGATGATAGCTAGCTATGTCGTGTATGTTTTGACCATAGCATTAGCCAGTAGCTAAGGGCTATACTAGCTAGCAGGAATTATCAGCTAATAACGCTAGCTAGATAGTTGGGGGGGTACTACGTTGCTTTTTCCTGTGGATTTCATCTTGCCAGTCCGGGAGAATGGAGGGTACCGATGACGACGTGCCCCTCATCCTGACCTGGGATGATGCTACCAGCGGTCTGTTGAGCGAGGAGACAGAGAGGGGGGACGAGAGTAAGTTTTTGTTGACATCCACATTTTACTGCGTAGCTAGCTGACCCAGCTAGCAAACGTTAGATATCAAAGGTGGCTGCAGCCCGTGACAAATCTAATTGCATTTAGAACAGCATATTCATAATGGCTATCGTCATTTTTAGGATTTGTCTTTTGTAATCTGTTAGAACTTTTCTTGTCTCATAATAATGATCATTAGCTTACTTGCTAGGRGCTCAGCTTCAGTCTTCTAATTCTATTATATTATTTATAATGTTCAGCATAGATTGGGCAGCAGAGCGTTGGATTAGTAACCCGAAAGGTTGCTAGATCGAATCCCCGAGCTGACAAGGTTAAAATCTGTCGTTCTGCCTCTGTCAAGGCAGTTAACCCACTGTTCCTAGGCCGTCATTGTAAATATGAATTTGTTCTTAACTGACTTGCCTAGTTAAATAWTTWWWWWWAAATCAGATTATACGGAACAACTATGAACTGTTCAGAGCCTTATTGTTTTGGTGACCTGTCCTGTTTGGGGGTTGTTGGTTGATGATCAAATCAAATTTGTATTAGTCACATGCGCCGAATACAACAGGTGTAGTAGACCTTACAGTGAAATGSTTATTTACGKGCCCCTAACCAACAATGCCGTTTTTAAAAAACGGACAAGAAATAAAAGTAACAAGTAAATAAAGAACAGCAGTAAAATAACAATAGCGAGACTATATACAGGGGGGTACCAGTACAGAGTAATGTAGGTAGAGTTATTATAGTGACTATGCATAGATGATGACAACAGAGAGTAGCAGCTGTGTAAAAGAGGGGGGCAATGCAAATAGTCTGGGTAGCCATTTGATTAGATGTTCAGGAGTCTTATGGCTTGGGGGTAGAAGCTGTTTAGAAGCCTCTTGGACTTAGACTTGGCGCTCCGGTACTGCTTGCCGTGCGGTAGCAGAGAGAACAGTCTATGATTAGGGTGGCTGGAGTCTTCGACAATTTTTAGGGCCTTCCTCTGACACCGCCTGGTATAGAGGTCCTGGATGGCAGGAAGCTTGGCCCCAGTGATGTACTGGGCCGTTCGCACTACCCTCTGTAGTGCCTTGTGGTTGGAGGCCGAGCAGTTGCCKTACCAGGCAGTGATGCAACCAGTCAGGATGTCTTTATCACYGAATAAGATAAATGGTTGAGTTTGATGTAATTTGAAATCTTACAAACAAGGTTGTCAAACTAATAATATAATTTCTTCTTATAATTTTTTTTTACCTTTAACGTCTTTTATCTAAATGGGTAAACTCAGATTTTTTTCGTGTTCATATATGTTGGACTATAGATTCTATTTTACATAATCAAAGCTGTTTGTGTTGTGCCAACAATCGGTGAGACACGGCATGCTATTGAACACAGGGTGGGTGTCTTGTTTTTGCTGATGAATGTACTAAAGTTTTAACGTTCAAATGGTACCATAAAGATGGTTAGAGGTCCATGCATCAGAGAATGTTGGGAATATCCATTGTTTTAAATTGAATAGTGAATCTTCCATCGGAAACCTATTGAAATCATAGTGTGTTCTGAGTTCACAAGTACTACAGTTGCCATGGCACCCTAGTAGCAGCCTAAGCAGAGAGCTCCTGTAAATATGAACCTATTTAATTCTTTGTAAGTCTTTTTAATAGTGTGTTTTTTTTATCAGCTGTTTTGTTTTTGACTGGCAGGTCAACTCTTTTTGGCTTGGCTTATTATAATTTTTTCTAATGATGCATCTGGAGACCAGCTTTTTTTTGTTTCACCTGGTTGCTGGTTCCTGATCTTTTGAAAACATCAATTGAAGAGTCAAATGAAGCTTGAGAYGAATGGGAGATGCAGTTCTGAAGCAAAGGGGTTGTAGTGAGGATGACTAGCTTGTACTCTGAACTGTGTGTGGTGAGCTTTCTGCCTCCCTTAGCTGCTGATTATTCACTCAAGTGGGTGCCATGCATTGTAAAGGTAGAGAAGTCCAGTAGCTACACAACTCAGGCTGGTTCCCAGAGTAGCCCTCTACAAGATCAACACCAGACTCCATCTTCATCAACCATCTCCCTGAGCTAGGCTACTCACGATGATGTATTGGTTGACCTAACTATACAGTAGCTACACTACTCATGATTATGTATTGGTTGACCTAACCATTTTTTTACCTTTATTTAACTAGGCAAGTCAGTTAAGAACAAATTCTTATTTACAATGATGGCCTAGGAACAGTGGGTTAACTGCCTTGTTCAGGGGCAGAACAACAGATTTTTACCTTGTCAGCTCGGGGATTTGATCTAGCAACCTTCGGTTTCTAGTCCAATGCTCTAACCACTAGGCTACCTGTRGCTACTATACAGTAGCTAGGCTACTCATGATGATGCTTGTTTTTTTTGTGCTTTTGAATCGCTTTGAGATTGTTATGAAAAGCACGATAGAAATGTCATATATTTTTATTATAGAAATGCAGTGCATTCGMAAAGTATTCAGACCCCTTCCCTTTTTCCAAATTAAGTTACGTTATAGCATTATTCTAAAATGGATTAAATAAATAAAAATGMCCTCATCAATCGAKACACAATACCCCATAATGYCAAAGCGAAAACAGGTTTTTAGAAATGTTTGCAAATGTATWAAAAAWAAAAAACAYAAACCTTATTTACMTAAGTATTTATATCCTTTGCTATGAGACTCYAAATTTAGCTCAGCTGCATTCTGTTTCCATTGATTATCCTTGAGATGTTTCTACAACTTGATTGGAGTCCACCTGTGGTAAATTCAATTGATTGGACCTGATTTGGAAAGGCACACACCTGTCTATATAAGGTCCCACAGTTGACAGTGCATGTCAGAGAAGGAATTGTCCGTAGAGCGCCGAGACAGGGTTGTGTCAAGGCATAGATCTGGGGAAGGGTACCAAAACATTTCTGAAGCATTGAAAGTCCCCAAGAACACAGTGTCCTCCATCATTTATAAATGGTAGTAGTTTGGAACCGCCAAGATGGGAGAACCTTGCAGAAGGACAACCATCTTTGCAACACTCCACCAATCAGGCCTTTATGGTAGAGGGGCCAGATGGAAGCCACTCCTCAGTAAAAGGCACATGACAGCCCACTTGGAGTTTGCCAAAAGGCACCTTAAGGACTCTCAGACCATGACAAACAAGATTTTCTGGTCTGATAAAACTAAGATTGAACTKTTTGGCCTGAATGCCAAGCGTCACATCTGTAGGAAWCCTGGCACCATCCATCCCTACGGTGAAGCGTGGTGGCAGCATCATGCTGTGGGGCTGTTTTTCAGCGGCAGGGACTGAGAAACTAGTCAGGATTGAGGAAAAGATTAACGGACCAGAGTACAGAYAGATCCTTGATGAAAACCTGCTCCAGAGCACTCAGAACCTCAGACTGGGGTGAAGGTTCACCTTCCAACAGTACAATGACCCTAAGCACACAGCCAAGACAATGCAGGAGTTGCTTCGGGACAAGTCTCKGAATGTCCTCGAGTGGCCCAGCCAGAGCCCGMACTTGAACCCGATCGAACATCTCTGGAGAGACCTGAAAAATAGCTGTGCAGCYACGCTCCCCATCCAACCTGACCGATCCAACAAAATGTGGAAAAAGTCAAGGGGTCTGAATACTTTCCGAATGCACTGTATAGGTAATAGAATAGGCATTCCCATTCAAGTTGTCATTCGACGGTGGGTGGACCGATCGGCCATCTTTCTAGTAGTAAATGGAAGTTAAAATTTCAAATCATTTTCAATGGTGTACCAGCTAAATTGCAGTGGTCTGAAGGGATGGTAGGTAGCCCAGCAGTTAAAAGCATTGGGCCAGTAACCGAAAGGTCGCTGGTTTGAATCCCCAAGCCGACTATGTGAAAAATCTGTCTGTGCCCTTGAGCAAGGCACTTAACCCTAATTGCTCCTGTAAGTTGCTCTGGATAAGAGCGTCTGCTAAATTACTCAAATGTAAATGGGATAGGTCCATTTTATGAATTCTGTTTCTATGATTGAATTGACACCCACCCTGTATTTAAGAATATGCTGTGTCTCAACCGATAAGGGCACAACACAAACACCTCAGATGATCTAACGTGAAAATAAGAACAATCTGAGTTTACGTGTTTTTAGGGAATTGGCATTAAAATGGCTATAAAATAAAAACATTTTGAAGAAATTATCAAATTGTTTGACAACCCTGTTTGTAAGCTTTCAAATGATATCAAACTCAACCGTTTATCTTTTTCAGTGATGAAGACATGGATGTCTCATGTTAGGGTGGGGTATGCAAAATGGGTGTACTTTGAGCAAAATCTCTTTCTGACCACTATTACCATGGTCCAAACATGTATGAAAGGATTAATTCATATATAAAGGTGTGCAGTCAGAAAGTGATTGAAATCATATGGAARGACCATGAACCAAAGAGTACAGAAGCAAATGCATCTACTTGAACAGCGACTGTAAATTATTTGAAGATAAAATAACATAACCRCTTCTAGGACACTCACCAGAGAGGCAGCTCCTCTGCAAGCTGAGGTTAGGTTTTGGCTGACTGCGGTACAGTTTGAGGGTACGGTAGTTTGGGAGGTTCTGCTGATTGTCATCAGAGCAGATAAACGCAGCGCTGGCTTGCTCCTCTGTCGCTTTAAATTAGAAGAGAGAGGTGTCCCCCTGACCCAGAGATCGTGTTTGTGTGTGTCTCCACTTCAGTAATCCTGTAGCCTTTGTACCTCACACACACACACACACACACTGCAGACGGCCTCTCACATACACACTGGAAATGGCAGCATCAGCAGAGGCAGATACCTCTGTGTGTGCCCCCCCCGCCCCGCGCTGACCCCCCACCCGCAGCGCACGCAGGGCAGTGTGTGTGTATGTGTCTCTCTCTCTAGGGCCCCCGGGCTCTGTTTTCTGTTGTGTGTGTGTGTGTGTGTGTGTGTGTGTGTGTGTGTGTGTGTGTGTGTGTGTGTGTGTGTGTGTGTGTGTGTGTGTGTGTGTGTGTGTGTGTGTGTGAGCTCCTCTGGAAGTGGACAGGAAAAGGACTGGTGTTTTTCCAGGATATCTGGAGCGGGAGGAGGGCTGACTACCCTGAGGCCTGGGAGGAGAAGATTGTTCCACATGCAGTAGAGAGCAGGACACAGCAAAAGGAGGCCTGCTCTAAAACACACAGCCTTGAGCAGACCGTCACTCAGGCTCCGGCTCACGACAGGACATGATCCAGCTGCTGGCTTTGTTCTTGTGATTTAGCATAGTTGGAGAAGCCACTGTGGAGGAAAGAGAGGATTTCTGTAGTATTTTCCTCTTAGCCCAGAGGACTCACCAGGACTGCCCTGTGTGTGTTTGTATGGGCCTGTGGAACCACAGGCAGGCACGGGGCCTGACCTCAGTGCGTTGTTGACGGGAGCTCTGAATGTTTTATTGTTCTGAAAAACAAACGAGTGGCTGGGACTTTACACACAGACACAGTGCTATTAGGACAACAGCAGATACTAGGCCACTTCATTATCACCACGTAGCCAGAGGCCTGAGAGAACAGGAGCCTCACCAGGATTATTATCACTCAACTGGAGTTTGATCCCTACACAGCAGCAGACTGAGCTCAGAACACGCTACTGTCACAGTACCTGAATAGGCTTCGGTGTGCAGGATCCGACTGGCTGACAGCTGGCTGGCATAATATCGATGACTCCTGCCTACTTGGCACTCAGATCCAGTGATCACAGATGTCTCCTCCTCTATTTAGGAATTACAGACAGACATCTACTACACATCAACTAAGGATTTTACTGCTTGGTTTTATGAGGATTTTTTTTTAAATACGTTTTTAGATCTGTCTTTTTTTAGAGTCAATGGTTAGCTGGTTGTATATTATCTTTAGTAAGCATGACTTAAAGTTGGATTCAAATATGGGTTGGGTTGATTTGAAGGTTTATTTATATCGTTGTTTCAGAGACTGAAGTCATATTGTAAGTACTTAGGGTAAGTTTAAGACGGTAGTTTAGATTTTCCTCAGCCTGCTAAGGCTCCAGACAGCCAAACCAGACATCGCACGGATCTAATCAGGACCTTCTTCATTCTCAGTCTGGTGTSTCTCACCATCAGGAGGTGACACCACTTCCTGTCTATAACTTGAAGGACACTCCTCAGTGGAACATCAGTGAAGAGCGGCGTTGTCGGTTATAAAAACTGAGCCATGTGCACAGAGAGCAGAACTGAGTTRAAAGGTGAAACTGCGCTGAGCGGAGAGAGGGAGGAGCCCAGAGAGGGAGAGAGGAAGGGAAAACGAGGTTAAGAGAAGCGAAAGAGGGTAAGAGAAGTTGTAACTCCAGAGAGTGTGACTGTGCATTCTGGACTCCCCAGTCTCCCAGGCTGAGGTAGGCTGCTGACAGAGGCTGTGGGATCCTACCCTAGCCCTTTGACTGAAGAGAGACACTCTGGATGGTTCATCTGTCCACCAGCTGTCATCGGACGCTCCAGCAACGTTTGTTTTTCATTTAATGTTTTGTTTGTTCCTGGGACAGAGGACATACCTGTCTCWAAGAACACAGGGTGAACCACCTGCTCTGCGTGTGTCTGGAACTCTGAGCTGTGGTGAATCTCTGTCTGTGGATCCCTGTGGGGGATCTGTTTTTACATTGTCTCTCTGACGTGTGTCCATGTGCAGTGGAATGTTAGCCCGTGCGTGTCCCTGGAGGCGCGAGGACGCTGGACCTGTGAACTGTGAATGACACACACACTGCTTTAGTGGACCACGTCCCCACACCCAAACACACACTCAAACTCCTGGACCACTGGTAGCTAGCAGAGCCATGGAGTGTTCGGCTGTGCAGACGGAGACTCCTGGTATCCATGACAACAGTGTAGAGTTGACCCTGGAGGAGAGTCCGGTCCTCATCTCCTCATTCTGCACCGAGCTACAGCTAGATAGCGTGGGTATGTGTGGGTATGTGTGGGTGTGTTGTGTGTGTGTGTGCTTGCATGTAGGATATGTTGTGAACATGCAGGATACAGTGCTGTTGAAGCCGTCCCACCAGTTTGTCTACTCTAGTGTGTATTAGCTCCGTAATAGTATAGGACACGACTAAATATATCTGTCAGGTTTTGGAGGCTCTTTAATTATTTTGTATTAACGAATGAATAATGTTGTGGTTGTTTCTTCTGTGTAGATGGAGGAGGGGGGTATGACATAGTGAATAACCAGGTGATACCAACACCGGGGCCACCACCAAACTACAGATCACACAATGCCTCACTTCAACAAAGCTGGGAGATTAACTACCAGGAAGCAGCCATCTATCTACAGGTACACACACACACACACACACACACACACACACACACACACACACACACACACACACACACACACACACACACACACACACACACACACACACACAGACACAGACACAGAGAGAGCCATTTTGGCATGTTGGCTAGCTAGACTATATTACTGTCTGCTTGGTATTTACTTTGAAAGTTAGATGGTAATGATTAGCTACATTGTAATGTTATGAGTAGTAAGCTGACTGTAAGAAAGTCTATCTATGGTGGGACACATCAGCATCTTGTGACAGGTAGCTCATGTGAGTTTGTGTGCTAAACCTTTTGTGTACTGTCGTGTCTATGACTACCATTAAATGTGAAGACTGTTATTTTATTAAATCAATTCTCTGTGTAATTATTATTATGTGATTAAACTAATCAGGTCAACTTTAATTAACTAGGAAGTCGGGGCACCATGGGAAAATGTTTATAGAGTCTCTATTTCCCAAATCCACTCTTCAGATATTTTCATATCTTATCAAAACAGTCGCTTATTAATGAATTATTATTACCTCATCAGTTCTCATTACTGAACGTCGCAAACCCTTGGATATCTGCACGAACCCTAGCCTAAATGATGAATCAATGATATACAAATTGGCTTAATTATTTATTTACTAACTAACTAAACAATTACAGAAATATATAACAAACAAACAGTAGATATTTGGGTTACTACATGATACAAAGCCAATATGCCAATATGACAGCTTGGTAGACAAAGGGGTGAGGACTGAGAAAGAGCGGGAAAGACAAAATGGATTCACTCCACACAGTTGATAATTGTATTAATTGAAATGCTAATCCTTTGCACATGAACGGCCGCTCATTCGAGAATAATTGCAATGTATATATTTACACCCATATGTTGTTGTTGTTGTCTTCTCTGTTGGAATCGGCGGTCCGTCTGCTGGAGAGTCAGTTCATCAGAGAGTCTGGTTAACTTCCCCAGAAGTCACAATGTCCTTTGTGGTTGTAGCTTTCTCTGCGGCTCTGGATAGTTTCTGTTGTAATGGATACGTCAGGCCTACAGATGGTCGTTGCATAGTAAAGATGCTTCCGCGGTTGTCGMTATTCTCGTACTAGACTTACGTAATTTCCAGCTGCAGACAAGTAATTATAAGTCTAGGATTTGCTCTTATTCTGTAGTGATTGATAGTCTRGGAGCTTAACCATTTCCAGCCGTGTAGCCAAAACTACAGCTGTATGGTCTCCGTGGCCTATAGCGTTGTAGTTCTTAACCATTTCAACATGTAGCGTCAGCTCCATATTTTCTGGTCAAATGTACATTTCGTCAGGAGTGGGTTTTATAAACTTCTGAGAAAGAGGCAGTCCATGACGCTGACGTAATGTCTATGCTCACGTGGGCGTGGCCATTGATTTAGTTAACTTTATATGACAACCCATGTTTTCTCATTTAGAAGGTTAACATCACATTACATCTCTTCACAAATAGTTTCATGTTTAATCACATACGTTTCACAATATTTAGATGTAAACCTGATAGCTGGGAAATGTACACTAAGAGATACAGTTATGTGTGTTTCCTGTCTTCATGAGATCACCAAATGAAACACACTTGTCATGACTCTCTTTTAAGTGTCCACGGACCACTCCCACATTCTCTCAAATATAAATATTGTTTAATTATTCAAACTTTCGATGTCCAAGTGTCTCTCTGTGTTCCACAGTTTACATTCCAATCTCGAACACTACAGAGCATAGGGGCAGCGTATTTTATGACCGACCATAAAACAGCCAACTTCCCGCTCTCCCCCTCTACGAGAGAGTGCACGCTGTAGAGCGGACCCACTGTAACCTGATTCTTCAGATGGTCACAGGAGAGTTATGACAGTACATTTTATTTGTAGCTATAGGTATAGCTCAGGTGAATGGTAGAGAGCTGTAGAACAAATGTATCATTTTCACACTTGTATTATTAAACAAAATTCAGATGCAAGTGTGTGTGTGTGTGTGTGGTCGGTCCATAGGAAGGAGAGAACAATGATAAGTTCTTCACACATCCTCGGAATCCAAAGGCGCTGGCAGCATACTTGTTTGCTCACAACCACCTGTTCTACATGATGGAGCTGCTAACAGGACTCCTACTGATGGTGCTCTCTCTCTCTGAGGCTCCCGCTGTACCATCACTACGCCTGGATGTTTATGTACGTACACACTTCCACTGCCACACACACACTGCTACTGGTCCACACCACTCTGGAATTGCTGGGTTAGGGTTAGAGGTCAGAGGTTAGGGGTGAAAGGCTAAAGGATGTGTTCTGTCTCTGTAGGTCCATGCCACTCTGGAGTTATTGGCTCTGGTTATGGTGGCGTTTGAACTCTGCATGAAGCTGCGCTGGCTCGGCTTCCACACATTTATCAGACACAAGAGGACCATGGTGAAGGTACATACTAGAGGTTGACCGATTAATCGGAATGGCCGATTAATTAGGGCCGATTTCAAGTTTTCATAACAATCGGTAATCTGTATTTTTGGACACCTTTATTTAACTACGCAAGTCAGTTAAGAACACATTCTTATTTTCAATGACGGCCTAGGAACGGTGGGTTAACTGCCTTGTTCAGGGGCAGAATGACAGATTTTTACCTTGTCAGCTCGGGGATTCGTTTTTGTAACCTTCCGGTTACTAGCCCAACGCTCTAACCACCTGCCTTACATTACACTCCACGAGGAGCCTGCATGGCAGGCTGACTACCTGTTACGCGAGGGCAGCAAGAAGCCAAGTTAAGTTGCTAGCTAGCAATAAACTTATCTTATAAAAAACAATCAATCTTAACATAATCACTAGTTAACTACACATGGTTGATGATATTACTAGTTTATCTAGCGTGTCCTGCGTTGCATATAATCGATGCGGTGCCTGTTAATTTCTCATCGAATCACAGCCTACTTTGTCAATGGGTGATGATTTAACAAGCGCATTTGCGAAAAAAGCACTGTCATTGCACCAATGTGTACCTAACCATAAAACTCAATCTTCTTTTTTAAAATCAATACACAAGTATATATTTTTTTAAACCTGCATTTTTTATATTGCCTGCTAACATGAATTTCTTATAACTAGGGAAATTGTGTCCTTCTCCTGCGTTCCAGAATTTTACATAATTATGACATAACACTAGAGTTGTACAATGTAACAGCAATATTTTGACTTTCGGATGCCATCCGTTTAGATAAAATATGGAACGGTTCCGTATTTCACTGAAAGAATAAACGTTTTGTTTTCGAAATGATAGTTTCCGGATTTGACCATATTAAGACCTAAGGCTTGTATTTCTGTGTGTTATATATGTTATAATTAAGTCTATGATTTGATATTTGATAGAGCAGTCTGACTGAGCGATGGTAGGCAGCAGCAGGCTCGTAAGCATTCATTCAAACAGCACTTTCGTGCGTTTGCCAGCAGCACTTCGCTGTGCTTCAAGCATTGAGCTGTTTATGACTTCAAGCCTATCAACTCCGAGATTAGGCTGGGTGTAACCGATGTGAAATGTAGCTAGTTAGCAGGGTGTGCGCTAATAGCGTTTCAAACGTCACTCGCTCTAAAACTTGGAGTAGTTGTTCTTTTGCTTTGGGGGAGCGATGGGGTAACGATGCTTCGAGGGTGGCTGTTGTCGATGTGTTCCTGGTTCGAGCAGGTAGGGGCGAGGGAGGGACGGAACTATACTGTTACACTGGCAATACGAAAGTGCCTATAAGAACATCCATCGTCAAAGGTATATAAAATAAAATGGTATAGAGAGAAATAGTCCTATATATAACTAACCTAAAACTTCTTACCTGGGAATATTGAAGACTCATGTTAAAAGGAACCACCAGCTTTCATATGTTCTCATGTTCTGAGCAAGGAACTTAAACGTTAGCTTTTTTACATGGCACATATTGCACTTTTACTTTCTTCTCCAACACTTTGTTTTTGCATTATTTAAACTAAATTGAACATGTTTCATTATTTATTTGAGGCTAAATTGATTTTGTTGATGTATATATTAAGTTAAAATAAGTGTTATTCTTCAGTATTGTTGTAATTGTCATTATTAAAATCATTAAAAAAATTTCGGCCGATTAATCGGTATCGGCTTTTTTGGTCCTCCAATAATCGGTATCGGCGTTGAAAAATCATAATCGGTCGACCTCTAGTACAATACACACAACTGTATAGGAGCATCCCAAGCAGTGCATATAGATTGCAAACAAGAGTGGACCCTATATACTCACGAGAGTGACACAGTATTGCCTGTCAGATGGTTTACAAACAGTTATGTGTCACCATTTATCATTGACTGACAGCTGGTCTCTCTGATGTGTAGACGTGTGTGTTGCTGCTCCAGTTTGTGGAGGCCATAGTGGTTCTGATCCGGCAGACGTCACACTTGCGTGTGACCAGAGCTCTCAGACCCATTTTCCTGGTGGACTGCAGATACTGTGGTGCCGTGCGCAGGTACACACACACACACACACACACACACACACACACACACACACACACACACACACACACACACCGCAGATACATCACATACACACCTTTACCTGTATTACCTCGCACTGCTTTGTTGTTTCCAAAGTGTGAATAACTGTTGTTGTCACCCTCTTGTCCAATCAGAAACCTGCGTCAAATTTTCCAGTCCCTTCCCCCTTTTATAGATATCCTGCTGCTGCTGCTCTTCTTCATGGTCATCTTCGCCATCCTGGGTGAGACACACAAACACACACATCTTGGCTGTTCATCGAAGTTGATAATGACATTGATCCTAAATGACAATCCTCGAAGAGCCTCCAAAAACAGTGGAAATTCTATGATCTTACAAACAACTGTACCTTGAAATCTAAAACAAAATCTAAATTAAATTATGTTCTATTATGCCTGTCTGAGTATGGATCTGTTCTCTCTCTACAGGATTCTGTCTGTTCTCACCTAACACTTCTGATCCAGTAAGTGAAACAGTTTGACTGACATTTTCAGTATGTTGTGCCTCTGTAGACTGCTAGTTGTGGTGCTAACTGGAGGGGACTGTCTCATACTGTTTTGTCTGGCTTTTCTCTTCTCAGCACTTCAACACTCTGGAGAACAGCATCGTTAGTCTTTTTGTGCTACTGACCACCGCAAAGTAAGACTTGCTCATCTACCACACACCGTAACTCCTACTTTATACACCTGTGTCTCTAATAGTCTGAAATGTTTCATGCTCTGTCACTGTTGTGATTGTAATGCTCTCTCAAGACAGCATAGTGACTGTTGTGATTTGTAATGCTCTCTCAAGACAGCATAGTAACTGTTGTGATTTGTAATGCTCTCTCAAGGAAGCATAGTGACTGTTGTGATTTGTAATGCTCTCTCAAGGAAGCATCGTGACTGTTGTGATTGTAATGCTCTCTCAAGGAAGCATCGTGACTGTTGTGATTGTAATACTCTCTCAAGGAAGCATAGTGGACTTGTGTTGATTGTAAATATCACCCTCAAGGAAGCATAGTGACTGTTGTGATTGTAATACACTCAAGGAAAGGGCATAGTGACTGTTGTGATTTTAATCTCTCTCAAGGAAGCATCCTGTGACTGTTGTGATTGGTAATACTCTCTCAAGGAAGCATGTAGTGACTGTTGTGATTGTAATACACCTCTCATAGGAAAGCATAGTGACTGTTTGTGATGTAATACTCTCAAGAGCATAGTGACATGTTGTGATTGTAATACTTCTCAAGAAGCATAGTGACTGTTGTGATTGTAATTACTCCTCAAGGAAGCATAGTGACTGTTGTGATTGTAATACTCTCTCAAGGAGCATAGTGACTGTTGTGATTGTAATACTCCAAGAAAGCAAGTGACTGTTTGAATGTATATACTCCCTCAAGGAAAAGCGATGTTGACTGTTGTGATTGTAATACTCCCTCAAGGAAGCATAGTGACTGTTGTGATTGTAATACTCTCTCAAGGAAGCATAGTGACTGTTGTGATTGTAATACTCCCTCAAGACAGCATCAGTGGTGGAAAAAGTACCCAGTTGTCATACTTGAGTAAAAGTTAAAATACCTTAAAAGAAAATGAGTCACCCAGTAAAATACTACTTGAGTAAAAGTCTAAAAGTATTTGGTTTGAAATAAACTTKATATATAGTATCAAAAATAAGAGTATAAATACATTTTCAAATTCCTTATTCCTCTTATTCTTTTAAGGGTTGGCCAGGGGCATACTCCAACACTCAGACATGATTTACAAACGAAGCATGTGTGCTTGTCTTTTTCTTGTTGTCAAATCCCTGCCAAAAGTCAGGTGACCTAAGCGCTTCCAAATATGGAGTTGCAGGTTTGCCATATCTGTCATGTTTGCGCATATCTCTCCTATGTGCAAATCTTTATGGCAGTCATTTTACTTAAGGCCCTTGGAAAATATCTGCATATCTGTAGTTATAAAAAATGTTTAATGCAATATATCGATTTACAAATACAAATCAAAAGGTGTTTGTGGATAGTGAATTGCATTTGTGGATTGGTGATTTACATTTGTGGATTGGTGATTTGTGAATACATTTGGCATGATATTGATCCCATAAAGGAGCTCTCTCCTTCAGAGTGAATGGGAGTCTATTGGGCGCTAGCTCAAAAACCCAACATTAGCARGAATTTCGTCAACAAAAAGTAAAACATTGCAAATATTTTCRGAGATGTGAGAATTAATTTTCTATCTGTAGTATCTTATAGCTTTGGAATCGTGACATTACGTACTTTTTAGGAAAATAGCCACGTTTCTCAACAGATAGACTAACTTTGAGAAGGGATTGCGTGACGATGAGCTTAGCAACCGCGTGGCACAGCATGACAACGTGAGTGCGATTTGTCGACAGTCTGCTGGTTGGGGCGTTAAACGTTCCTTTAGCCATTAGATTCCTATCTTCTTTCTATAATATCTCTYGCAACGGCATCATGCAATGCACCCTGGACTAATGAGGCAGACAATTAGGAAAAATGTGCTAGACCCTCCATTAAATTACACATTTCTCGAGGTAGGAATATCACAAAAATATGATCAATGGCTCATTCGAGAAAAGACATCCGAGTTATGACATCAGTCAGTATTGAAATCTGACATGTATGATAGACGTTTTAACAATCTAAAAGTCGTATTCCTATTAACTTCCAGTGTCGTGAGAGCGACTTTATCACAGTGCTACGACATACCAGCCAGATTTCTGCCTGCTTGAACACCTCGCAGGGTAGAACAGAGAACTAACAGGATGTAAGTAAACAGCTGTTCTTATACTGTGATAGACGTAGTTCCAACCCGTCTGTTGGCCTATCACAGTAGAGGCTGAGCGTGGTTTAAACTTGCTCAGCCTATCGCAGGCGCTCAGGCTGGTCCCAGCCCCCTAGCGCTCCAGATGTCCGAGTCTGTTGCTGTGTAGATTACGCTCCCACACCTTAGAGACTGAGGTCAGACAGTTCTGTAACATTGTTTGAGCTATTTGCACCTGCATAGAAAGCATACTGTTCCCGCTCAAGGTTAACCACAGCTTCTCAGCACACTATCTGGGGCAAAATGATACTTCCAGCACACACACACAGGCACACATGCACAAAGCAGATACAGCATACAATATTCAATCACAAATGATGTGGTGGCGGGCTATAGTGCATAAAACACAGATCCTCACAGTACTTTACACCACTGAACAGCATAGTGCTTGTTGAGATTGTATTACTCTCAAGACAGTATAGTACCTAATGAGATTGCTGGTGTCCTGTTTCCTCTAGCTTCCCAGACGTGATGATGCCAGCATACTCTAGGAACCGCTGGTCCTGTGTCTTCTTCATCGTCTACCTTTCCATTGAACTCTATTTCATCATGAACCTGGTACACATACACACACACACATGCTGTTGTTTCCTCCCTGTGTACCCTGTGGCCATGGTTTGATAGTGTGTTTGTGTTGCAGCTTCTGGCAGTGGTGTTCGATACGTTTAACGGTGTTGAGAAGATGAAGTTTAAATCTCTGATGCTCCACAAACGCTCGGCTATCGACCATGCCTTCCAACTGCTGGTCAGCAGACAGGTACACATACACACACCCAGGTAGTGTCGGTAGGCTGTTGTAACTTATGTGTAACTGTTGCATTTCGTGCGTGTGTGTTTGCTCCTTAGAGGCCAATGGGTGTGTCTCTGAAGCAGTTTGATGGTCTAATGCGTTTCTACAGACCCCGTATGTCTGCCAGAGACCGCTTCCTCACATACAAGGCCCTAAACACTGCAGGAGCACCCATGCTCAGGTAACACACACACATACTGTATGAGCACACACATACTATAAGTGTTGTTTTTTTTAAAGAGGTGTGTGTGATGTTCTGTTGCAGCCTAGATGACTTCTATAAATTCTATGAAGTAATTGGCCTCAAATGGAAGGTAAGCCTAACACACACACACAAATACACAGTTCGCATATGTCTCTGTGTGGATTTGCCTAAATCTATTCTCCCCTATTTATTTGGACAGTGAAGCAAACATTTTTACATTTGGCTTTATACTCCAGCATTTTGGATTTGAGATCAAATGTTTCATATGAATTTCTCCTTTTATTCTGGGGTATTTRCATACATACACTACATGACCAAAGGTACGTGGACACCTGCTCGTCGAACATCTCATTCCAAAATCATTGGCATTAATATGGAGTTGGTCCCCCCTTTTCTGCTATAACAGCCTCCACTCTTCTGGGAAGGCTTTCTACTAGATGTTGGAACATTGCGGCGGGGACTTGCGTCCATTCAGACACAAGGGCATTAGTGAGGTCGGGCACTGATTTTGGGTGATTTTGCATGGCTCGCAGTCGGTGTTCCAATTCATCCTAAAGGTGTTCGATGGGGTTGAGGTCAGGGCTCTGTGCAGGCCAGTCAAGTTCTTCCACATCGATCTCGACAAACCATTTCTGTATGGAGCTCGCTTTGTGCATGGGGGCATTGTCATGCTGAAACAGGAAAGGGCCTTCCCCAAACTGTTGCCACAAAGATGGAAGCATAGAATCGTTTAGAATGTCATTGTATGGTGCACCGTTAAGATTTCCCTTCCCTGGAACTAACGGGCCTAGCCCGAACCATGAAAAACAGCCCCAGACCATTATTCCTCCACCAAACTTTATAGTTGGCACTATACATTGGTGCAGGTAGCGTTCTCCTGGCATCTGCCAAAAACCCAGATTTGTCAGTTTGACTGCCAGATGGTGAAGCGTGATTCATCACTCCAGAGAGCGCGTTTCCACTGCTCCAGAGATTTACACCACTCCTGCTGACGCTTTGCATTGCGCATGGTGATCTTAGGCTTGTGCGCGGCTACTCGGCCATGGAAACCCATTTCATGAAGCTCCAGACGAACAGTTCTTGTGCTGAGATTGCTTCCAGGGGCAGTTCCAGAGGCAGTTGCAACCAACGACAGATGATTTTTACGCYCTTCAGCACTCGGTGGTCCCGTTCTGTGAGCTTGTGTGGCCTACCACTTCGCTGCTGAGCCGTTGTTGCTCCTAAACGATTCCACTTCACAATACCAGCACTTACCATTTACCGGGGCAGCACTAGGAGGGCGGAAATTTGATGAACTGACTTGTTGGAAAGGTGGCATCCTATGACGGTGCCACATTGAAAGTCACTGAGCTCTTCAGTAAGGACATTCTAATGCCAATGTTTGTCTATGGAGATTGCATGGCTGTGTGCTTGATTTTATACACCTGTCAGCAATGGGTATGGTTAAAATAGCCGAATCCACTCATTTGAAAGGGTGTACTTTTGTTTATATAGTGTATCTGTTTTACCGTTTAGAAATGAAAGCACTTTATGTACCTAGTCCCCCCATTTGAAAACATATTGTTTTCGTAAGTATTTGGTTATGTTGTGCCCAATTAAGATTAAAGGGATACTTTGGGATTTTGGCAATGAGGCCCTTTCTACTTCCCCAGAGTCAGCTGAACTCATGGTTACCATTTTTATGTATTGTGTCCAGTTAGAAGGAAGTTAGAGGTAGTTTCACAAGCCAATGCTAACCAGTGTTTGCACAATGACTTGAAGTCTATGGGTATCTGATAGCGTGCTAGCAGATACCCATAAACTTCCAGTCATTGCGCTAAAGTTAGCAATTGGGTTAGCGCTAGTTACCAATTTCCTTCAAACTGCATGCAGAGACATAAAAATGGTATCAACGAGTTCATCTGACTGGGGAAGTAGATAAAGGGCCTCATTGCCAAAATCCTGAAGTATCACTTTAATCTTAATTGGGCACAACATAATCCGAAACACAACAAAACAAAATCCAAATGCAACCAACAAGTTTGTAGAGACACAAGCTTGATATAATCATTGTGTGCTAGGAATGTGGGACCAAATACAAAATTTTTGACTACTTTAATACACATATAAGTGAATTTCTCCAAATACTTATAGCACTATCAAATGGGGGAACTAGATACATAAAGTGCTTTTATTTCTAAACGGTAAAACAGATACAGTTYAAGTCGGAAGTTTACATACACTTAGGTTGGAGTCATTAAAACTAGTTTTTCCAACAACTCCACAAATTTCTTGTTAACAAACTATAGTTTTGTCAGGTCGGTTAGCACATCTACTTTGTGCATGACACAAGTAATTTTTCCAACAATTGTTTAGAGACAGATTATTTCARTTATAATTCACTGTATCACAATTCCAGTGGGTCAGAAGTTTACATACACTAAGTTGACTGTGCCTTTAAACATCTTGGAAAATTCCAGAAAATGATGTCATGGCTTTAGAAGTTTCTGATAGGCTAATTGACAACATTTGAGTCAATTGGAGGTGTACCTGTGGATGTATTTCAAGGCCTACCTTCAAACTCAGTGCCGCTTTGCTTGACATCATAGGAAAATGATATATAAACAGCCAAGACCTCAGAAAATAATTGTAGACCTCCAATCTTGGTTCATCTCTTGGGAAGCAATTTCCAAACACCTGAAGGTACCACGTTACTCTGTACAAACAATAGTAACACAAGTCTAAACACCATGGGACCAGCAGCGTCATACCGCTCAGATGAACGTCCTTTGTGCGAAAAGTGCAAATCAATCCCAGAACAACGGCAAAGGACCTGGTGAAGATGCTGGAGGAAACGGGTACAAAGTATCTATATCCACAGTAAAACCGAGTCTATATCGACATAACCTGAAAGGCACTCAGCAAGAAGAAGCCACTGCTCCAAAACCGCCATAAAAAAGCCAGACTACAGTTGCAACTGCACATGGGACAAAGATCGTACTTTTGGAGAAATGTCCTCTGGTCTGATGAAACAAAATAGAACTGTTGGCCATAATGACCATCGTTATGTTTGGAAAGAAAGGGGGGAGCCCTGCAAGCGAAGAACACCACCCAACCGTGAAGCACGGTGGTGGCAGCATCATTTTGTGGGGTGCTTGTGCTGCAGGAGGACTGGTGCACTTCACAAATAGATGGCATCTGAGAAAGAAAATTATGTGGATATATTGAAGCAACATCTCAAGACATCAGTCAGGAAGTTAAAGCTTGGTCGCAAATGGGTTCTTCCAAATGACAATGACCACAACATACTTCCAAAGTTGTGGCAAAATGGCTTAAGGACAACAAAGTCAAGGTATTGGAGTGGCCATCACAAAGCCCTGACCTCAATCCCATAGAAAATTTGTGGGCAGAACTGAAAAAGCGTGTGCGAGCAAGTAGGCCTCCAAACCTGACTCAGTTACACCAGCTCTGATCTAGGAGAAGGACCAAAATTCACTCAACTTATTGTGGGAAGCTTGTGGAAGGCTACCTGAAACGTTTGACCCAAGTTAAACAATTTTAAAGGCAATGCTACCAATACTAATTGAGTGTATGTAAACTTCTGACCCATTGGGAATGTGATGAAAGAAATCAAAGCTGAAATAAATCATTCTCTCTACTATTATTCTGACATTTCACATTCTTAAAATAAAGTGGTGATCCTAACTGACCGAAGACAGGGAATTTTTACCAGGATTAAATGTCAGGAATTGTGAAAAACTGAGTTTAAATGTATTTAGCTAAGGTGTATGTAAACTTCCACCTTCAACTGTATGTATGACATTACGAAACATTTGGTCTCCAATTCAAAATGCTGGAATATAGAGCCAAATGAAAAGTTTTAGCTCCATTGTCCAAATAAATATGTAGGGGAGTGTATATATATATATATATATACACCTCACTGATGTGTGCCTGCGTGCGTGTGATTGTACTCTGTAGGCACGGCGGAGCGGGGAACACTGGTTTGATGATCTTCCACACACTACTTTTCTTATCTTCAAAGGTGACTTGTATTTTTCCCTTCTTTTTTCCATCGCATCCACTGCTGTGTTCCTCTCCTCTTATCTGAGGTGACTGACTGACATCCTTCTGTTAATGTTTCTACCAGGCATCAACCTGCTGGTCAAGTCTAAAGCCTTCCAGTACACCATGTGTAAGTGGACATCCACTATTAGTAGTATTAGCTATAGTACTATCATCTGTGTTGTAAACCTAGGACCAAACTTAACTCTCAGACAGGACTAACCCTAGGACACATTTAACTCTCCTCTCTCTCCTCTGTAGATGTGGTGGTGGCCGTCAACGGAGTGTGGATCCTCGTAGAAACCTACATGTTGAATAGTAACTAAACCTATTCCCAGACTATTAAGTACTTTTAATGCAGATTCCCTATTTTGCATGATTTTTAATTCAGGACTAGCCTTAATCTGGGTTCAGGAAATCATCCCTAAGTGTCAAGTAGAGACCGACAAGTTGAACAGTAAGGTTGTTTCTGATCTCTGTCCCCTCTCTCTGCAGGTGGATTCTCCTCGTCCAGAATAGTCCCCTGGAGCTACATTGTCTTCCTCACCAGTAAGATCACGCACATACAGACACACCGAGAGCCACATCCTTTTCGTCACTAGTGAGAACACACATTTTTACTCCGCTCGCTCTCTTTTTCTCCGTCTCGCTCTTTTTCAATCTCTAGTCTATGGGGTGGAGGTGTTGTTGAAGGTAACGGGCATGGGACCGTTGGCCTACTTCAGCTCCGGCTGGAACCTGTGAGTAGACCATTAAACCCTTAAAGCCTTACCCCTAACCCTCAGCCCTTAGCTTGTCCAATGTGTTTATTCAGTAGCATAACAGCCATCAATGTCTCTGTGTTCGCCTCACCAGGTTTGACTTCTCTGTGACGGTGTTTGCCTTTCTGGGCTTGATTGCCCTAGCCTTCGACATGGAGCCCTTCTACTTRATTGTGGTGCTCAGACCACTGCAGCTACTCAGGTGGGTTACCACGACAACACGCACGTATGTTGTCAGGGGGGCAATTAGTTTGTGTGGGTATTTTGTTTAGGTGCATATATGTGTGTTACCGGTATGTAGATTCATAAATATTTTGTTGATCATCATGTCTTAAGTATGTGCACTCTATTAGGTTGTAAGTGTGTGAGTGTGTATGTGTACTCTCTCTTAGGTTGTTTAAGATAAAGCAGAGGTATCGTAACGTGTTGGACACCATGTTTGAACTCTTCCCGAGGATGGCAAGGTAACAACTTTGCCCCCTGAACCATAACCCACCATATTACATACAACGCATGTACAGTTGAAGTCGGAAGTTTACATACACTTAGGTTGGAGTCATTAAAACTTGTTTTTCAACCACTCCATAAATTTCTTGTCAACAAACTGTAGTTTTGGCAAGCCGGTTAGGACATCTACTAAGTCATTTTTCCAACAATTGTTTACAGACAGATTATTATACTTATAATTCACTGTATCACAATTCCAGTGGGTCAGACGTTTACATACACTAGGTTGACTGTGCCTTTAAACATCTTGGAAAATTCCAGAAAATGATGTCATGGCTTTAGAAGCTTCTGATAGGCTAATTGACAACATTTGAGTCAATTGGAGGTGTACCTGTGGATGTATTTCAAGGCCTACCTTCAAACTCAGTGCCTCTTTAATTGACATCATGGGAAAATCAAAAGAAATCAGCCAAGACCTCAGAAAGAAATTGTAGACCTCCACAAGTCTGGTTCATCCTTGGGAGCAATTTCCAAACGCCTGATAGTACATTCATCTCTACAAACAATAGTATGCAAGTCTAAACACCATGGGGCCATGCAGCCGTCATACCGCTCAGGAAGAAGGTTCCAAAGTTGTGGCAAAATGGCTTAAGGACAACAAAGTCAAGGTATTGGAGTGGCCATCACAAAGCCCTGACCTCAATCCTATAGAAAATTTGTGGGCAGAACTGAAAAAGCGTGTGCGAGCAAGGATGCCTAGAAACCTGACTCAGTTACACCAGCTCTGTTAGGAGGAATGGGCCAAAATTCACCCAACTTATTGTGGGAAGCTTGTGGAAGGCTACCCAAAACATTTGACCCAAGTTAAACAATTTAAAGGCAATGCTTCCAAATACTAATTGAGTATGTAAACTTCTGACCCACTGGGAATGTGATGAAAGAAATAAAAGCTGAAATCGTACTCTCTACTATTATTCTGACATTTCACATTCTTAAAATAAAGTGGTGATCCTTAAACAGGGAATTTTTACTAGGATTAAATGTCAGGAATTGTGAAAAACTGAGTTTAAATGTATTTGGCTAAAGTGTATGTGAACTTCCGATTCAACTGTATGAACTTTGTGTAAAAACCTACTTAATAAGAACATGTATGTGTTCTCAGCTTGGGGCTGACATTGATCATCTTCTACTACTCCTTTGCCATTGTGGGGATGGAGTTCTTCGCTGATGTAGTTTACCCTAACTGCTGCAAGTGAGTCACGCATACACTCTTACACCCAGTTCACTCACACACACTAACCTGACACTTTGTTCGAAGCAGAGCCTACCACAGACTAAGAATACTAGAAAAGATATTGGTGCTCCAGTAATATGACGGCCATCTTGGTCAGGGTGGTTCACCGGTGTTTCAGTTTGTCTCTCTTTTCTCTCTTCTATCTCTCGTTCTCACAGTACCAGTACAGTAGCAGATTCATACAGGCAGATCAATGTAACCATAGGCAACAGGACGGTGCTGGATGAGGGCTACTACTATCTCAACAACTTTGATAACATTCTCAGCAGCTTTGGTAAACACACACTGTAGTCAATACTAGGCAGTTCCCTATATACTATTTTGTTATATAATAAACGGATAGATTTTGATGTGGGATTCAGCAGCTCTCTCTCTCTCTCTCTCTCTACAGTGACTCTGTTTGAGCTGACTGTGGTAAACAACTGGTACATCACCATGGTAAGACTCTTCCTTCTCACGCTGTATGCTGCCTGTCACCTGTCTGATTAAACCTCTGCTGCTGCCTGACTGTCAAGCTTGTCCAACTTACTGAGGTTGATTGACAGCTGCTGTCCCCTACCCAACAGGAAGGAGTGACCTCCATGACAACTCACTGGAGCCGCCTCTACTTCATGACCTTCTACATTGTCACCATGGTGAGAGTTGTGTGTGTGTGTGTGTGTGTGTGTGTCTGTGTCTGTGCYTGTGTGTGTGTGTGTGTAATTTTCTCTGTCCTCTCTAGGTGGTGATGACCATCATCGTTGCCTTCATCCTGGATGCGTTTGTGTTCCGTATGAACTACAGCCGGAAGAACAAAGAACCACTGTTAGATCCTGAGGGTAAGTGTGTGCATGCATGCAATGAAAAATGTTAGTAAGATGAGAACGGTGTAGTGTTTGAGATGTGTGTAACGATGGTGTGTTGTAGACGAGAACGGTATAGTGTTTGAGATGTGTGTAACGATGGTGTGTTGTAGAACGAGAAGCGGGTATAGTGTTGAGATGTGTGGTAACGTGGTTTGTCGTTGTAGACGAGAACGGTATAGTGTTTGAGATGTGTGTAACGATGGTGTGTTTGTGTGTTGTAGACGAGAACGGTATAGTGTTTGAGACAGAGGTGAGTCGTGACGAGGCGTTGGCTACTCTGGAGCTTTATAAGCAGACGTGCCCTGGACTCTCCTCACTCAACTCTCTACAGGGAGTACTGGTGGCCATGGACCGCAGCGGGGTGAGAACACACACACAGACCTACACTCACAAATAGACAGACACACACACACTCGCTCACACAGCTTCACAAACCTGCCCTGTCCTACGCTCTCAAAAAAATAGACTGATGTGTGTGTGTGTAGAGCTCGTCTCTGGTGTACCTGGGTCGGCGGTCGCGGACCAAGAGTGACCTCAGCATGAAGATGTATGAGGAAGAGATCCAGGTGAGCCTCACGCTGCCATGACAACCAGAATCCTGCTGACTGCTCCATGCTAGATTTGTCACTTTAAATAAGACTTTAGCTAACATGACCTAGCTACAAAGGTGATGTTGATCTTGCCTTTTCTATCAGAGGAGGCTGGTGGAAGGATCACTAGGAGGACAGGCTCAGTGTAAAGACTGGAATGGAATGAATGGACCAGTATCAAACATATACTTTGTTCCATTACAATGAGCAGCTCCACCTATAGCTCCTCCTACCAGCCTCTTCTGCTGTCTAGAGAATTGGATTACAAATTAGTATGATGTTTCTGACGTCAGCTGTGACAAGAAAAAAAAAATGGTATGATTTAATGTGTTATTGGTGTGTGTGTGTGCAGGAGTGGTATGCTGAGTACTCCAGAGAGAACCTACCCCAGTCAGACCGAAGCCTCGTAGAAAGAGAGCTGGAAATCCCTCCTCCCTGCCCTGACCCTGACCCCCAACCCCAGCTCAACTCACAAGGACCACTTAGTATTAACTAACACTCACTCACTGTTTCGCTCTCGCTCTCTCTCACACACACACAAACCTCTTTAACTTCAGTCATCATGTCACAGAGCACTCTGAACTTGATGGTGATTGTCTCCCACAATGACAAGACAGAGAACCCCTCAAGTCTCTATGTCTGTCTCCTTCCCTTCTTCCCCCTCCTCCCATCCTGAGGAAGTGTACTCTTGCATCTTGGTCAGACAGTTGTGATGTGGACAGATGTGATGGTGTCACTGAACTAGAGCCTGGATCCTGGACCTGTTGAGATGCAGCAGGGATTTCTGTTGATATGAATCATGTTCTCGATCTGACTGGATCTGTGTTCAAACAGGTTTAACAGCTTTATCTAACCCCAACCCTGACAGGACCTTAGTCTGCTGATGCATTGACAGTCGAAGCAGAGCATAGATTTAGGTGTTAAAGGGCAGGGTTTTTAAGGGTCAGAGTTAGGCCCTCTAGCTGTGAGACAGAGCTAATGTTCAAGGCCACTATCGGAGTACGAGGAGCCACTAGGATGGACTAGGAATTTCACACTGCTCTTCTTCACTGCTCTGACCACAGAGAGGACACACGTCTGGACAGTGAAAGGACACATACCTGTAGGTGAATACCAGGCTGCCTGTAGATACATACAAACTCACAAGATCCCGCCCCATCTGACAGCACTAAGCAAAGCCCCCTCAACAGCCACTATACCCACACCCCACAAACCCCCCCACCCAACACACACCTCAAACCCCTGCACATGTCTAGTAACCTACAGCTATCTCCTAGCCAGCGTTTGAACAAACCTAAGAGAATACTTTACTTTTATAACTTGTTATTCTGTAAGTGTATTATAATGTATTTGGTGTATTAAATGAGGAATCATTTAAATACATTGTTCACTTTGCCAAGTGTATTTGTGTAGCTACCTTTGCTTTAAAGTGGCAGGGCTCAGACTAGCCCTGAGACATGGCTATAGACACCTATGGTATTTTAACCATCTTCTCTGTGTGGATGTTACAGGAAGGATTTTGGATGTTTTTATTTCTATCTTAAACGGGTACAGTACACAATAATCATAATCTCAGAACCTAGACATATACGTCTATGCATAAGTGCTTTTTACCCTGATATCACCTTCTTTAACGCACCAAAGGTGCTTTTTATATGCAAAAATTTCACCTGCAAATATCTATCAGGGACGATAATGTACTACCTCTATAGGTATCGTACATCTGTAGTAGTAAAATAATAAAATTTCTTGATAAAAATGTATAACATTGTTTGATGCAACTGCATAAAGTAGCTTGTTTAGGGCCAGCTTCAAATTATTTAAATAGCTGCGCCTTGCTTTCACGATTGGTTCCCTTACTCAGAAGTTGGAACTATATGTTTCTAAGCCATATTTCAAATTCATTAGGAAATCGAAAGGATCAATAATGTGTTGCAAAGAGCATTTTATTTAAAAAAAAAAATGTATATTTTCCCAATTGGTAGTTAGTCTTGTCTCATCGCTGCAACTCCCGTACGGACTCGGTAGAGGCGAAGGTCGAGAACAGTGCGTCCTCCGAAACACAACCCAACCAAACTGCACTGTTTCTTGACACAATGCCCACTTAACCCGGAAGCCAGACACACCAATGTGTCAGAGGAAACACTGTACACCTGGCAACCGTGTCAGCGTGCACTGCGCCCGGCCCGCCACAGGAGGCACTGGTGCGCGATGGGACAAGGACATCCCTGCCAATTGTGCGCCACCCCATGGGTCTCCCGGGTTGTGGCCGACCGCGAAAGAACCTGGACTCGAACCCAGAATCTCTAGTGGCACAGGTAGCACTGCGATGCAGTGGCTTAGACCACTGTGTCACTCGGGAGMCCCGCAAGAGAGCACATTTTATACAATTGACTCACATCAACCATTCCAGACAGTGTTTCTCACTAAGGAGACACTACATTCACATTGATTTAAAGGAGAAAATTCCCTTAAAGTGCTACTGCATCTTTTTTTTGTTTTTTTACTCCTTGTCAGTACATGGGTTACTTTAAAACTGTGTGTTACTGTCATTTCTGTATATGTGTGTAATTGTTTTGTGTGGACCCCAGTAAGAGTAGCTGGTCCTCATGTAACAGCTAATGGCGATCTAAATATAAAAATATAGTCAGTGCAAACAGACAAAAGTTAAATCKCAGTCTGATTGGTTCCAACTCCGTTAAGGCACAGTGTGATTGGCTGTGACTCCATCTCTCCCAGGAAGAGGAAAGTCTCTCAGGTCTCGAACTGTCTGGTCAGTATTCACAGGTGGCTCTACCAGACTGGTCCAAACCATCTCGTACAGGCTTCAGGTGTGGATAAAGCCGAACTCTGTGAGCAGCGCAACCAGGAGGAAGACTGCATAGAAGAGCAGGAGGAAGATTCCATAGGCCCGGCCCAGGTGGAAACAACGCAGAGGAACTAGGATGAAGGAGAAGACCAGAGAGAGACCCAGAGAACCTGCTAGAACCCAGGTCAACAAACCCTCTGGTTCCAACTGGATGGTGTAGAGGGGTGGGGGTTAGAGAAAATAAATTAGAAACTAACCTTCTTTGGCACATTTTGACACACAAATAAAATCAAGCTGTTGCAAGAGGAGAGTACCAGTCCAATTCTATGCACTTCAGACAGACATTTCTCTGGTCACAACCTCTCTACAAAAATGCTTATTTCAGACAGTTACAAACAGCTTATATACAGTACCAGTCAAAAGTTTGGACACACTTACTCATTCAAGGGTTTTTCTTTATTTGTATTATTTTCTACATCGTAGAATAATAGAGAAGACATCAAAACTATGAAATAACACATGGAATCGTGTAGTAACCAAAAAAAGTGTAAAACAAATCACAATATATTTTATATTTGAGATTTTTTAAAGTAGACACACTTTGCCTTGATGACAGCTTTGCAAACTTGGCATTCTGTCAACCAGCTTTTCAATTAACAGGTAGTGCCTTCTTAAAAGTGGAATTTCTTACTTTCCTTAAGGCATTTGAGCCAAACAGTTGTGTTGTGACAAGGTAGAGGTGGTATACAGAAGATAAGCCTATTTGGTAAAATACCAAGTCCATATTATGGCTATAACAGCTCAAATAAGCAAAGAGAAACAACAGTCCATCATTACTTTCAGACATGAAGGTCAGACAATCTGGAAAATTTCAAGAACTTTGAACGTTTCTTCAAGTGCAGTCGCAAAAACCATCAAGTGCTATGATGAAACTGGCTCTCATGAGGACAGCCACAGGAAAGGAAGACTCAGAGWTACCTCTGCTGCAGAGGACAAGTTCATTAGTTACCAGCCTCAGAAATTGCAGCCCAAATAAATGCTTCAGAGTTCAAGTAACAGACATATCTCAACATCAACTGTTCAGAGGAGACTGTAGACAGGTGGAAATCTGTCATTTGGTCTGATGAGTCCATATTTTCGATTTTAGGTTCGAAAGACTGTGTCTTTGAGAGACGCAGTAGGTGAACGGATGATCTACGAATGTGTGGTTCCCACCGTGAAGCATGGAGGAGGTGTGATGGTGTGGGGGTGCTTTGCTGGTGACACTGTCAGTGATTAATTTAGAATTCAAGGCACATTTAACCAGCATGGCTACCACAGCATTCTGCAGCGATACGCCATCCCATCTGGTTTGACCTTAGTGTGACTATCATTTGTTTTTTTAACAGGACAATGACCCAACACACCTACAGGCTGTGTAAGGGTTATTTGACCAAGGAGAGTGATGGAGTGCTGCATCAGATGACCTGGCCTCCACAATCACCCGACCTCAACCCAATTGAAATGGTTTGCGATGAGTTGGACCGAAGAGTGAATGAAAAGCAGCCAACAACTGCTCAGCATATGTGGAAAATCCTTCTAGACTYTTGGAAAAGCATTCCAGGTGAAGCTGGTTGAGAGAATTCCAAGAGTGTGCAAAACTGTCATCAAGGCAAAGGGTGGATACTTTGAAGAATCTACATGATTCCATATGTGTTATTTCCTAGTTTTGATGTCTTCTCTATTATTCTACAATGTAGAAAATAGTCAAATGAATGAAAAACCCTTAAATGTGTAGGTGTGTCCAAACGTTTGACTGGTACTGTGTATATATACACTGAACAAGAATTTAACAAAAATAAATGCAACATGTAATGTGTTGGTCCCATGTTTCATGAGCTGAAATAAAAGATCCCAACATTTTTTCATACATACTAATTTCGCTCACATTTTTTTTGCACAAATTTGTTTACATCCCTGTTAGTGAGCATTTCTCCTTTGCCAAGATAATCCATCCACCTGACAGGTGCGGCATATCATGAATCTGATTAAACAGCATGATCATTACACGGTGCACCTTGTGCTGGGGACAATAAAAGGCCACTAAAATGTGCAGTTTTGTCACAAACCGAAATGCCACAGATATTTCAAGTTTTGAGGGAGRGTGCAATTGGCATGCTGACTGCAGGAATGTCCACCAGAGCTGTTGCCAGAGACTTTAATGTTAATTTCTCTACCATAAGCCGCCTCTGTCGTTTTAGAGAATTTGGCCAACCGGCCTCAACCGCAGACCACGTGTATGGCGGTTTGCTGATGTCAACATTGTGAACAGAGTCCCCCATGGTGGGGTTATGMTATGGGCAGACAATMAACACAATTGCATTTTATTGATGGTCATTTGAATGCACAGAGATACTGTGACGAGATCCTGAGGCCCATTGTCATGCCATCACCTCATGTTCACAGGAGGTTCGTGTTACCTTAAATTGGGGAATGGGCTCGTGGTAATGACTGGTGCYGAATCAGTGGAATGGTATTKATTTGCTCCCTTCTGGCCATGTGCCGTTCTCCCCTCAGCAGCCTCCACTGCTCATGTTTCAGCATGATAATGCACYGCTCCATGTCCCAAGGATCTGTACACAATTCCTGGAAGCTGAAAATGTCCCAGTTCTTCCATGGCCTGCATACTCATCAGACATGTCAGCCATTGAGCATGTTTGGGATGCTCTGGATCGGTGTGTACGACAGCGTGTTCCAGTTCCTGCCAATATCCAGCAACTTCGCACAGCCATTGAATAGGAGTGGGACAACATTCCACAATCAACAGCCTGATCAACTCTATACGAAGGAGATGTGTCGTGCTGCATGAGGCGAATGGTGATCACACCAGATACTGACTGTTTTTTTAAAGGTATCTGTGACCAACAGATGCATATCTGTATTCCCAGTCATTTGAAATCCATAGATTAGGGCCTAATGAATATATTTCAATTGACTGATTTCCTCATATGAACTGTATGAACTCAAGTCAAATATTAGAAATTGTTGCATGTTGCGTTTATATTTTTGTTCATATATGAGGTGAATGGTACTGAAGCTAAGAGCAGACGTACCGTCACCACTGGCTCGTTGTTAAACATCTGTATCAGACAMCCAATGCCCACTCCAATCAGCATGTCTGAAAGGAACATGGTCAAGGGCAGAAACATGATGCACAAATGACTGCATAGACCTACACGTAGCAGACACACACACACACTCGCTTTTAACTTGCACAAACACATCCAGCAGACACACACACACTCGCTTTTAACTTGCACAAACCCACATCCAGCAGACACACACACACACACACTCGCTTTTAACTTGCACAAACACACATCCAGCAGACACACAAAGGATACTAAAGATGATTCCCCCAAAGCAGGCTGATATTGCCATCTGAGGGTAGCCCTGGCGAGCGATGGTGATGTCAGAAAAACAATCTAGGAACCGAAACAAACAGATTCAACACTACAATAAGTAAGCAGTCTGTCTGTCTTTTGTATATTTAGTAGGTGAGTGCCGCAGTAACCGCAGTGTGTGTGTGTCTCACCCCCAATGCTATTTCCCCAGGCCAGCAGTGTGAGACCCAGTAAATTGTTGGACAGACTAAGGACCACACCGAGCATGTGCAGGATACTGACCACCTCCGAGGCCGCAGCACTGATCCACATCGCACTCACCAAAAAGCCCAGCAGAGAGAACACCTATTGAAAAAAACACACATTATACAAACACCACAACACCTAGCAGAAACAGAGTGAACGAATGAGTCCGTGTGTCTTACTAAGTGGTATGCCGGGGGCTGGTCGTTAGAAGTGGTGAGGAAGACTATGGCGGAGAGGAAGAGGCCAAAGAGCAACGTCAACGCCCAGACAGGAAACTGACCCTCGATCAGATACAAACCGTCTATAGAGAGAGAGAGAGAACACCAATCCAGTCAGTTAACACACTTCCTCTGGAGAGGAATAGAAATGAAGGTTCTTTGACCACACACAGGCATGCAGACTCACACTCTCCGGAGCTGAAGGTGAGCACACAAACCAGCGGCGCAGTGATAAGGTGGAGGCAGTTTAATGGTCTTCTCCAGTTCCTGTCTTCTTTGTCAGGATCCACCACTGGAACAGTCAGCAGCAGCAGCACCTCCAGTGGCATCTATGGGGGGGAACTTCAGCTCAGCAACCACTCGCACTCAAACACACTGATGCTCCTGTCAAGCTCTAGCTCCGTTTCCAACCCTTGTCCATTCCCCTTAACCCTAATTCCTACAGATCTGCAAATGAAAAGTGCAAAGACACACATTCAGATCTGCAAACAGCAAATCGCACACATACATTCATGCACACACACCTTCAGTATTTTCACAGTCCTCCAGCGCCAGGTCTTCCTCCTCCAGGTCCTGCTGTCCACCGGGTTTAGAGAATTCAGCAGGATGGAACTGGTCGACTCACAGTAGGGGAGCAGGGGACGGTACTCACTGTCTATACACGCACACACACACACACTCGACTGGATTGGTTCTCGTAGCACACCCCAGAGGTATAACTTA
The DNA here is from genome assembly GCF_002910315.2 of Salvelinus sp. IW2-2015. Classification (NCBI taxonomy): domain Eukaryota; kingdom Metazoa; phylum Chordata; class Actinopteri; order Salmoniformes; family Salmonidae; genus Salvelinus; species Salvelinus sp. IW2-2015. The sequence goes on along the minus strand of NC_036855.1, from coordinate 25,697,191 downwards.
GTGGAATGTGCACAGTGACTGTGGTTGTTACCATAGCCCTGCTGGATGCTGCCATTAGATAAAAGAGGAGCCTGGTCTGACTCAGACGTCTGTAGCTCTGCAGAGAGATACAACTGTCAGACACAGGGTGTAGGTGTGTGTATGGGTGTGTTAGTTCTGCTATACTTGTYGGGACCTAAAAATCCCCCAAAGTCCCCACAAGGTTAGTAAAACAAGGAAAATTCWCCCTCYTGGGAACATTTCCCACATCCCCATGAGGACAAAGGCTATTTTAAGCTTAGGGGTTAGGTTAGGGTTAGGGCTACAMMTWYGGMKWYKATTTYGGMTWYGYKTWRYGMTWTGGMKWYSYMTWYMSMTAAGGGTTAGGCTAAATAGGACTTTGAATGGATAATACAGTTTAGGTCCCCACGTGGATAGAAGAACATAATATGTGTGTGTGTGTGTGTGTGTGTCACCTGGTGCGTGTGTTGAGCTCTGGACGGAACTTCTAGTTGCTGAGTGTTTCTGATGACTGTAGATGTAGGCACTCACAATGACTGTTACCACATACACCACATACAGCCCCATGTAACCTACAGAGAGAAACACAGACAAACACTTATTCCACCCCAACCATCAGCGTGACTAGTCCTCCTACCTTCTGAAGTACACGGAACACAGTGTCTATGTCCGTAATATTTTGCCTGGATTCAAGCTTGACAGAAACAGAGGCATGACTGATGAATGAACCAGCAATCGAGAAACGTCTGGTGTTGTTTAGCTCCCAGGGTAATGTTGAATGTGGATACCGCAACCCTCACGCAACTCTTATTCAACTCTAACCAAACTGTCTGTGTGTGTGTGTGTGTGTGTACCTAGTGTCTCTCCCAGTGATATAGTTCCTCTGTAGAGTATGACGACGGTCCAGAAGACAGCAGCCATGTAGAAGATGACATCACGCAGGAAGGGGCGGGACGCCACAGTGAAGGGTTTGACCAATGACACAGACCCGGCGACCACCGTGGTTACAAAGATACCCGCTCCTATGAACGAAGGGAGCGAGGGATTAAACTCTTGTATGTGTTTACCGAACAGTGCACCTATAGCCAGGCAGTGTGTGTGTGGATGTGTGTGTGTGTGCATGTACCAAACAGTGCTCCTATAGCCAGGCCAGCGGTGTGTGGACGGGAGAAGGCCACAGTGGCACTGAAGACATCTGGAGCTCCGTTACCTAGCGCCAGGAACGTCACACCCTGACAGACACATTTAGGGAAAACACTTCTGGTACTGGAGTAGAGTTTGTCCGTGAGTATGTGTGTCTGTGTGTAACAATGGTGATTATTTAAGCACATTTAAAGCAAACTGCATGAAAATATGTTGTGTGTGTGTGTGTGTTTGTGTGAGAGAGGGAGAGGCCTATAGAAGGATACAGCCACGTTGTGTGTGAGTCGAAGGCTGGAGGAGATGGCTGAGAGGTTGGGACAGAAGCTGCAGAGAGAATAAACACAAAGATACACCTTCAACCAATCAATAGCTAACATAGAACACGCCCTCACAGAGTCCAAACACTGTCCAAATATTTCTGTGCTGTTTACTTTCAATCAAACAGTGCTCTGTTCATTGGTTGATACCACTGCTTCTGCTTTCACTGTTCAAACACAAAGAACATCTGCTTTGTCTGTGAAACATGTGATCAATCACATGACCAGATCACAAACGTTAAGAGGTGAACAGAAACACTGCAACTCTTATCTCCCTGAGAGGATAACAAAYGACACACACACACCTTAACCATGACACACTTATCTCCAGTGGTCAAGTGACTAGGCCCATGTGATCACGTCAACTTGAACTGCTGGAGAGAACACTGTTGTAGCTGCAGTCAGCGGAACACAATTACAAACAATACCCATCTCTTTACAGCCAGTGTACAGGTAGCGAGAGAGTGTTACAAAACTCATGTTCAGTAAAGATATGTTCGAAACAGAACATGTGAGAGAAACTTACAACTTTGACGCAGTCAGTCCGAGAACTATGAACAAGATTAACAACCAGATAATCTGTAGAGAGGTGGGGAAAGAGATTAGTTAGATTAGTTTTCTGACATGGCTGAAATATCAGTGTTTATAAAATAACTTTCATATCGACAAGCAGATATTGAGTTTCTTTCTCCCCCAAACATCACTAGTATATACTACTAGGTTTATGGGGTAAACACTATGTAAAGTGTGCAGTGTTGAGCCTATGAGGTGAATACAGTGTGGGCCTATGGGGAGTAAGTAACCCAGACTAACTCAGCACTGTGAGAAGAAATCCTCAATTAAACCCTGATTCATGAGTTTTACTGCATGGCTCAGTTTGAGGAAGCTCTACTCAGAACAAGGGGAAGTGGCAGCTTCTGGTTCTATTCATGTTCATGAAACTAGCCCCGATTGAGGTTGCTTCAGATTCCTTATTTGAATGCATGTAGGTAATTCTGATTAAGAKCACTTTGCTAATGACAAATTTGTGTATAATGCCTGTAATAACGCATGTAATAATGGTTTGCCCGCGCACACAGTGTGCTTACGCAGAGTGTGATAGTGAGGGGTGTTAGGTTGGGTGGTAGTAGACAGAAGGCCATCTTGAGGTAGTTGATGAAGCTGTCTTCCATACTACAGTCTGGAGTGGCCTTCACAAACGCACAGCGATCAGCAGCACTCAGGTTCATCACAATGTCACACTGAAAGACACACACACACACACAAATACTTAATTACTACATCACACTGGAAGAGAGGGGTAGCTTTCAAATAAATACATCGTCATCAATGATCTACTGCACTGAGCAGAACACACTTGTACGGAGAAGAAAATAAAAAGTATGAAATMAATGAACTCACTACTGTAAATRGCTCTGGGTAAGCGCGTCTGCTAAATGACTAAAATATAAAATGTTAACGTAAAATATAACAATATGGWGGATGTCATTTGTTATTTCACTGCAGATGAAGGAAATGAGAGAAGGAGTTAAAACACTCGAAAAATAATATAAAATTGAACTTAAAGCAAAAAGGTTGCCCTCACAAACAACGGTCACGAGTACAGATACAACATGCGCATGCCTACTTGAATAGTTAGTCAGTTGTGCAGCTATTGCTCAACACCACTAAACGTGGCAAATCAGATCAACAAGATTTTTTTCTGAAGAAAAAATAGCAATTTCATGATGCGCCTGTCAGGAAAATTGAGTTACAAATATTGAGATTCATGGTTGAAATCTAATTAACTACCAGACTAACCTCGTCTGTGTTTCCCTGACGTAACATCGCGGAGTGTGTGTCCACCATGGTTCCCACAGAGAGCAGGTCAGCACCGTCGGCGGATCGGTCTGGAGACGGAACTATCCCGGTACCAGAATCACCGGAGCCCAAGGCATGGCGACAGTGACACCACAACAGCAGCAACGCGGATATAAAAACAACCCGAGATGTCATATTTTACTCCGTCCAGGAAATGCATCCATTCCGATTCCTTGCCACATCAGACTGGTGGGAGGTGGGTTTGGTGGTTCGGATTAGACCTGAGAATAGAATACTGGAGAATTGAAAGTGTTCCTTGTTGCTGTAAACTAAATGCTGCAGTGACKGATTGAAGGCACCCTGGTCAGCAATAATTCATAACAGAGCTTGCTTGACCAACCCTTTGTGACAGCCAATTCTTTATGTTGTAGGCTACTCGCTACAAATAAGCGCGGAAAGCTCGTTTTCTTCTAGTTGTTGACATTATGCCAGTTCCAGTTTTCAGAACCGTCCGTGAACAATATGTACCAAAACGTTTGACTCGCGGACGCTACTCCAAGGCTACGTCATCAGGCTAAACTCTGAATTTAAACCCATCCCACTATTTTAATGAGGAGCCATCCAGACAGACTCATTCGTGTGTGTGTGTGTGTGTGTGAAGGGGCGGACTTAGTGATTTGGAGGCCCCAGGTAGAGGCCAGTGAGACACCCACCCATTTAAAGCAATCATGGCTACTGAATGYAGAGCTGTTCAGAGCCAGGTCTTTTTTTTTGGTGAACAAAGCAGAATGAAAATGCTAACTGAAATGACCGCAATTGTAAAGGTCTTTGCATCACCACATAGAACAYGGGTGGGTRTCGTATGGCTCAATTGGGGTGAGTCCCCTGTGGATCAGTTGGTAGAGCATGGCACTTGTAATGTCAGGGTTGTGGGTTTAGTTCCCACAGGGGACCKGTATGGGAGAAAGTACAAAAAGGCATTCACTCACTACTGAAAATTGCCCTAGATAAGTGCATCTGCTAAAGTGTAAAAAAAATAATATATGTAATTTCGTCTTGAGGGCCACATTGGGATTTTAAAARTAAATGAAGGGCTGCACAGATTTCTTATTCATAAGTAATTTGCGAGCCAGAAAAAGCTCAGTTGTTTTAAAATATATAGCCTTGTCCTAGGTTCATTATAATTTCTAGCTTGCATCTTTTCTATCTGTTTTTACACTTTCAAGTTAGGAATTCTGGGCCAATACAGGCCTATATCTGATATTGTCTTTGAAATATCGACCAATACTGATATATTATTTCATTTTATGAACTTTTCAACCATTCTAGCACAGATACAAACTGCAACCAAGTTTCTATGTTCATAAGGCTAATAAGATATTTCAAATGACTTGAATATGGGAAAGGTGTAATTCTTTATATTTGCATCAGAAAGGTATTGGAAAGTTTGGGAAAACATCAGGGAGATCATTAGGTGATCATTGTGTGTAGAAAAAAAGATCTGCATTGTTTTCAATTGCGGTTTTGTCATAGCTTTCAGGCATGGGGTAATAACAAATAGACCCAACTGTTCAAAAACTGGAGACAAATTCGATCGGTTTGTTATAATAGCGCACATCGGTGATGACTCACGAGCGGAGAAGGGCCTTAAGCAGAGGAGGAAGATAACAAAAATAATTAATTATTAAACAAAATTATGCCCAGTTCACGAGGCCCCCTTGTGTTATGAGGCCCCAGGCAATTGCATTAGTTGCCTAATGGTACTGTAAATCCGACACCGTGTGGTCCCTGGTTCGAATCCAGGCTGTATCACATCTGGCCGTGATTGGGAGTCCCATCGGGTGGRGCACAATTGGCCCAGCGTTGTCCAGGTTTGGCCGGTGTAGGCCGTCATTGTAAATAAGAATTTGTTCTTAACTGACTTGCCTAGTTAAAAAAGGTTAAATAAAAAAAATACATGAAATTGTCATTGTTATTCTCCATCAAATATACAACAACCTCCCCCTTCCTACATAAATGGCATCTCCTTGAGAACGGCAACATTGCCTGCCCTCAGCCTGCCAACACCCCCTCAGTCTCTGGTTGACTTTTCGTAGACCGGCTCAGTGTCCAGGGGCGAAGTCTCAGTGTTGTAGCACCCTATGGCCGCCTTACTGACCACAAGTCCTGCTCACACCCCCTGCAGCACACGCACACACAGTCACAGATACACACACGCACAGATTACAAATATGAAGTAACTGTAATCAGCCCGGATTGTAATTAGATTAAAGTTACATTCTTAAACAGTTGATTACATTTGGGATGACTTAATCTAATATAAAGAGGAAGAACTGATATATCTTTGTCAGCATTGCTGTCATTTAGCTCACTCTCAAATCTTCTCACATGCTCCCTAAGATGCTATTGTTCTGCTGATAGCCCATTAAGTATGGATGGCTTCTTTTCTATTCAAACTGGTTGAAMGAAAAGGTAAGGCTTCCAAAACATTTACCCCTGGCCTTCTGGTATTCCACAGAGTTCCTGCTTGCTGCTTTGTAGCAGTACACGTTCACTCTCTTCTTTGTGTGCTCCATAGTAAAAAAAAATAAAGAAGAAATGCTTTCTGATTGCACAATAAAAAAAACTAAATGCAATCAGGGGAAAACCACAGTCACATTATGTTAAACGTTCCCAAAGCACACACATCCCTGGGTTGCTCGTATTTTCAGTTTGCTGCAACTAGCTACTGGAACGAGCTGCAACAAACACTCAAACTGAACAGTTTTATCTCAATCTCTTCATTGAAAGACTCAATCATGGACACTTTCTGACAGTTGTGGCTGCTTTGCGTGATGTATTGTTGTCTCTACCTTCTACCGTCATAACTGACTTGCCTAGTTAAATAAAGGTTCAATAAAAAATAAAAAACACTGTCTTGAAACAACCACTATTTTACTGTAGAAGAGAAGAGGCTCTTTCTGTAGGTCTGAATTTTATTTATCAACAAATATTGAACAAAAGGCACTCAAGTCAGGATTTCAATTCAAGGTGGGTGCATAGGACTTTAAATGTACTGATATTAATTACACAGCAAACTATCAGTAGCCTAAATATTAGAAGTGAAAGTAWTCCAATAGTAGATCCAATATCAGATTACGTTACTCATTTTGAGTAAATTATTACTTTACAGATAATTTTTCATGTAACTACAATAATTACATTTTTCAAGTAATCTGCCAAACACTGCACACACGCAGTAACTGCTAGAACTATTAGCCTACAAGAAGTAAGGACGAGGGACTAGTGAGGACAGGTAGTGGGGAATGATGTGTATTTACATTTGAGTAATTTAGCAGATGCTTATATCCAGTGTGACTTACGGTTAGTGCATTCATCTTAAGATAGCTAGATGGAACAACCACATATCACGGTCCCAGTAAGTACACTTTTCCTCAATTTAGTAGCTATCAGCAAAGTCAGAGCTAGAAGGTGGGGGGGGGGTCAAGTGCAAGTGCTGGTTCAGGAAAGTTTTTGTTTTGTTTACAGYAGAGCAGCATAGATGTCAGAGTGAGAAGCTCCCTCCCATGAGGCATGGTCAATGAGCAGAGGACCTGAAACACACACAGCAGGAGTCACAATACATCCTCAGGGCAAGCTAACTGTGACAATGGTTAAGCCAGGTGATGTGCWATAAGTGCTACTCCTGTCATGCCAATGCACAGAAATTATCTCTGCTGTGTATAGTACCCATATAGATGCGTGCCAGGCTGTGTGGCCAGCTCCAGGTAGCCAGGTGGTTTGAGAGCTGAGGCCTGCAGGAACTCTCTCAGACCAGAGAAGGTGCGGTCTACTGATCTCACAGACAGGGAGGCTGCTGCCAGTAAGATCTGGGGGGGTAGTTAGATGGAAAATGGAAAATGTCAGAATTTGTTTAGCAATTATATCAACAGAGGTTGTAATGGCGTRTATAATTGTATTAATAGTAACAGTCTTTCCTGGCTACCATTCATTGTTGGTTCAAGGAAGACGATACAAGACAAAGGCTGCGGAAACTAACTTAATTATCCAAAATCTGATCTCAACGGTCATAGTCAGTTAACAACTAATCTCAGTAAAAAATGTATTTTAGATGGCTCTGAATGACTCTCTATCCCTTTAAGGGTCCCTAACCTGGATGTATGTGACATAGGCCTGCAGTACGAGGCCTGAGCTCCGAGAGACGCAGCAGAGAACATCCAGAGACAGAATATTAGTGGTCCCCTCCCAGATACTCAACACCTAGAGAGAGCGAGAGAGAAGGTACTGTTAKACTAAAATGAACTATTGCCACTCAATTGTTGTTGTTGAGTAACAAAGAGTGAGAGTAGGAAACTACTTCATCCATTAACAGKAACATATTTACTCCATAACGTAAAACAGTAAGTCTGCCTTCGGACAGACAGATGTGTGTCATGTGACCACCTACCTGAGCATCTCTGAGCATTGCAGGTAGTCCTGTGTCCTCGATGTAGCCCTGCCCCCCCGAAACTCTCCAGCCCCTCGGAAATCACGCAACCGCCTGAGACACACAGGGGTGGTACACACACACACCATCTGTCAGTCTATATTTTTTTGAGTGTAGGATGGGGCAATCACTCCATCACCTCCCACACATCCCTACTGCCTTTATTCAATGACTAAATACACACACCCCAGTCTTCAACTGCCATCTGCCAGTGTAATCCCATGTCTATGTAACGTTCTCTGGTGTAATGTTATTGGTTACCTGTTTGTCGAGTGTGTGCGTATGTGTGTACCTGTTTGCCAGTGTAGAGTGTGGCTATAGGTGTGAGCRGGCGAAGGAGGTGAGTCTCCAGCTGGAAGGCATGGCATGTCTCCTCTCAGCCAATCAGACGACAGACCTCCATCACCAGCAGGTATGCTCCTCGAGTCTCCTCCTATAGGAGGAAGGAATTAAAGGGAGGGATTGAGCGGGGATAAAGAGAAAAAGAGAGGTGTGTGAAGACAATGTGTAGGTTTCAGGGGTTATAGTAGGATTTTCTAAGATGGTAGAAATGTATTGTCAACTGACCTCCATCCTAGTGAGAGTCTGCATAGGGAGGGGGTGGTCTCACAGGAGCTTTCCAAAGGCAGAGCTTTCCAAAGGCCATCTTGTGTGGCGTAGTCACAAGCCAGCTGGAGTACCCTGCACACACACACACCTGATCATCAGTACCGCAGTTGGCAGTAGTGATTAGATGTCATACCTCCTCATACCTGCCACAGCAGACACGCTTTTATGGATACGAGTCACAGTCAGCATGTTGGCTATAGACGCCACACCTCACCCTTCTTCTGACAGCTGAGAAAGAGAGGGAAGAATGTTAGCCTGTGTGTGTGTGTGTGTGTGTGTGTGTGTGTGTGTGTGTGTGTGTGTGTGTGTGTGTTGTGTGTTGGTCAGCGTGTGTGGTGTTGGTGAAATCCGACCCTGTGTGCAGGCAGTCCATCCAGCAGCACCTCAGCGGTGGGCATCTGTCTGGTTCCAAGTTTGTCCTTCAGTCTCTGGACCTCGATGCCCTGAACCATCCCCTCCTCATCATGCACTGCAGCATAGAACAGAGATAGACCTCTACAGCCCTGAGACACTCACCAGTTAGGAGAAGAAAGATAGACATGTGAGGGGGAGAGGATTTGAGGTGTCGGGATGAGAAGGTGAAGGGTTCTTATGTAGCATGCTGTTTTGTGTAGGTGGAAGGAATAACGGGGCATTATCTTTGACGATGATTGTTAAATTGTAAAAAATGTGGTACGGTGTGGTCTGTCRGTCTCTGTCTGTAACTCTGGCCAGTGTTAGTCATGTCTGCATCTGTAGCCGAGGTGCACCACTTGAAACGTGACACTGTATGTACCATCACTCTGAGGCAAGACTACAGTCTCTGTACCACAGCCTACACACACACACACACACACACACACACATCATTATCATCAGTAGGCAGGTAACCCATCATAATCTACTAGAGTGTATGTAACTACAAAGAATACAGACACACTGACCCACGTCAGATCCTCCCCTGCATTCAGTCATCCATGGTCCAGACGTCCAAAAGTTTTCAGGGTCACAAGAGGTCAGATGGCTGAAGGCCTCAGCTACTGGCCAGGAAACACCAAGAAACTACATGCACAAGCGTGCGCGCACACACAAGCTTATGAATCACAATATCACAGCCAAATCAATCGCATCACCTATTCCAACATGAGCAGTAATAATCAGTTCCATGAAAGTAAATTCAGACAGACAGACAAAAAGATAGACAGACACACACACCTGTATAACCTTGGCAGCTCCATCAGTCATAGCCAGAGGACAGGCGTAGACACCAGAGGGAGAGTACAGGTACAGCTTACACATCTGGTATACACGACTGGAATAACATCATCATTAGTGTATGAATATATAACTCTATGCATGAKATTTTCATAATGCCATGTCACAAAATTCCAATGAGTAGCTTCTGAGATTACTGTCACTGTTACTGTTTTTATATTCTCTGTGTTGGTGACCATCAAGTGAATTTATGCACAGGGCAGAATTTCTTAATCCTTGTCCTGAGGACCCAAAGGGYTACACATGTTTGTTTTTGTCCTAGCATTGCACACCTGATTCCATAAAGGTTTGATGATGAGTTGATAAGTGGAATCAGGTGTGTAGTGCTAGGACAAAAWCCTAAATGTTGCCCTCTTGGGGTCCCCAGGACAGGTTTGGGAAAAGCTGGGTTAATAGGTGAGTTTTCAGTGTGTGTAAGGGTCAGGTGTCTCCCACCGCCACTCCACATAGGTCCTCTCGTATCTGATGGCGACCAGCCCTTCCTGTGCTGATAGGTTCTTCATGTGTAGCCAGGCGGGGGAGGTGACGATGCGTTCGACATGGCAACCCCAGGGATCATTGGTCACCAACCAACCTCTCACTCACGACCCCACCCATCTACCTCACGCACCAACTGCTCCCCAAACACACACAGGTCTGAATACACCGTCTGGGAACACACCACCATCACACTAGTCACTAACAGATAAAGCATCATCATAATTTTTTATCCATTCTTAAACATTAGTATGGGATACACACACACACACCTCACTGGGAAGGTGTCTCCTCAGGTATCCCTGTAGCAGAGCGTCCTCCAGGAAGGGGTTCTTCAGCACTGGTCTCTCCTGGAAGAACCCTCCTATCTAGGCCCGGGAGAACGCTGGTTGCCCCTCTGCTCCGGTGACATCTTGGGGTGACCAAGCCAGGCCCCGCTGAACCACGCTTGCAGAACTGCTGCTTGACAGCGGTGAAACATTCTAATACACAGCCGGTAAAAGCGTCTGGTGACCTGTCGGTGCAGCAGTGGGATCGAAGCCATGGTCCAGGAGCTCAGACGTCACTGGCCTGAATATGACAAGTAAACGGATTTTTTCAAAACCAGCAGCTCCATTTCTTTAGTTAAATTTAAAGGCATACTCCTTGATTTGAAAAATAACAAAACGGCAGCCCTTGCACTTGGTTTGCTATAAAGCTAGTTAGAGAAACGACACTCAAGTTTATGGATCTATGCAAGAATGATCGACATTTATAAGATTCAATGAATATACATATATGATTATTTAAATMATCAAAAACGGCTGTAAATATCACAGTGGGACGTTAATAAGAAATCTTATGGATGTGCAGTAGTAGGAAACCTTAAGGATTTGCAGTAGGAAATCTTAATGCAAAAAATGAATTTATGTAACAGTCAACGCCTTTCATATGGTCAAACAACTTCAACATTGAGTTTAGTAATGGGCCTAATATGCAAAGAAAAAAACCAACATAAAACATTATGCAATGCCAACATTTGTGATCCAAACGTGTCAAAGTTCAGGCACTGTAGCGACAGAGCAATCTCTATGCTTCACGTTAGTCTGGCACTGGTTGTCAAKGAGTAACGTTTACAAATATCTGGTTTGGAAAGCTTAAAGGAAAACGCATGTGCCTTAATCAACAATAACTTCTAGAATGTTGTTTTGTTTACTCACCTAGTTCCGACTTCCAAATCCCCAGACTTCGTCTTCAAAATAAAAGTCAAGAGTAAACTCTGGCGTTAACATAAAAATCTATATCGACCTTCAAAGTAAACAACTGGAACATCTGACTAGACACCAGCTTTGTCCTGACTACTTTTGGTCATAAAATACACATAGCTTATACAATTAAATAACAGTGACGGTCTACCCTAGTAAAGAGCTAGATCTCTCAGATGAAAATCAACATGTGACACAGGATACCTATGACTTCTAGACGTTGTGTAGCTTGATGAATAACCATGCAGGTGGTGCACAGGCCCGGTGTAATGCAGGGGCTTATCGGGGCTGAAGCCCCTGGGCGACCCAAAACGCAGCAACAAAAAAACATATTCAGTACCAGTCAAAAGCATTGGTGGAAAAAGTACTCAATTGTCATACTTGAGTAAAAGTAAAGACATCTTAATAGAAAATGACAAGTAAAAGTAAAAGTCACCCAGTAAAATACTACTTGAGTAAAAGTCTAAACGTATTTGGTATAAAATATACTTAAGTATCTAAAGTAAATYGAATCGCTCAAATGTACTTAAGTATCAAAAGTAAAAGTACAAGTATAAACCATTTAAAATTCCTTATATTAAGCAAACCAGACAGCACGATTACATTTTTTCCATTTATTGGCAGATAGCCAGGGGCACACTCCAGCATGCAGACATAATTTACAAACTAAGCATTTGTGTTTAGTGAGTCCGCCAGATCAGAGATGTTCTCTTGATAAGTGTGTGAATTGGACCATTTTCCTGTCAAAATGTAACGAAATTGGAAAATGTATGGAGTAAAAATAACATTATTTTCTTTAAGAATGTAGTGAAGTAAAAGTAAAAGTTAGCAAAAATCTAAATAGGAAAGTAAAGTACAGATACCCCAAAAAACAWCTTAAGTAGTACTTTAAAGTATTTTTACTTAAGTACTTTACACCACTGATCAAAAGTTTGGACACCTACTAATTCAATGATTTTTCTTTATTTTTGCTGTTTTCTACATTGTAGAATAATAGTGAAGACATCAAAACTATGAAATAACACATATGGAATCATGTAGTAATCAAAAAAGTGTTAAAAAAATGTGATTTTTTTAAATATTTGGGATTCTTCAAAGTAACCACCCTTTGCCTTGATGACAGCTTTGCACACTCTTGGCATTCTCTCAACCAGCTTCACCTGGAATGCTTTTCCAACAGTCTTGGAGTTCCCACATATGCTGAGCACTTGTAGACATTGTTAATGTTGTAAATGACTATTGTAGCTGGAAACGGCTGATTGGTAACGGAATATCTACATAGGCGTACAGAGGCCCATTATCAGCAACCATCACTCCTGTGTTCCAATGGCACATTGTGTTAGCTCATCCAAGTTTATAATTTTAAAAGGTATGGTGGAAAAATTGCAAGATTATGTTATACTTTTATTGCATCAAATGGTTGTTTTATGCAACAGAATAGAGTATTCCTAACTATTGTGTGTGTGTTCTACTGAGGATGGGCCTCTGGGAGATAACAGGAGATTTACGATGTCTTTTGGGTGATAAAACCTAAAGAGCATTACAGAGCATGAGTTAATGTTTCTGTTCTATACCGTACCAGGGAGAGATGGTTCCAGTTTGGAGTCGGAGGGCCAGACACTGGTCTCTATACAATGAAAACTGTTGACACAGCAGATACTGTCTGCTATGTATTATAGGTATCTTTCATACAATTCTTAACCTTGTGACCCATTCTATATATCTGTTGTTCGTCATGTTGGTTGAAAGGGGTGTATCTTAGCTATAAAAGACCTTTGTACTTTTGTCTCTGGGCTCTCAACGAATCATCTGAGCGTGAATCGTCGACCAGCCATCATTATCGTAGAGCACTCAATCGATTCACTTTATATGTGTGCGTTGTATTGACCTGCTCCCTTATTAATAAGTGATTAAAGATTTTGTTTAAGTATAACTCTGACTTGTGTGATAAGTTTGTCTCTCCTCATTTGATAGTAAAGAAATTAACCACCACAAAGGCTAATTGATCATAAGTCCCTTTAGCAAGTATGTTAGCACAGCTGAAAACTGTTGTTCTGATTAAAGAAGCAATAAAAATGGACTTCTTTAGACTAGTTGAGTATCTGGAGCATCAGCATTTGTGGGTTCGATTACAGGCTCAAAATGGCCAGAAACAAATAACTTCCTTCTGAAACTCATGTCTATTCAAGTTCTGAGACATTAAGGCTATTCCATGTGAGAAATTACCAAGAAACTGAAGATCACGTACAACTCTGTGTACTACTCCCTTCACAGAACAGCGCAAACTGGCTCTAACCAGAATAGAAAGAGTGGGAGGCCCCGGTGCACAACTGAGCAAGAGGACAAGTACATTAGAGTGTCTAGTTTGAGAAGCAGACGCCTCACAAGTCCTCAACTGGCAGTTTCATTAAATAGTACCCGCAAAACACCAGTCTCAACGTCAACAGTGAAGAGGCGACTCCAGGATGCTGGCCTTCTAGGCAGAGTTCCTCTGTCCAGTGTCTGTGTTCTTTTTTCCATCTTAATCTTTTATTTTTGTTGGCCAGTCTGAGATATGGCTTTTTCTTTGCAACTCTGCCTAGAAGGCCAACATCCCAGAGTCGCCTCTTCACTGTTGACGTTTTGTACTGTTTTGCGGGTACTATTTAATGAAGCTGCCAGTTGAGGACTTGTGAGGCATCTGTTTCTCAAACTAGCATTTTGAGCCTCCTGATACTCAACTAGTATAAAGAAGGCCAGTTGTATTGCTTCTATAATCAGCACAACAGTTTTCAGCTGTGCTAACATAATTGCAAAAGGGTTTTCTAATGATCAATTAGCCTTTTAAAACTTGGATTAGCTAACACAATGTGCCATTGGAACACAGGAGTGATGGTTGCTGATAATGGGCAACTGTTAATGAAATATCTACATAGGCGTACCTTCAGCCATTTCCAGCTACAATAGACATTTACAACACTAACAATGTCTACACTGTATTTCTGATCAATTTGTTATTTTAAATGGACAACAAAATGTGTTTTTCTTTTGGTGGAGTGTTCCAGAGATGGTTGTACCGGTAGTACCGTTCAAAAGTTTGGGATCACTTAGAAATGTCCTTGTTTTTGAAAGAAAATACAGTTTATTGTAATTGTTTATATATATATATATATAAACAATTACAATAAACTGTATAATAAATAAATGTGACTGGTCAATTGTGAGTCAAGGTATTTCCCGAAACGTAGCAATGTTTAAGACATGGACTTATTATWTTTTTTTACCTTTATTTAACCAGGTAGGCCAGTTGAGAATGTTAACAAGGCATCCAAAAGTAGTTCAAATTAACGTTTTCATTTTATTAGCTAAACAAAACTTGTTTAAATAGCAAAATTGTTGCAGAAATAAGCCTTTTTTGCATAGCGATGATGAAAATAATGTAATTTAGGCTGTAATGATCTCAAATTCTAATCATTTGGTCATCACACCGTTGATATAGCAACGGATGCCAGTAGTTTGAATCCCATGACGATGTAGAAGGGCACACTATTGGGCCGGGGGACATTATTTGGCATGACAGGCCCAAGAGGCAAAAATATATATAATTTATCCAAACACAGGAGCCCGCTCTTAATGTTCAATAGTTTATAAAAAAATAACTTTGGATTAAGTTATCACGAGCACATACAGGTATCTGCCAAAATGAAAACACCAACATAAACTGTCTTAAAAGGGTGTTGCGCCACTACGAGTTGCTAGCACCATGTCAATGCGCCTTGGCATATATTTTACAAGTAGACCTAAACATGCCAGGAAAATGCACCCCACACCATAACATACAGTGCATTCGGAAAGTATTCAGACCCCTTGACTTGACACATTTTGTTACGTTACAGCTTTATTCTAAAATGGATTAACAACAACAAAAAAGTATCAATCTACACACAATACCCCATAATGACAATTTTTATATTTAAATAAATTCAGACCCTTTGCTATGAGATTCGAAATTGAGCTCAGGTGCATCTTGTTTCCATTCATCATCCTTGAGATATTTCTACAACTTGATTGGATTCCACCTGTGGTAAATTCAATTGATCGGACATGATTTGGAAAGGCACACCTGTGTACATCATATAAAGGTCCCACAGCTGACAGTGCATGTCAGAGCATAAACCAAGCCATGAAGTCGAAGGAATTGTCTGCAGAGCTCCGAAACAGGATTGTGACGAGACACAGATCTGGGTAAGTGTACCACTTTTTTTTTTTAAGCATTGAAGGTCCCCAAGAACACAGTGGTCTCCATCATTCTTAAATGGAAGAAGTGTGTAACCACCAAGACTCTTCCTAGAGCTGGCCGTCTGGACAAACTGAGCAATCGAGGGAGAAGGGCCTTGGTCAGGGAGGTGACAAAGAACCCAATGGTCACTCTGACAGAGCTCCAGAGTTCCTCTGTGGAGATGGGATAACCTTCCAGAAGGACAACCATCTCTGGAACACTCCACCAATCAGACCTTTATGGTAGAGTCTAGACGGAAGCCACTTCTCAGTAAAAGGCACATAACAGGCCGCTTGGAATTGCCATACAGCACCTAAAGGACTCTGGTCTGATGAAACCAAGATTGAACTCGTTGGCCTGAATGCCAACCTTCACGTCTGGAGGAAACCTTGCACAGTGAAGCATGGTGGTGGTAGCATCATGCTGTGGGGATGTTTTTCAGCAGCAGGGACTAGTCAAGATCAAGGGAAAGATGAACAGAGCAAAGTACAGAGATCCTTCATGAAAACCTACTCCAGTGCGCTCAGGATAGCTGTACAGCGACGCTCCCCATCCAACCTGACAGAGCTTGAGAGGATCTGCAGAGAAGGATAGGAGAAACTCCCCAAATACAGGTGTGCCAAGCTTGTAGCATCATACCAAAAAAACCTTGAGGCTGTAATCGCCACCAAAGGTCCTTCAAAGTACTGCGTAAAGGGTCTGAATACTTGCCGCCGGGGCGGAAGCGTAGCCTAGTGGTTAGAGCATTGGACTAGTAACCGAAAGGTTGCAAGATCTAATCCCCGAGCTGACAAGGTACAAAATCTGTCGTTCTGCCCCTGAACAAGACTGTTCCTAGGCCGTCATTGAAAATAAGAATTTGTTCTTAACTGATTTGCCTAGTTAAATAAAGGTCAAATAAAAATATATATAAATGTGATTTTTTTTAATACATATACCAACATATCTAAAATCCGGTTTTTGATGTGTTATTATGGAGTATTGTGTGTAGATTGATTAGGGGAAAAAACGATTTAATCCATTTCAGAATTAGGCTGTAACATAACAAAATGTGGAAAAAGTCAAGGGGTCTGAATACCTTCCGAATAAACTGTTTACTTTGTATCCCTTGTTTCCTTTATTTTGTCAGTTACCGGTATGCCTAGAGTCAGGAAGGCCGCCGTTTGGGCAGTATGCCTGCCAAATATAGCCTACAGCTTGTTGCATCATGGCCAGGAAAAAGGCACAGTTTGGAAAGCAAATGCCTACTGCTGAAAAAAGAAGACTAATATGCTTGTAGAACCAATAGAAAAAAATCAAAAGCCCCAGGGCCTATGATTTCTTAATCCAGCGGTGCAGTTGTCTGGGAACCCAATTTATTGTTTCTCCATAGACAGACAAATAAAAAAGAGTACACACACCAGACAAAATAACATACACCTATTTAATAAAATGTTTTCTTGACATGTTAAAAATACCCATTAGAAGAAACATGACCACTGAATAATATGAACAGAGAACTTTAGATAACTATAAACTCAATCACCTTTGAGACCAAAATGAAAACAGTGAACTGTCATGTCACAATGGCAAGAGGATACAATAGGGACATAGTTGTATTGAGACGTAACAGATAATCGTACTGATAAAACCCAGTAAGTACTTCAGTCTCCAGGGCGTTGGGATGACCAAACACCCTCAATAGTCTGGCTGGTAAACCCGATGGCTACACTGTCAGAACAGGATGCATGTTGACGTTTAGTGTCATGAAACTTGCCCTTGAGGCATAACTGAAAGATTTCTGCTAGATGGGCCAGCTGGAAAGTCAAAATGGTCTAGATTGTAAAAATTCATGAAAACAAAAATTTGCCTTTTGGTTTTAATTTAAGGTTAGGAGTAAAATCAGATTTTATGACTTGGTGGCTGTGCCAGCTAGTGACCACTCTACAGAGCTGCCTCCAGAACAAGATTCATGGTCAAACACGCTAACAAGATAGGGTGTGAGAGAGAGGAGGCTAGGGTGGGAGAGAGAGGCTAGGGGGGGAGAGGTGGTTGAAAGCAGCTAGGCAACACTGATTTGTTTTTTCAACACTGGGTTAAACATAACGCTTTAACACAGGGTAGAAAAGGCTTGACCATCTGATGGCAACTTACATCAAATCTGGCACTCAACAGGACTGGATTTGCATCGGACTGTGACTGGTGGTAAAGGGGTTATGGGTCAGGACGCTATTATGGGTTTATGATTCATGTAATTTCTCTCCACCTGATCACAGATCAATATGGAGAATACATATGAATCTTAACTGCTCCATAGTTTAGGTTACCATCAGACCCTTTTCTGAAATCACAGAATCYCCTGTCATCTACATCACAGGAACTTTAATCGGCGACGCTTGGTGCCGTACTCGGACTGGCGTGCGTATGTATGCGTGTACGCGGCACAAGATCAGAACACAGCAACAGAGCAGAATCTGATCCCCACCTACAGATTGAGAAGAGTTCAGTTCTGCAGTCAATCAGGACTGGTTGGTGTAACATACAGTAGCTTAACAGAGTTTGTATATAACATAATAGATTGTTGATATAAAAGGACTAAAAAGAGACGTCCGTTACGTGCTAATCTCAGAATGGACCATCCAAAACCAAAGCATGCTAATGTTAAATAAACAAGAACAGACAGAGAAACAGAAAACCATACTGCAGTTTTATAAAAACAAACTTGGGGACCAAACGGCAACAGCAGCAGCTGCCTCTCCTCTCCATCTGCAGAGCGGGGCGGGCAGGCCTCGTGGAGGGTTATGGGTAAAGAGCATCTGTAGAGGAGCTACAGAGCTACAGTACTTTTGGAAGTACAGGCGGACCAAGGTTCTGAGAGCAAGACAGGGTTCCGAGAGCATGTCTGTCTCCTCACTAGTCCCCCTTGGTCAGCAGGTCTTCTATGTAGGCATCCAGTTCGTCATCTGTGTTTATGTCAATGTCCTGCAGGAGGGAAGGAGCGACATTCCATTTAAGTTTGTCCATGTGTGTGAGTGCGTGCATGCGGGTTCTCATCTTCTCTGTAGCTAAGCTTCGATTTTGGTGTATGTCTTACCTCCTGTACTTTCTGCAGCAGTTGTACGATGTTGGTTCGTAGTTTCTGTAGCTTCTCGTCTGCCTCCCTGAGTTTGGTCTCAGCGCTGGTACTCTTCTCCTCCACAGCTTTGGCTCTGGCGTCAGCTCTGCTCTGGTACGAGTTACACAGAGACTGGAGACCCAGCTCATACTGCTGGAAATACTCCTTCTGCAGACGCATGCATACACACGGTCAGATGGATATATACACTACCGTTCAAGAGTTTGGGGTCACTTAGAAATGTCCCCGTTCATTTCTCGTTCAGTTCATTCCTCGGCCTTCATTTCTCAGAACAAGAATAGACTGACGAGTTTCAGAAGAAAGTTCTTAGTTTCTGGCCATTTTGAGCCTGTAATCGAACCCACAAATTCAGATGCTCCAGATACTCAACTAGTCTAAAGAAGGACAGTTTTATTGCTTCGTTAATCAGCACGACAGCTTTCAGCTGTGCTAACATACTTGCAAAAGAGTTTTCTAATAATCAATTAGCCTTTTAAAATGATAAACTTGGATTAGTTAACACAACATGCCATTGGAACAAAGGAGTGATGGTTGCTGATAATGGACCTCTGTACACCTATGTAGATATTCCATTAAAAATCAGCCGTTTCCAGCTACAATAGTCATTTACAACAGTAACAATGTCTACAATGCATTTCTGATCAATTTGATGTTATTTTAATGGACATTTTTTGTGTTGCATTTCTTTAAAAAAAGAAGACATTTCTAAGTGACCCCAAACTTTTGAACGGTAGTATATATATACACACACATACGATTTTGCTTTGGTATGAATTACAATGATATGACTGTCTACTATGACTGCAGCAGACTCCAGGGCAGGTTCTAGAAGACATGAGTTAAAGTTAGAGGTCAGGAGTTAAAGGTCAGTCTCACCATAGGGAAGGCCACTAGCTCTTCTGCGGCCATGCTGTTGACATCGTCCTTCGGGATCCGGAAATCAGGAGGGAAGAAATAACGCAGCAGCGTCCTGAAGAGAACACACACAAAATTAGATTTGTGACATCCCCGTTCCATTCTCCCTCTGAAAAAAAGYCAATCGGAGGCCAAAATCCAACAGGTAGGACTCAATGACAGTATCAGGTAGTCATGGTTACCTCATCATGTTGACCAGGTTGTCAGTCACCTCTCGACTGGTTCCTGGTTGGGTGGTGTCGGGTTCCATGGGGGCGGGCCCTTTTTCAGTCCCCTCCCCTTGCTGTGTGTCAGGGGTCTGGGAGAGGGGAGAGGGGGGTCGCATCAACCTCACCTCCTCACTGCCTTTGAAAACCCTAATAACAACAACCATAAATTATACCAACAACCTCACCTCCTCACTGCCGTTAATAACCACTAATAACAGCACCCCAAAACTCCTGAGCACAGTAACTTATCAAAACATTTGGAAATGAAATAGAAACTGGCACATCATTGGCCACTGGTACAGCATAGTGGTGGGGGAAAAAAATCTATAGTTGCATATGCAATTTTATTTTTGGACAATATATTGATATTTTACTCCAAGTACCGATTTAAATAAATAGAATAGCTATAGCRTGTTCTCCATCTTTTTAAATAGTGAGCCAACATATTTTCAGCACTTATTTGCCTGACTGATCAAAACCTGTTTTCTCATGCCCCTTCTTGGTCTCTCTGCAGCAGACATAGTTCGCAATATAATAAAATAGCAGTATCGAATCGCAATACATATTGTATCGGCACCTAAGTATTGTGATAATATCGTATTGTGAGGTCCCTAGCAATTCCCAGCCCTAGTACAACACACACATAAATGTGAGACAACAAAGCACAAACACGGTGAGTTGGTGAGCCTACCATCGGTCCTTGGGGGTGGATCTGGGGACGTAGTCAAACTTCACCTTCCAGCGAATGCTCTGCTTACTGATTTCCACAGCAACCACTTTGCCTGTGAACCATTCCTTATTCACCCGTACCTCCACCAACATACCCTTATCTACAGGAGACAACAAAGGAATTGTGATGCTTTGTCCTGAAACGCTGATGTCTATGGCATTGCTAATAGGAAATCTTCTCAGCAAATCAACTATCATCAAGAAAGAAATTAAAATCACCTTTCTGAGCATTCTTCGGTTCATTCTCTGGGTGCTCGTCCTCTGCACTGCCTGTCACCTAAAAACATTACACACAGAAAACACACTGATCAAACTGTCTAGTAGTAAGTGTGTGTGAAGAAATACATGAGTGGTGTGTTATTGAGAAAAGAGAGGAGAAAAAGAAGCAGGAGAGCAGAATATAAGCAACTATATATAGAATAGTTAAGAGACAGATAGGACCCAACACAAAGGTTCCCAGGTTTGCTTGTCAGTATTCCCGTACCTCACACTAGACTACTGCAACACAGTTTACCCTGCCTAAAAACCCTCATATTGGTGCCACAACAGAGAGGCGTGCAGATTCGTTGAGAAAACATGCCATTTTTGGATATTGATTAGAGATTGTCAAGGATGCACACAAACGCCAAAATATTAGTTCAGATTATTTGGCTTCCAATATGTGATCTATAGGCTGAGAGCTTCATAAGCGGTTTATTCAATTCTGGGATTTGAATAGTGTGACAATATTTGGTGAGAATCACAACTTGGGGTGCAAAATCAATTCTAGCTCAATTACAGCAATTATTTAATCTGCAGTTATTCTTCTGCTATTTATTCTGTTACCAATAATACGTCAATGTTAATAATATCTTCAGATTACAATGATGTCTCTTAACTAAATGCAATCTATTAGCTTCCAAAATGTACATAGGTATATCTAGCTGTAATATAACACATTCTGATGGAATGGCTTGTCCCACAGTGCATTGAGTAAATGCTGGAAAAAGATGTTGGTTCCTTTCTAATCATACCAATGTGAATGCAAAGAGGAAAAATAAGTGGTGGCGCAAAAGAGTCGAGTCCTCATTCAAAGGCAAGATAAGAGTTTTTCTTGTTTTTCTTAACCCCAAAGTTCACTTTAAAGAAGAKTGAGATCAGTTATTTTAAAGAGGACTATATACYAAAACCCCCTTAAGAGTAGAGTTAGGAGACAGACCATTTAGAGTAGAATTATGAGAGAAGGGGAGGATCTATTCTATTATGATTAGAGTTAGGAGAGAGGGATAGGACAGATAACATTATGAGTTGAGAAGGTGTAGCCTCTTGCGCCGTGGCTGGTGGGTACCTTGGCTCTAGCCCCCGCCGTGGGCTTAGGCGGGGTGGGGATGGGTTTGGCTGGCGGTGGTGTTGGTATGGTAGCACTCCTCTTCTCAGGCGGCGGGGGTTTGGTGCTGAGTGGGGGGGTGGGGACCTGTGGGGTCGATGACATCACATGACCTCTGAACTATGGGTAAACTGGTGTGCTCCATGTGTCAGACTCTTGTTCTTCCTCCAAAAGAGTTTTCCCCATTCTCCGTACCTAACATCACCTCTCTGTCCTCACTCGTCTTCAGGAAACATCTATCTGTCCTCTTCTTCCAAACATCCCTTCCCCTTTATCTTTCCGTTCCCTCTCCTCTTACACATGCAGTGCTTTCCTGTGTCTGTCTGATACATTGTATACAGATATTCTATAGATTGACAGTTTGATAGTCTGAGCAGTGAAAATGTGTGTGTGTGTGAGAGTGTACCTCCGTCACTTTTCCCCGTTTGAGTGGAGCTTTCTCAACAGCTTTCCCACGATTCCCCACTGCAGCTGCCATCTTGGATTTCTTGGGCTGAGGCTCCTTCTCCTCCTCGCTGTCCTCTTCTTCTTCTTCTTCTTCCTCCTCCTCTTCTTCTTCTTCTTCCTCACTCTCCTCCTGCTCCATCACTCTCTTGCGCTGGCTGCTAGTAGGTGTGGTTGCTTTGGCAGGAGACGATTTGGCTTGAATCTGTAGAAACACCATAGATATTACTGATACTGCTAAAGGACCATAAAGGTATTTTAAAGGTATTTTGACAATTATTTTGGTATTTGGCAATTAACTCATGGATACCATTTTTATGCCTCTGCATCCAGTATGAAGGAAGTTAGATGTAGTTTTGCGAGCAAATGCTAACATTCGCAAACATTTCTAAAAACCTGTTTTCAATAGTGCAATGACGAAGTCTACCTCATCCGACTCTGGGTAAGTAGATAAATTGCCAAAGTCTCGCACTATTTTAACATAACCGTAATAGATTTGTTAAAGGACAACACACATAAACATACTCACCCGTGAGCTGCGGCTTGGAGGGGTGGGTTTGGCGGGGATTTTGGCTGGGGCTTTGGGGACGGGCTTAGCTGGAGGGGGTGATGGCTTCGCTGCAGCTCTGGCTCTAGATTGGTCGACTCTGGAGGCTGGGGCAGCAGGCCGGGTGGTCGGTCGAGGGGAATTGGTGAGTTTGCGGTTGAGGGCTGGCGGCTGGCTGGGGGCGTTCTTGAGGAGGGCGGGGAGGGGGGGGGAGCGAGGGCGTGAAACACGCTCTGAAGACCTGGTTGCCTAGGAGACAGAGAGAACATGAAACATTATATTCAGATATCAGGAGACAGTATGTGTTATTGTGTGAAACCAGTAGAGGTTAAGTATGTCTGTATACATGTAGTGTGTGTTTACCTGTAGACGGGGAGTATTTGTGACTGTGTGTGTGTGTACCTGGGAAGAACTGTCATTCATGGGTCTCATGCTGACATCCAGAGGCAACTTCTTCACATCTGCAGCTGATTTGATGGTGCTGGTTTTCTGCAGAGCCTCTAGTTTCTCCTGCTGCTGCCTGATCTTCTCTGTCAGCTCTTTCTGTTTGTCCTCCGCTGTCTGTCTGTCCTTCTTCAGAACTGCACATGGAAGGTTCTGTTTCTGCTCCGCTGCATCACACCTACAACACACACACACAACATTTGAGATATACTGTATGCGGTGTTCCTGCAGGTGTGTGTGTGTGTTTGTGTGTGTGTGTGTGTGTGTGTGTGTGTGTGTGTGTTTACCTGTCCTGAGTGCTGTCAGGGTTCATCAGACACACCCAGCTGTCCGGGTAACGTTTATCCACCGCATCCATCTGGAATGGCAGAGTCCTCCACTTCAGACATTTATCTACAGAGAGAGAGGGAGAGGAAGACAAACCTCAGAGCTTGTCTATTTATGTGTGTGTGTGTGTGAGACTTAACACACTTTAAAGTGTGTATGTCTACAACTCACCACACTGTATGGTGAGGGGTATCTCCATGGCGCGGCGTCTCTTGTATCTCTGCTCAGCCGAGGGGAGTGAGGACCAGCTGGCCGACAGGTACCCAAACTCATCCCAGAACTTCACTATGCCCTTCTGAGCTAAAAAAAGCGGGAAAAGCAGAAACATGCTAGACATATGGACTAAGGCTGTTGCAGTAACTATACAACCACGCGTAACTATGCTCATTAACAGTAGTGTGTCTAACTAGAGCTATACACAGATTTAATAGTTACATTATTTTGCTACCCTTGATATGTATATTTAGCCTACTAAACATCCTGCCTGCATTCATTGTTCTCCCCCTCATGTTGCACCCTAGACAGAGAGCGAGGGGTATGGTAGACAGAGAGCGAGGGGTATGGTAGACAGAGAGCGAGGGGTATGGTAGACAGAGAGCGAGGGGTATGGTAGACAGAGAGCGAGGGGTATGGTAGACAGAGAGCGAGGGGTATGGTAGAKAGAGAGTGAGGGGTATGGTAGCCTACACTTGGGTAGGGGATTAACTGTATTACTTTAAGAAGTTTTTGATATTCTTTCAATGCTTTAGCTTACAATGTTAGTTGTATACTGTAAAAAAGTGGAGAATGTCAACTTTCTAAAGTTAGAATTACTAATTTAATGTAACCCTGAAGCTATATATATTTTTTCTTTTATTTAACTAGGTAAGTCAGTTAAGAACAACATCTTATTTACAATGACTGCCTACCAAAAGGCCTCCTGCAGGGGACAATTTAAAAAAAWAWATATATATATAGGACAAAACACACATCACGACAAGAGACACCACAACACGACAAAGAGAGACCTAAGACAACAACAACAGCATGGGAGCAAAACATGGCGGCAGCAGCATAAAACATGATACAAACATTATTGAGCACAGACAACAGCACAAAGGACAATATGGTAGAGACAACAATACATCACGTGAAGCAGCCACAACTGTCAGTAAGAGTGTCCATGATTGAGTCTTTGAACGAAGAGATGGAGATAAAACGGTCCCGTTTGAGTGTTTGTTGCAGCTCGTTCCAGTCGCTAGCTGCAGCGAACTGAAAAGAGGAGCGACATAGGGATGTGTGTGCTTTGGGGACCTTTAACAGAATGTGACTGGCAGAACAGGTGTTGTATGTGGAGGATGAGGGGGAGTGAGGCCTAAACGGGTTTTATAAATAAGCGACGTGTATACAGAGATGATCAGTTTACAGAGTGGTATAGAGTGCAGTGATGTGTGCTATAAGGAGCATTGGTGGCAAAACTGARGGCCGAATGGTAAAGAACATCTAGCCGCTCGAGAGCACCCTTACCTGCCGATCTATAAATTATGTCTACATAATCTAGCATGGGTAGGATGGTCATCTGAATCAGGGTTAGTTTGGCAGCTGGGGTGAAAGACGAGCAATTACGATAGAGGAAACCAAGCCTAGATGCAACCTTAGCCTGCAGCTTTGATATGTGCTGAGAGAAGGGCAGTGTACCGTCTAGTCATACACCCAAGTACTTGTATGAGGTGAATACCTCAAGCTCTAAACCCTCAGAGGTAGTAATCACACCAGTGGGGAGAGGGGCATTCTTCTTACCAATCCACATAACCTTGTTATGTCCAAAACATAGGTAAAAAGGCAGAGAAAGCTTGTTGGACATTAAGAAAGCTTTGTTTTAGAGTGTTTAACACAAAATCCGGGGATGGGCCAGCTGAGTATAAGAGTGTATCATCTGCATATAAATGGATGAGAGAGCTTCCTACTGCTTGAGCTATGTTGTTGATGTAAATTGAGAAGAGTGTGGGGCCTAGGATCGAGCCTTGGGGTACTCCCTTGGTGACAGGCAGTGGCTGAGACAGCAGATGTTCTGACTTTATACACTGTACTCTTTGAGAGGTAGTTAACAAACCAGGCCAAAGACCCCCCAGAGACAACAATACTCCTTAGCTGGCCCACAAGAATGGAATGGTCTACCGTATCAAAAGCTTTAGCCAAGTCAACAAAAATAGCAGCACAACATTGCTTAGAATCAAGGGAAATGGTGACATCATTTAGCACCTTTAAGGTTGCAGTGACACATCCATAACCTGAGCAGAAACCAGATTGCATACCCGAGAGAATACTGTAGACATCAACAAAGCCAGTCAGTTGATTACTGACAAGTTTTTCCAACACTTTTGATAAACAGGGCAAAATAGAAATTGGCCTATAACAGTTAGGATCACCTTGATCTCCACCTTTAAATAAAGGACACACCGTGGCTACCTTCCAAGCAATGGGAACCTCCCCCAGAGGAGAGACAGGGTAAAAAGGTCAGAGATGGGCTTGGCAAAGATAGGGGCAGCAACCTAAAAGAAGGGTCTACTCTAAACCATCTGACCCAGCTGTTTTTTAGGGGTCAAGTTTAAGGAGCTCCTTTAGCACCTCGGACTCATTGACCGCCTGAAGGGAGAAACTTTGTAGCGGGCATGGGAAAAAGAGGGAGGAGCATCGGGGATAGTCGCATTAGAAGGGATGGGAGATGAGGAAATCTTGAACGGGCAAGGAGGCATGTTAGAGTCAAATAGGAATCCTGACAATGAAGTGGTGGTTAAAGAGCTCAGCAATGTGCTTCTTGTCAGTAACAACCACATCATCAACATTAAGGGACATGGGCAGCTGTGGAGGAGGAGGGTTTATTCTCCAGGTCTTTAACCGTTTTCCAGACCTTCTTGGGGTTAGACCCACAGAGAGAGAACTGCTCCTTAAAAGTAACTAACTTTGGCCTTCCGGATAGCCTGAGTGCACTTATTTCTAACGAGAGCCAGTCAGCATGAGTATGCGTGTGCCGAGCTATTTTCCAAATGGAATTCTTGAGCTGGAGTAACTCTGCCACATCACGGTCGAATCAGGGGCCGAACCTGTTTTAAATTCTTATTTTCTTTATGGGTACGTATTTGTTAACGATACCACTGAAAATATCAAAAAAGGAAGGTACAAGATTCTTCATCAGAGGGGATTAAGCTGATTCTATACCAATTTACAGAGGACAGGTCATGAAGGAAATCTTGCTCATTGCAGTTTTTTAGCAAGCGTCTATGACAAATCAGGACAGGTTGTTTCACTGAGCAGCCATTATGAACACAGGCTGTACAACAGTGATCACTAAGGTCATTACAGAAAACACCAGACTGATAACCATCAGGATTATTTGTAAGGATAACATCGAGGAGAGTAGCCTTTTCTGGTTGTTTGGATTCATATTTTGTGGGATTGGTAATAATCTGAGAAAGATTTGGGGAGTCCCATTACTTTAGGAGATGGGAGGGTGGTTTAAGCATGTCCCAGTTTATGTCACCTAGCAGGACAAATTCAGACTAAGTGTAAGGGGCCAGGAGAGGGTACAGGCCGGTGCTGATGGTGGCTGATAACACCCAGCAACAGTCAACAGAGCTATTTGAAAGTTTACTGCTTAATACCAGCAAATCAAACTGTTTGGGGACAGACTTGGTGGAGATAACCGAGCACTGAAGGTGTTCGTTGGTAAATATTGCCACTCCCCCACCTTTGGAAGATCTGTCTTGCCGAAAAAGGTTATAACCAAAGGCTAACATCAGTGTTCAAAACACTCTTTCTTAACCACGTCTCAGTAATGAGCTTTCAATMTATAAATTTTTGGCTTCTAGCTTCTAGTGTTAACGTGCAGAAAACCCAGGCTTTTACGAGAGCAGAAATCAGTGAAGCAGATATCAGAGCACAAATCAGAATTGGGGCTAGCAACAGTAGATGGGCCAGGGTGTACATGCACATTTCCAGATATAATCAGCAGTAATACAATCAGGGCACGGCAGAGGACAGGGAGAGCTCTGCAGTGTTGATTTATAACATTTGAATGTGCATTCYATGGCAATAAGATCATATTGTAATGCAATTCCATCAGGTACCATGAATACAAAGRTGGCGAGAGGTGGTTAGCATAGGATGGAAGGTCAAGAGTCCGTGTAACCAAGAGAGTCAGAGTCTGAGTGTGGGAACAAACAGTCTGTCCCACAGTTGGGTAAACAAGCAAGTTCCTAGTCAACAAAGCACGCAGGAGTCATGAGGCAAATAGCATAAAGCACAAGAGAAAAATATAACAACTTGGGGCTAGCCATTGTAAGTTCATAGTCACTTGCCCCAACAGTGTGTGTGTGCTGGAGGCGAACAAAAGCCCGGGAGAGAGGCAGGGGTATCTGTACCAGACAGGGGGAGACAGGCCAGGGTGGACAGTGAACAGATCACCAGGTGGAATCCAAGCAGCAGTGCAGCAGGCAACGGGAGTAGGTGTCACACCMACTTGGGAGAAGCTTTTTTCGGGAGATAGATTCCTTGTAGAAAATCTAGCAAGTCTCTTTCCACCATCTTTTCCAAGTGGAAAAGGAGGTTGTTAGCTGGCTATATCTTTTCAGTTTCGGCAAATGATCCTTTACGACGTCCAAACAAAGTTGTCCTGTGGCTGTTGTATTTTGTGGATCATGAGGATATCTTCTGATGTGATCAAATCAACAATATTGTTTCTTATTGAGGTAATTTACAATTGAAGTGTCCTGGCTGCATATCAGTTAAAAATAGAGATGAATCCAAGGGGTTCTGTATTTTAGTTACAGATCGAAGGGGCTTCAAAGGCCTCTGCATTTGGGTGGGGCTGTGAAACTCTCCTGCCATTGTTAGGCTCAAGAGTTTTCACACCTCACTTCACACTGCAGTGCTAATTTTAGTCAGTTTCTTTCCTATCAGCTTGGTAGCTTAGTAGCCTTATTTATTTAAGCAATAAAGCCCGAAGGGGTGTGGTATCTGGCCAATATACCACGGCTCGGGGCTGTTCTTAAGCATGACGCAGTGGTGTGGAGTGCCTGGACACAGCCCTTAGCCGTGGTATATTGGCCACATACCACAAATCCCTAAGGTGCCTTATTGCTATTATAAACTGGTTACCAACGTAATTAGAGCAGGAAAAACAAGTTATTTGTCATACCTGTGGTATATGGTCTGTCAGCCAATCAGCATTCAGGGTTCAAACTACCCAGTTTATAATTAAGCAATAAGGCACGGGGGGGTTGTGGTATATGGCCAATATACCACGGCTAAGGGCTGTGTCCAGGCACCCTGCAATGCGTGGTGCCAAAGAACAGCCCTTAGCCGTGGTATATTGGCCATATACAACAAACCCGAGGTGCCTTATTGCTATTATAACTGGTTACAGCAGGAAAAATAAATGTGTCGTACCCGTAGTATACAGTCTGATATACCACGGCAGTCAGCCAATCAGCATTCAGGGCTGGAACCACCCAGTTTATAATAAGCTTTAAACAACAAAATTACCTAGAGATGATTGTCTTTTAATTTTTGGCTTCAGAAGTAGGTTCAGATTGAACATACTCACTCAGTTTTGTGTTGGATGGTTTTCCAGTTCCGCTGTGTTTCTTCTGCAGGTTTTGGTTTGTTAGAAGTTTTTCTTGATAATCCTTGGTAGCAATAGTCCATTCAGGTAAATTTGTCCAAAATCAAGGTTTTAGGTATGGAATTGTGATTTGGAATGAAGGTTTTGATGTTGAGGTTAGTGTCGTGTATAAATCCTTGCGAAAAAATTCAAGTTAATCTACATATATCCAACTGTAATTCTATATTTTTGCAGAACTCAGGAACCAATGCTCTTGTCTGTTCGCTGTTTCTTTCGTTAGCTACCCCCCCCCCCCCTGTAACTATTCTCTAGGTCGTTGCTGTAAATGAGAATGTGTTCTCAGTCAACTGACCTGGTAAAATAAGGGTTAAATTACAATCTTCCACTATCATGGTTATATAGACGTGTGTGTTGTTACCTATGTTGCTGTCCTTCCAGTACTGGGCTAGTGTTCTCCCATGGCTCTCAGAAGGTGTCTGTATTCTTTAGCATCCGCAAAGTCCTGCTTGTTGTGAGTGGGCTCCAGAACCAGGTATGGGACATCTACTACCCCCACAACACCTCCACACGCCTGCACACACACACACACTTCATTAGAAAGCATTTCTGGTCGTCTCACTGGTCACCGACTAGCCAATAAGAGGACAATCGAAGGAGTGTATGTGTGTGTGGTACTCACATTCCTCCCTCCAGCTGAGGTCCAGTCTTTTCGTACATCTTGATGAGGCGAGAGCAGTTATACACAAACATCCCATCCAGGTCTCTCTGCTCAATGTTCACCCCGAAGATAAAACTCAGTTCCTTAGGCTCCTTCAATGCTCTGGGGGAAGGAGAGCAGTGTTAACGTTTTATTGTTTGGTTTGACTTTCATTTGTTTGTAAAGTTAACATTTTTATTTTGACTGACTTCTGTTTGGACTCCTGAATCATCTTTTTCACTTCGGCCTCCCGTCGAAGCATCATGGCCCCCTCCTGAGCCTTACGCAACATGACCTGGAGCAGAGAGAGGATTTGAATAAGGGAGGAGAGGAGTCAGACCATTGGGTCAAGATATTGCTAATCTTGCCGTGTGGTTTGGTTCTTACCCGTGACTCTTTGGACAGGTCGTCTCCCAGTTTGGCCTCCAGAGACAGACTTTTGCTCTCCGCCTCACGAGCCTTCTCCTCCGCTGGAACACACACACAGAGAGGGGAGTGGGTTCTAAAGGCAGAACTGGTTCTGTGTGTGTGTGTGTGTGTCTTACCCATCTTGGCCAGGTGATGTGTGTGTGTGGGCAACTCACCTATTTTAGCGAGGTGATCAGCCTTTTTTACTTCCTGCTCAGCACGGGTTTTGAATCGAGTCGATGTGTATTTATATACCCTGAGAGACAACACAGACTTAGCTGAATGGACACAAACAGGACTAGGATTTTAGTCTTAGTGATGTCTCTAGACAGGAGAGTCTCTGGATGCGGTAGTGTTTGTGTATATATATATATTTTAAACCTGGGTTTGTAGAGGCACAAGACAGTCTCTTGGTCCTGACTTTGTTGCCTGTATGAAGATCCTCATCCTGGGGTCGATGTAGAGGACAGCTGCATATGCTCGGAACGACCGACGTTCTGGCTTCCTGTACGAGGGGAAATGATATCATCAACATAAACACACAGTCCTAGGTAGTCTTCAAGTCACACGACACAGATTATATATATATATATTATTATTATTATTATTTTTTTTTAAATGTCCTTACCCACACATGCAGACACACACAGACCCATACTTACACTCCCTCTGAAGGCGGGTCCGCCATCAGGATATCCTGTGGTCTGTCTCTACATCCAGCTCTGGTTCTCTGGTGTCCATCAACTTCAGGTTATAGATGATCACAGAGTACCTACACACACAGTTCAGAATAGATATCACCTACAGACAGACATGCTGACACACACACACACACACACACACACACACACACACACACTAGAGGTCGACCGATTAATCGGAATGGCCGATTAATTAGGGCCGATATCAAGTTTTCAGAACAATAGGAAATCGTTATTTTTGGACAACGATTTGGCCGATTAAAAAAATATATATATATATCATGCTCAAAAAATAAAGGGAACACTTAAACAACACAATGTAACTCCAAGTCAATCACACTTCTGTGAAATCAAACTGTCCACTTAGGAAGCAACACTGATTGACAATAAATTTCACATGCTGTTGTGCAAATGGAATAGACAACAGGTGGAAATTATAGGCAATTAGCAAGACACCCCCAATAAAGGATGGTTCTGCAGGTGGTGACCACAGACCACTTCTCAGTTCCTATGCTTCCTGGCTGATTTTTTGGTCACTTTTGAATGTGGCGGTGCTTTCACTCTAGTGGTAGCATGGAGCGAGTCTACAACCACACAAGTGGCTCAGAGTGCAGCTCATCCAGAGTGGCACATCAATGCGAGCTGTGGCAAGAAGTTTGCTGTGTCTGTCAGCGTAGTGCCAGAGCATGGAGGCGCTACCAGGAGAACGGCCAGTACATCAGGAGACGTGGGAGGCCGTAGGAGGCAACAACCCAGCAGCAGGACCGCTACCTCCGCCTTTGTGCAAGGAGGAGCACTGCCAGAGCCCTGCAAAATGACCTGCAGCAGGCCACAAATGTGCATGTGTCTGCTCAAACGGTCAGAAACAGACTCCATGAGGGTGGTATGAGGGCCCGAGTCCACAGGTGGGGGTTGTGCTTACAGCCCAACACCGTGCAGGACGGTTGGCATTTGCCAGAGAACACCAAGATTGGCAAATTCGCCACTGGCGCCCTTGTGACAGACGTGACAGTCTGGAGACGCCGTGGAGAACGTTCTGCTGCCTGCAACATCCTCCAGCATGACTGGTTGGCGGTGGGTCAGTCATGGTGTGGGGTGGCATTTCTTCGGGGGGCGCACAGCCCTCCATGTGCTTGCCAGAGGTAGCCTGACTGCCATTAGGTACCGAGATGAGATCCTCAGACCCCTTGTGAGACCATATGCTGGTGCGGTTGGCCCTGGGTTCCTCCTAATGCAAGACAATGCTAGACCTCATGTGGCTGGAGTGTCAGCAGTTCCTGCAAGAGGAAGGCATTGATGCTATGGACTGGCCGCCCGTTCCCCAGACCTGAATCCAATTGAGCACATCTGGGACATCATGTCTCGCTCTATCCACCAACGCCACGTGCACCACAGACTGTCCAGGATTGGCGGATGCGTGGAGGCCCACACACACTACTGAGCCTCATTTTGACTTGTTTTAAGGACATTACATCAAAGTTGGATCAGCCTGTAGTGTGGTTTTCCACTTTAATTTTGAGTGTGCTCAAATCCAGACTCCATGGGTTGATAAATTTGATTTACATTGATCATTTTGTGTGATTTGTTTGTCAGCACGTTCAAATATGTAAAGAAAACGTATTTATAAGAATATTTCATTCATTCAGATCTAGGACGTGTTATTTTAGTGTTCCCTTTTATTTTTTGAGCAGTGTATTTTTTTTACACCTTATTTAACTAGGCAAGTCAGTTAAGAACACATTCTTAGGTGAAATTGTGTCACTTCTCTTGCGTTTATTGCACGCAGAGTCAAGGTATATGCAACAGTTTGGGCCGCCTGACTCGTTGCGAACTAATTTGCCAGAATTTGATGTAATTATGACATAACATTGAAGGTTGTGCAATGTAACAGGAATATTTAGACTTATGGATGCCACCCGTTAGATAAAATACGGAACGGTTCCGTATTTCACTGAAAGAATAAACGTTTTGTTTTCGAAATGATAGTTTCCGGATCGACCATATTAATGACCTAAGGCTCGTATTTCTGTGTGTTATTATGTTATAATTAAGTCTATGATTTGATAGAGCAGTCTGACTGAGCGATGGTAGGCACCAGCAGCTCGTAAGCATTCATTCAAACAGCAATTTGTGCATTTTGCCAGCAGCTCTTCGCAATGCTTCCATTGCACTGTTTATGACTTCAAGCCTATCAACTCCCGAGATTAGGCTGGTGTAACCGATGTGAAATGGCTAGCTAGTTAGCTGGGTGCGCGCTAATAGCGTTTCAAACGTCACTCGCTCTGGACTTGGAAACTTGTTCCCTTTGCTCTGCATGGGTAACGCTGCTTCGAGGGTGCTGTTGTCGATGTGTTCCTGGTTCGAGCCAGGTAGGGAGCGAGAATGGACGGAAGCTATACTGTTACACTGGCAATACTAAAGGGCCTATAAGAACATCCAATAGTCAAAGGTATACAAAATACAAATCGTATAGAGAAATAGTCCTATAATTCCTATAATAACTACAACTTCTTACCTGGGAATATTGAAGGCTCATGTTAAAAGGAACCACCAGCTTCATATGTTCTGATGTTCTGAGCAAGGAACTTAAACGTTAGCTTTCTTACATGGCACATATTGCACTTTTACTTTCTTCTCCAACACTTTGTTTTTGCATTAATCAAACCAAATTGAACATGTTTCATTATTTATTTGAGGCTAAATTTATTTTTATTGATGTATTATATTAAGTTAAAAATAGTGTTTCATTTCAGTATTGTTGTAATTGTCATTATTGAAAAAATATATAATAATATATTTTTATTATTATCATTATATTTATTTGTATTAAAAAAAAAATTAATCGGTATCGGCTTTTTTGGTCCTCCAATAATCGGTATCGGTGTTGAAAAATCGTAATCGGTCGACCTCTAACACACACACACACGTCTCACCGCTGCTGCCCTCTATCTTGTTAAATTGTTCCATCAGCTGCTGTTCGTTTTTAAAAGGAGAGTATTTGTAGATGAGCTCCGTCTCTATGGCGAACTTCTCAGGGTCGCCTGTGATTGGCTGTCTGGTCAGTAGGTCCCAGGTGGGCAAAGGTACGATCACCTGACAAGAGACAAACGGACAACCTTAAGATACATACTGACACACTTCTCAAGAGGTGATGTAATGTGTTGTTTCAAATAGGTGGACATAGTCAATAAAGGCTATTTCAGTAAATCAGAGTATAACACGACAGTCACAAAATAAAACACTATGTTTTAAGCCACTGGACATATCATCAGTGTGTCTGCTGGATGGGAGAGCGCCTGCTGCAGCTGACCCCTGACCTCGTCAAGCCCCTCCTCCTCGTGGAACGTTCTAGACAGGAACAGGCAGGACAGAGTGTTGTCCTTCTTGGTGAACAGAACAAAGTCTTTCCCAATACGCATGGAGCCCCTAGAGAGAAACACACACACAAACGATGTGGCTCACTTGGTGAGAGCGTGGCGCTAGCAACCCCAAGGTTGCATGTTCAATTACGGCGAGGACCACATACAATCACTATCAATGTATGAACTAAATGTATGTATGAAAGTGTCTGCAAAGGGGTATATATTATGTGTGAGAGGCTTACGATTTGAGACCATTTCCATACTGGCCGATGTGAGTAGAATCTGGTGTACGCTTAGTGGACTTCCCAAATTGGATCACATGGGTCGCCTCGTCTGAGAGATAGGAGAGAAATACAACCATCATATATGGTATTTCTTATAGCTCATATATAGATTTGTGGATCAACTTAATTACTGTCCACTTTAGTCATTTCATTTGAATGGAACTCACTGGGGTCCATTCCTGTGCCGTCGTCTAAGAAACATAGCATGTAGCCTCCACGCAAATCTTGTCTCTTCTCTGTTGGCCACGAGGGGAAGAGGGGTTAGACACAAGTTACAACAGGAGGTGGATGAGATAGAAAGCCACACACAGGTTAGACACAAGAGGGGAAAGGAGAAAGCATAACACACATAACTACTACTGAAATAGATGGCTTTTTCAATAGCTGAAACTAAGCTTTCTAAAAACAGAACTAGTCAAATACTGGGTGTAGCTTATAATTAAAATTCAATAGTCCGGTAACCATTGGCACTGTAGGTATTCTAGATTGTTGATAGGCAGCGTGATCTGTATAGTAGTGTCAGAGGGGTGAGGTGAGCAATGTAAATGTTTCCACAGACACAAATCTATGTACCGGTGTATGTGAAGCAATATGTATGTGTGTATACCTGTGTAGATGTCAATCCGGGTGGCATTTGCATCCCTGTAGGAGATGATTGGCAGGTGGCAGACCAATCAGAAGGCAGATAAACCAGTGTGGTTAGATGCGGTTCCAATTAGAATGCTTTTACCTTTTATTTCAGAGTACAGAGAATACTAACAAATACATTTCCCACCAGTTTAATCCTGAATCAGTTCAGTATTGTTTTGCTGCAATTGTGATTTACCAACACTTATGCATGATGTCCCGCATACAAACATTTTGGATGGGTAGAGATAGAAGAACAAAGAATTGTGATTAAGAACAGAGAAYTGCATTGTTGGTACCTGGAGTTGTCCACAAGCTCAGCCAGAGCGCCAAACAGGAACTCATGTGTCGTTCTGGAAACAAACATCCAACCAATCAACCTACAGTTCTGGTCTTTAAAAAATTACATTTCCATAACACTTTGCTGAGGCAAGGAGAGTGTGCCAGCAAGCACAATTTCAAGTCAGTGTAAACATCAGTGCGTTCAATGTGGGTGGGGGTTGGGCCCTGTGCTATCATCAGGCCAAGGTTGGGTAACATAATGGAAGTTGTGGGGTGTGGCTGACTCATTGGTGAAAGTTGACAGCTGGGGTAATGGGGCAGAATGGAACCTGGTGTAGATTTTAGGTGMGACACTATGTGATACTGGAGTCAACCAGCCCTAGCTAGTTGAATACATGCAGGTTTGAAGGACCTGAATCAGGCAGATTATTTTTTATCAAACTTTATTTAACTAGGCAAGTCAGTTAAGAACAAATTCTTATTTTACAGTGACGGCCAACCCCGGCCAAACCCTCCCCAAACCCGGACGACGCTGGGCCAATTGCGCGCCTTGGGACAAATTCTCATCTGGCCTGACAGTCGATACTACTAAGTAATGGACCTTTTTCATAGCAGCACCCAAGTGTCTCCAGTGATTATGTTAAAGTGATTAATTGTTATTTTTTAGAAAGTGCGTTTCCGTCACCCAGGGTGGCATTGAAGGCATGCAGTGAATTCAGAAAGTATTCAGACCCCTTGACTTTTTCCACATTTTGGAATGTGTTACAGCCTTATTCTAAAATTGATTAAATATATGTTTCCTCAATCTACACACAATACCCCATAACGACAAAGSGAAAACAGGTTTTTAGAAATGTTTGCTAATTTATCAACAAAAATACCTTATTTACATAACTATTCAGACACTTTGCTATGAGACTGG
Organism: Salvelinus sp. IW2-2015; assembly: GCF_002910315.2. NCBI lineage: Eukaryota > Metazoa > Chordata > Actinopteri > Salmoniformes > Salmonidae > Salvelinus > Salvelinus sp. IW2-2015. Next base: position 25,660,622 of record NC_036855.1, on the reverse strand, counting down.
AAATTGAGCTCAGGTGCATCCTGTTTCCATTGATCATCCTTGAGATGTTTCTACAACTTGATTGGAGGCCACCTGCGGTATATTAAAATGATTGGACATGAATTGGAAAGGCACACACCTGTCTATATAAGGTCCCACAGTTGACAGTGCATGTAAGAGCAAAAACCAAGCAATGAGGTTGAAGGAATTGTCCGTAGAGCTCCGAGACAGGATTGGGTCGAGGCACAGATCTTGGGAAGGCTACCAAAACATTTCTGTAGCATTGAAGGTACGCAAGAACACAGTGGCCTCCATCATTCTTAAAATGGAAGAAGTTTGGAACCGGTCTGATGAAACCATGACTCAACTCTTTGGCCTGAATACCAAGCATCACGTCTGGAGGAAACCTGGCATTGAGGAGTATACAACCTCAGTCATCAGCTTCATCAATAAGTATATCGACAACGTCATCCCCACAGTGACCATACGTACATATTCCAACCAGAAGCCATGGATTACTGGCAACATCCACATTGAGCTAAAGGCTAGAGCTGCCGCTTTCAAAGAGCGGTACACTAATCAGGACGCTTAAAAGAAATTCAGCTACGCCCTCAGACGAACCATCAAACAGGCAAAGCGTCAATACAGGATTAAAATTGAATCCTACTACACTGGCTCTGATGCTCGTCGGATGTGGCAGTGTTTGAAAACTATTATGGACTAGAGGGAAACCCAGCTGCGAGCTGCCCAGTGATGAGAGCTACCAGACGAGCTAAATGCCTTTTATGCTCGCTTCAAGGCAAGCAACACTGAAAGCATGCATGAGAGCACCAGCTGTTCCAGGCGACTGTGTGATCATGCGCTCCGCAGCCGATGTGTGCAAGACCTTTAAACAGGTCAACATTCACAAAGCCGCGGGGCCAGGCGGATTACCAGGACGTGTACTCAAAGCATGCACGGACCAACTGGCAAGTGTCTTCACTGACATTTTCAACCAATCTCTGACAGAGTCTGTAAATGCTACATGTTTCAAGAAGACCACTATAGTCCCTGTGCCCAAGGAAGCYAAGGTAACATGCCTAAATGATTACCGCCCCATAGCACTCATGTCGGTAGCCATGAAGTGCTTTGAAAGGATGATCATGGCTCACATCAACTGCATCCTCCCGGATACCCTAGACCCACTCCAATTCGCATACCATTCCAACAGATCCACAGAAGACGCAATCTCAATCGCACTCCACACTGCCCTTCCACACCTGGACAAAAGGAACACCTATGTGAGAATACTGTTCATTGACTACAGCTCAGCGTTAAACACCATAGTGCCCTCAAAGCGCATCAATAAGCTAAGGACCCTGGGACTAAACACCTCGCTCTGCAACTGGATCCTGGACTTACTGACGGGCCACCCCCAGGTGGTAAGGGTAGGCAACAACATGTCTGCCACGCTGATCCTCAACACTGGGGCCCCTCAGGGGTGCGTGCTTAGTCCCCTCCTGTACTCTCTCTTCACCCACGACTGCGTGGCCAAACACGTCTCCAACACAATCATTAAGTTTGCTGATGACACAACAGTGGTAGGCCTGATTACCGACAACGATGTGAGACAGCCTACAGGGAGGTCAGAGACCTGGCAGTGTGGTGCCAGGACAACAACAACCTCTCCCTCAATGTGAGCAAGACAAAGAAGCTGATCGTGGACTACAGAAAAAGGCTTGCCTGAACAGGCCCCCATTAACATTGATGGTGCTGTAGTGGAGCAGGTTGAGCATTTCAAGTTTCTTGGTGTCCACATCACCAACGAACTATCAAGGTCCAAACACACCAAGACAGTTGTGAAGAGTGCACGGCAAAACCTTTTCCCCCTCAGGAGACTGAAAATATTTGGCATGGGTCCCCAGATCCTCAAAAAGTTCTACAGCTGCACCATCGAGAGCATCCTTACCAGTTGCATCACCGCCTGGTATGGCAACTGCTCGGCATCTGACCGTAAGGCACTACAGAGGGTAGTGCATACGGCCCAGTACATCACTGGGGCCAAGCTTCCTGCCATCCAGGACCTATATACTAGTGGTGTCAGAGGAAAGCCCCAAAAATTGTCAGACTCCAGTGACCCAAGTCAGACTAGGTGTGGGCAATTCCAGTCCTCGAGGGCCTGATTGGTGTCAGTTTTTCCCATCCCCAGCTAACACACCTGACTCCATAATCACCTAATCATGATCTTCAGTTTAGAATACAATTTTGATTAATCAGCTGTGTTTTCTAGGGATGGAGAAAAAAAGTGTGACACCAATCAAACCCTCGAGGACTGGAGTTGCCCACCCCTGTCATAGACTGTTTCCCTCTGCTACGCACGGCAAGCGGCAAACCATAAGACTGAATAATAATTGATTAAATAAATTACTAAATTGCCACCTGGCCTATTTACATTGACCCCCCCCCCCCCCAATTGTTTTACACTGCTGCTACTCGCTGTTAATCTATGCCAGGGGTGTCAAACTCATTCCATGGATGGCCGAGTGTCTGCAGGTTTTTGGCTTTTCCTTTCAATAAAGCCTTAAACAACCAGGTGAGGGGAGTTTGTTACTAGCTGTTGACCTTAATTCCTCTATTGAGTACAAGGGAGGAGCGAAAACCCGCAGACACTCATTCATCCATGGAATGAGTTTGACACCTGTGATCTATGCATAGTCACTTTACCCCTGCATACATGTAGAAATGACCTCGACTAACCTGTACTCCCGCACATTGACTCGGTACCGGTACCCCCTGTATATAGCCTCGTTATTGTTATTTTGTTGTTACATTTTACTTTTATTTATTTGGTAACTCTTTCTTGGACTTCATTGTTGGTTAAGTAATTAAGCATTTCATGTTAAGGTCTACCAACACCTGTTGTATTTGYCACATGTGACAAATAAAATTTGATGGTGAAGCATGGTGGTGGCAGCATCATGCTGCGGGGATGTTTTTCAGTGGCAGGGACTGGGAGACTAGTCAGGATCGAGGGAAGGATGAACAGATGAAAACCTTCTCCAGAGCGCTCAGGACCTCAGACTGGGGCGAAGGTTCACCTTCCAACAGGACCACGACCCCAAGTACACAGCCAAGACAACGCAGGAGTGGCTTCGGGACAAGTCTCAATGTCCTTGAGAGGCCCAGACAGAGCCCGGACTTGAACCCAATCAAACATATCTGGAGAAACCTGAAAATAGCTGTGCAAGTTGTACACTCCCCATCCAACCTGACAGCGCTTGAGAAGATATGCAGAGAAGAATGGATAGAAATTCCTCAAATACAGGTGCGTCATACCAAAGAAGACTCAAGGCTGTAATCGCTGCCAAAGGTGCTTCAACAAAGTACTGAGTAAAGGGTCTGAATAGTTGTGTAAATGTGAGCTTTTTTAAACTATCAACTTCTAAAAACCTGTTTTTGTTTGTGATTATGGGGTAGTGTGTACATTTTGAATAAGGCTAAAACATAACAAAAGGTGGAAAACGTCAAGGTGTCTGAATACTTTCTGAATGCACTGTATGGATAGCAAATTCAACAAACTGCATAATCAAAACAGTTGCTTTTTGAGGTGTTCTAAGAGATTCTCCTGAACTTTTGTATACTTTTTAGCCAATAGTTCTTAACGTAGTCCCCCATGAGCCAAAAGTAGTCCACGAAAATAGCGTGCTATATCATATACGCGCAGATAAACTCAGCAAAAAAAGGAAAAAAAGAAACATCCTCTCACTGTCGACTGCGTTTATTTTCAGCAAACTTAACATGTGTAAATATTTGTATGAACATAAGATTCAACAACGGGAACATAATCTGAACAAGTTCCACAGACATGTAACTAACAGAAATGGAATGTGTCCCTGAACAAAGGGGGGGGGGGGGTCAAAATCCAAAGTAACAGTCAGTATCTGGTGTGGCCACCAGCTGCATTAAGTACTGCAGTGCATCTCCTCCTCATGGACTGCACCAGATTTGCCAATTCTTGCTGTGAGATGTTACCCCGCTCTTCCACCAAGGAACCTGCAAGTTCCCGGACATTTCTGGGGGTAATGAAATCCGATCCAACAGGTCCCAGACGTGCTCAATGGGATTGAGATCCGGGCTCTTCGCTGGCCATGGCAGAACACAGACATTCCTGTCTTGCAGGAAATCACGCACAGAACGAGCAGTATGGCTGTATACCATATGAGGGAGGAGGATATCTTCCCTGTAATGCACAGCGCTGAGATTGCCTGCAATGACAACAAGCCCAGTCCGATGATGCTGTGACACACCGCCCCAGACCATGATGGACCCTCCACCTCGATCCCACTCCAGAGTACAGGCCTCGGTGTAACGCTCATTCCTTCGACGATAAACGCGAATCCAACCATCACCCCTGGTTAGACAAAACCGGCGATTCGTCAATTAAGAGCATTATTTGCCAGTCCTGTCTGGTCCAGCGACGGTGGGTTTATGCCCATAGACAACGATGTTGCCAGTGATGTCTGGTGAGGACCTGCCTTACAACAGGCCTACAAGCCCCCAGTCCAGCCTCTCTCAGCCTATTGTGGAAAGTCTGAGCACTGATGGAGGGATTGTGCGTTCCTGGTGTAACTCGGCAGATGTTGCAATCCTGTACCTGTCCTGCAGGTGTTGTTACACGTGGTCTGCCACTGCGAGGACGATCAGCTGTCCATCTTGTCTCCCTGTAGTGCTGTCTTAGGCGTCTCAAAGTACAGACATTGCAATTTATTGCCCTGGCCACATCTGCAGTCCTCATGCCTCCTTGCAGCACGTTCACGCAGATGAGCGGGGACCCTGGGCATCTTTTGGTGTTTTTCAGAGTCAGTAGAAAGGCCTCTTTAGTGTCCTAAGTTTTAATTGCCTTCCGTCTGTAAGCTGTTAACGACCGTTCCACAGGTGCATGTTCATTAATTGTTTATGGTTCATTGAACAAGCATGGGAAACAGTGTTTAACCCTTTACAATGAAGATCTGTGAAGTTATTTGTATTTTTACGAATTATCTTTGAAAGACAGGGTCCTGAAAAAGGAAAGTACATTTTTTGCTGAGTTATGTGCACCACGTCAATGCTTGCTCTCTCGCTCTGCTGTGTGTCTCTTGCTAGCTGTCACTCAAATGCAGAGGGCCTGAATCTCATTGGCTGGAACTGAAATTGCTAGAGGGCTGGCCTACGTGGGCGGGAAAGCAGAGGAGGCTGGTGGGAGGAGCTATAGGAGGAGGACAGGCTCATTGTAATGGCTAGAATGGAATAAATGGAATCAAACATATGGAAACCACGTTTGACTGTTCAAATAATTACATTACAGCCATTACAATAAGCCTGTCCTATACAGTGCCTTCAGAAAGTATGCACACCCCTCGACTTTCTACATTTTTTTGTTACAACGTGGGGTTTAAATGAATTTCATACATTTTTTGGTCAACGATCTACAAACAAATACTCTAATTTCAAAGTGAAAGAAAAATGTACATAGTATTTTCCATTAATATTTTTTTTAACATTTTAATTAAATAAGTATATAACCCCGAGTCAATACATTATAAAATCACATTTTGCAGCGATTACAGCTTTGAGTCTTTCTGGGTAAGAGCTTTGCAAACCTGGATTGTACAATATTTGCCCATTATTCTTTWAAAAAATTCTACAAGCTGGTTATTGATCATTGCTAGACAGTCATTTTCAAGTCTTGCCATTGATTTCAGCTGATTTAAGTCAAAACTGTAACTAGGCTACTCTGGAACATTCAATGCTGTCTTGGTAAGTAACTCTAGTGTATATTTGGCCTTCTGTCTTAGGTTATTGTCCTGCTGAAAGGTGGATTTGTTTCCCAGTGTCTGAAGTAGACTGAAACAAGTTCTTCTAGGACTTTGCCTGAACTGTGCTTAGCTCTATTTCCTTTTCTCATAATAAAAAAAACACCCTAGTCCTTGCCAATGACAAGCATACCCACATAACATGATGCAGCCACCACCATGCTTGAAAATATGAAGAGTGGTACTCAGTGATGTGTTGTGTTTGCCCCAAACATAATGCGTTGTATTCAGGACAAAAAATATATATTTGCATTATTACTTTAGTGCCTTACTGCAAACTGGATGCATGTTTTGGAATATTTTATTCTGTACAGGCTCCCTTCACCATACTTTTTCATTTCTAAAAACATAATTACACTCTAACATTATGGGGCATTGTGTGTAGATCAGTGACACAAAATCTAAATGTGATCCATTTTAAATTCAGGCTGTAACAAAATGTGGAAAAAGCCAAGGGGTGTGAACTTTCTGAAGGCACTGTAGCTCCTCCCACCAGCCTCCACTGGGGGAAATGGCGTAGCACAGCTTCCAGAAAACAGTCGCTTTCAAACTAGGGATTTCATGGCTAATTGAGGTAAGAAAGTAATTATGCATGTATGAACTACACATTGACACATCCAGCCCAAAGCGGGAGGTGTAAAAAAAATACTAGTCTCAAAAGTACGGAAGCATGTCGGGGCGGCAGCGTAGCCTAGTGGTTAGAGCGTTGGACTAGTAACCGAAAGGTTGCAAAATCGAATCCCCGAGCTGACAAGGTACAAATCTGTCGTTCTTAATTGACTTGCCTAGTTAAATAAAGGTAAAATAAATAAATATATGTCCTTAACCCATATTCACAGTTAGCCATTATGTAAAGGCCGGCAAAAAGTCCCCAGCGGCCTCACCGTGGCCCCAAGTAAGAGCAGGTCTGATGAGGCCATGGCCCAGTGAGTTTGTGTTTCAGATTCTCTACTGGAGTATTTATGTAATTGCCTGGCTACCCCAACTCCTTGCTCTGGTCAAACACTACGCCCACAGACATTAGCGCCTTCTCCACAATGAGTCTAGATCTGAGTACCTCTCAGACGATTTCTAGAATGTAAATATATTTTAACCGTTCTGATTGATCCCAGAAACCGATGGGTTAGGCTAGAGGTAATGCGGCATTGGCTTTGATACTCTGACTGAAATGATCCAATCGCTGATGACTTTGTTTTGTACAACACCCCCCATTTTGAGATTACCACAAACTACTTCAACGACGGCAGTGTCAGACTGAAATATATAGCGAACATAGAGCAGCGGAAGAATTCAGTTTGAGTCGTCAGGCAATGTGTAGCAGAGGTGTTCTGGTGTAACCTTGCTTGAGACCTGAACACGCATACTAGCTCCCAGAAAGAATGCCAAGGCTTTGGCACTGTGGGCCAACATGGCCGATCCAGGTTTGAATGCAGTTTGTATCCTTTTTCCTCTTCAGCTGTTCCATTCATTCATCCCAGTAAAGGCACACATTATCCTTTCCTTTTGTTGTTTGAAAGGAAATGCCACAGGAGAGGGTGGAGTGCATTAAGTATTAACCTCAGGCAGCAGGTATAAGAGGCTTTAGGAAGCTAATAGTTTTACATTTACATTTAAGTCATTTAGCAGACGCTCTTATCCAGAGCGACTTACAAATTGGAAAGTTCATACATATTCATCCTGGTCCCCCCGTGGGGAATGAACCSACAACCCTGGCGTTGCAAGCGCCATGCTCTACCAACTGAGCCACACGGGACCACAAAATAGTTTTAACCTTATTTTTAGAATACCTTGTTATACCTGTTATGATCTCTATCCTCTCCAAATGTTAGAACATAAAAACACCCCTGTGGGGATGGTATTCCTTGCTCTGGCAACCCATGAATGTGGCGTTATTTACATGTGGCCAGAGTTCAACAGCACTCTGCATAAAGAAGTACAGTATGTGTGTGTGTGCGGGGGTGTTAAAATTCGCACCTTGGCTGCATCATCATCAAGCATCATGTACAGTTGGTCTCTGGTGATTTCATGAGTCCTACATAGTCGGGCTGTGCTTAGACTCATATACAATTTTATTAATTGCCCATTTTATGTAAACAGGGCTTTATATGTTGAAGATATTTCACCGGGGGGCTTCACGTCTTAATTAAGGGGAGAGCGTTGATCTACAAGTTGCATCAGCTATTTATGGTGTGCTGTTTGATGGTGTTAGTCYCTCTCATCTTGGCCTTAGTCCAAAGTGCATTGCACCTGTCCATAAATTACTTATACCACTGGCCTTCTCTGAGCCATTAGCGGTCAAACAGTAGTTGTTTGTATAGTGTTTTCAGGGAGATAGCAAAAGTTCAGACACCCTGGACAGTTGTCATTTATCAGCTGGATCCATCAATGACTTGGTTATGCAGGCATCATTAGCAGCCATTTTCAACTTTTTACTACTCCGCGTTTTGCTCAGGAAGGTCTTTCAACCGTACGATGCAGCAATATTTTGCAGTAAAAAGGCTTTTTAGCATAACCGTTCCTTTTTATGTAGTCTATTCAACCATCTTGTGAGATTTTAAAAAAGGCACAATTTTAGTCCCTCGTGTTGTTGACTATCAGCATCCAAGGAATGCAATGTCCTGCTCCATAGTGTGGCCAGTCTGTAAATCACTATCACTTGACATCCACAATGACATTCCTCTCCTCTTTACAATGTCCACATTGGAAAAACGTTGAGTAATACTTTCATGTGTCTTTTGTAATTTGTGACCTCCATGTGATGTGTGTAGTATTAATGATAGTGTGGTGTGTGTAGCTATGAGATATAAATATATATATACCACAGACGGTACTTACGAGTTGGTGTGCAGATACTCGAAGGTGAGCTGAGCCCTGTTCAGGGTGCTGTAGTTAGAATAGGCCATCGCCACTCGTTAAAAGCTACTTCCTGGTCTTCTTTCTGACTTCCTCGCAGTCCAGTGTGGCTTTTCAAGAGCCTCATGCACCTACAGAATAACAGCAGCAGTCAGCTCCACTGGTCAAACGTATGCATGGTGTCAAGGATATTATGAATGTGTGAAATAACAAGAGCCTGGAATATAATGAGCTTACATAAAAATCAAAGGGCAATTTCACAGTAACAGAATTACGCTGATACTTTTTACACTTTAAAATGTATGCCAAACAAAAAACATTGATTTCAAAGAACCATACAACCCTATGCACAACGACTACTTTGAACACAGTAAAATAAAATACTTGCTAAGTTTGGTCAAATCTCCCTTAGTTTTAGTATCAGTTTTTGTTACTAAATGTATCTGCACAATTCTTCCTGTAAATTTGTTTTTATAAAATGTTCAGTGGAAATTGTTAAAAGTAGTCCTTTGAAATCAATGGTTTTTGTTTGGTATACTATACATCTTAAAGTGAATCTGAGTGTCAGCGTAATTCCATTACAATGGAATTTCTTAGAACAAATACCACTGGAGGAAAAGCCTCTAGATATCTGATACTTCATCATTAATCAAACAGCCACCAGACTATTACATTGAACCCCCCCCCRCCATTTGTTTTGTACACTGCTGCTACTACTCGCTGTTTATAATCTATGCATAGTCACTTCACCCCTACCTACATGTACAAATTACCTCAACTAACCTGTACCCCCACACACTAACTTGGTACCGGTACCCCCTGTATATAGCCTCGTTATTATGTTATTGTGTTACTTTTTACTTTAGTTATTTGGTAAATATTTTCTTAGCTCTTCTTGAACTGCACTGTTGGTTAAGGGCTTGTAAGTAAGCATTTCACAATAAGGTCTACACTTGTACTCAGTGCATGTGACAAATAAAGTTTGATTTGATCAGCGGGAATAAGTCCTGTTGAAAAGTATGCCTATTCAAACTTGGAAATAAGTCCTGTGGTGGTTGGCAACCTCTGTCAATTCATGACTGGATTTGAGTGCTTTTTCTATAGGTAAAGACGTGTTATTACTTAGCACGATCACAGTCTCTATCACACAAACAACCCCCCACTCTCTCTGCTCCTGTCCTGTTTAGAGCTTGCCAGCTTGTAGTCCTAAAAAACAGAAACGAGTTCGTTCAGCCATTCCTTTGGGGAAAGAACCGGGTTTTGAGATAAACGCCCAAAATAAGGTCTGTTACAGGCGTAGATCGTATACGTTTTGTTCTATGAGATAATATCAGTCAGTTAACATGACCTTTATGAATTATGAAACCTTTGTGCTTTTTCTGATTACATAAGTGCTTCTAAAAAATTCACAAATTAATTGTTTAGTTGATTAAGATCTCATAGAATAAAACGTAAAATATCTCCTAAGCCTTCGTTTGCCACAGACCTTACTTTGGGCGTTTATCAAAAAAACGTACAAAAACTCCATTCATTTTCCCATAGGCTTTGTCCAACGAACCAAGGCGGAGCTATTGCCTAGAAAAAGATGCCATTACTAATTTCTCTCTATAGACCACGCGCCAGGTAACACTCCACTTTCAAACTGGCCCGCCGAGAAGAGAACACTCACGTGGGAGGCCTGTTAATGCTGTTTATCTGGATCATTCCATAAGACTCATCTAGGCTAAATCTTGACGTAATTTTTATTATCGAGTATGGATGAGTAAAGAGACGAGGTTATTGTCCAGTTATACTTTAACAAATGGTTAGTCTACTGACCAAGTTAACTAGCAACCTATATTGGCTCTCACACCCACAATTTCTGGTAGCTACCCTCCCTATGTAACGTTAGCTAGCTAGTTAGTTAGTAAACACCTGTAAAGAGCACATTAGCATGTACATTTATCCAATATGCAAACCGTTTAGAGCGCCAGCAGCTTCAAATTGACTTTAGGTCCGTGTAAAACATCCGTCGAAGCGATAACTACGTTACATTTCTGAAACCAACTCTACAGGCCGCGAAAACCTCATCCTTGCTCCCCTCCCTCACAGTACTGCGCACAGAGGAGAGGAAGGTCCGAAAGGTACGCCCGCCTCTACCGTTCATCTGAACACCAATAGAAACACGTCATTTATTTACATTACTGTAATTTGTCAATCTTCGTGCCACGTAAATTATCAGGAAGTAGAACGTCTCGATTCAAGAAATAAGCAAATATAATAACGATATTTAAAGACATTGACGTCATGTAACAAATATTTTAACGTGAGCATTTTGCCTGTTAAAGTTGTTTATTATTATTGTAATATGCGTAATAAAGCCCAGCACACGCTAGTGCTGAAAGCCCGTTAATACTAATTTCCCTAAGTATCTCTGTCTTCTCAAACTCAGCCTAGGCCAGCTCTAAAGTTTAACTCTGTTATTAGCCAAAACTAAACGATTATCTTTGTTTTGGACATGCAGTTCGACTTTGCTCTATGATCCCCATGGTAAGTTTGTTGAATTAGCAACGTTAGTCGCGTGCTAACTGCTAGTTAGTTGACGGTTTATACACCAGTAAAGAATACCCATTAGCTTTTGCTAATGGAACAGTTWTTTTTACCTTATTTCCAGAATATTCCGTTGTTTGAATCTTTTTGCTTGTTCATTTAGGACCTAGATTTAGCTGTGTGTTGTTGATTACTACTTGACAGCCATGTTGAATGTCAAATTCTGAAATGGCTGCCAGTGTCTCCTTGTTTTATGCAATAGTTAGTTGACCCATGCATGCTTGTACTTTATTTAGGTGAGTACTACACCCATATCTGTGCACAACTGTCTATTTTAAGTAGGCTACTAGGATAGTTTAGCTACTGGAAAATGTAAATTGTCAACTCCCCAACACTTCATTCCAACCTTCCTTGATTGTAAGGGGGAATTCTGACCTGAGTCACTCGCACTAAAATGCACTTTTCTCCCTACTGTATTCTGACATTGAACTTAAGCATGGGGAAACGCATGTGCCAGCCATGTATTCGTTTGGGGTGGAGATCACAGAAATAGAGTTGTCAAAAGATATTCCTTATTCTGACCTTGACTTAAATCCCACACCAGAAAACCATGAATAAGTTCAAGCGAACCTGTCGGTTCCAAGTGGGAAAACATACTGGTCATGTCCAAATACCCATACTTGCGCCCTAAATAGTAGGCCGTTTGAGTATGCAAAAAAAGTTTAGTTTATTAAGATGATCAATTAGATATGGGGATGCGCTACCGTAATCAACGAATAGCGGGAAACAACTCAATCACGCATGACGCATTCTCAGCATTCAAAACTAGAATGTTTAATATGCAAAAAGCATATCAACATGACAAGTATTTCCACCCCTTTCCCACAGTGAAGAATAAAATGCTGTGCCCTTGTGCATTTTTTTATTTATTGTATGGCCTTTTACCTTGCAGTGATTAAACTTGGAGACGTAACCAAATGGGTACTGCAGCCTAGAGCGAGTGATGACGATGTAAAGCATTGCACAATGACAGTCACACCAAATTTAACCTTTGGGCACTTTCAAATGTTTTAATTATATGCCCCGACTTTCTCTGTTTCCTACTATTTCTGTCATGTTAAATATTATCCACTAGTATTGACTGTCAATGCGTAAAGGCCCCCCAAACCCTATTTTCCATGAAGTAGCTCAGGTCTGATGAAAACTTCCCTAAACATACATTGTAAAATATCAGTGTTTTTAAATCTAAGCATGGGTTCTGAAAAGGAGATAAATATCCATACATTTGAATGGCTATCTTTCATTGATCTCCATTCTGAAAGCATTCTCCATAGGTTATTCTGTTGTGCTAATCAAATTGAAATTAAACAGGTACAAATTAAAGGGACTGCTTTAGATAAATTAACAGAATTATATATTTAACTGATCAAGTTGATTGGCCACCCAGTGGGTGTGTTTTCTAGGATTTAATTATATTTATGCAGTGCATGCAAGAGAGCTACAACCAAAAACCGTGCATGAGGTAAGTCTGAGTACCAAATACTGAAGTGCATAAATCAAAATGTGTAAAAGGCATTCCTTCCCTAAGTCTGAATCAGCCCCTATGTGACTACCCTTGAAGAGCTTTTTGATCTAGTCTGTCTGGAGTGGTTGAATCAACATTGTTTCCACGTCATTTCAATGAAATGATGTTGAACCAACATGGACTAGATGTTGAATTGACATCTGTGCCCAGTGCATCTATTCTATTGGTTCCATTTAATCGGGCAGTAAAGGCCACATACAGTATTTCAGTATTTGAAATGACAAAAATTATTTGAGCCCAGGTCTAAGCCTAACCCCGTCCAGTGTCAGGTCTGAAGCACTTGATGGAGGGGCCCTAATGTAAGGGGACTGGTGATGGTGGGGCCCTAATGTAAGTAGACTGGTGATGGAGGGGCCCTAATGTAAGGAGACTGGTGATGGAAGGGCCCTAATGTCAGGTGACAGGTGATGGAGGGGCCCTAATGTCAGGAGACAGGTGATGGAGGGGCCCTAATGTCAGGAGACTGGTGATGGAGGGGCCCTAATGTAAGGAGACAGGTGATGGAGGGGCCCTAATGTCAGGAGACTGGTGGAGGGGCTCTAATGTAAGGAGACAGGTGATGGAGGGGCCCTAACGTCAGGAGACAGGTGATGGAGGGACCCTAATGTAAGGAGACAGGTTATCCAGAGCCCTGTGTCTCCTAAGGAATAGGGTTCCATTTGGGAAGGATCCCCTGTCATGTCTGAGGCCTGGACAGTGATGAAGGTGAAAGTAATGGTTCACCTCTGCTGCTGGGATCCCATCCATGGATCAATAGCCACATGGTCAACAATATGATCAGGTTGGCAGGGTCTCAGTCCAGTACTACAGACCCATTAAGGTCATGGTGTCTCTATGATGGAATCCTACATCTTCCAGTCTTCCATTGACATAAACCAACCATTTTGTGATCTGCATCTACAGTGAGCTCCAAAAGTATTGGGACAGTGAATTATTTGTTTTGGCTCTGTACTCAAGCAGTTTGGAATTGAAATTATACAATGACTATGAGGTTAAAGTGCAGACTGTCAGCTTTAATWTGAGGGTATTCTCATCCATATCAGGTGAACCGTTCGGAAATTACAGCAGTTTTGGAGCATAGTCCCATTTTAGGGGACCAAAAGTATTGGGTCAGATTCACTTAATGTATATGTGTATTAAAGTAGTCAAAAGTGTAGTATTTGGTCCCATATTCCTAGCACGCAATGATTATATCAAGCTTGTGACTCTAGAAACCTGTTGGATGCATTTGCGGTTTTTGTTGCGTTTCAGATTATTTTGCTCACAAAATATACCCCCAAGACATGCTAACCTCTCACCATTACAATAACAAGGGAGGTTAGCATTTTTTGTGGGGGGGTGTATGATATTCACGATTCATTCAAGACTATCCGTAATCATGGTAGCATCCACATTAATGTAGAAATGTTTAGGAAAACGTATTCCATTCTTATTTACAATAAGTGACTCAAATGACAATACGTGATTTACCATTCTTTTCTATTGGACATGAAATAACAAGCTTGATGTAATCATTGCATGCTAGGAATTTGGGACCAAATACTAAACTTGACTATTTTAGTACACAAGTGAATTTGTCCCAATACTTCTGGTCCCCTAAAATGGGGGGGGGGGAAGACTATGTACAAAAAGTGCTGTAATTCATTAAACTAATAAACTGTGCAAGATTCAACACAAGTTTGCACCACAAGTGAACTTTGTAGGAGAAGTGATAAGATGGGGAAGACAGTACTGGAATCAAGGTGCAGTATGAAGAGATGGTTTTTCAGCCTGCTGCAGAAGATGGGCAGTGACTCCAACTTTTCTTGACAGTGGTGGGGAGGACGCTCCAGAGAGAGGAGCTGGACTGGGATGAACAGCTGCAGGCGGCTCAGATGGATGGAAGTGCCAAGAGGCCTGAGCAGAATAAAACCACCTTAGGATGTGGCAACATGTTTAAATAAAATGTAAATATTTAATAACGTGCCCATTCACCCTGCAGTCATAACATGACAGAGTAGAACATCAAAAGTCTACCAGAGGGCAATGTTTGTGGACAGAGCATGGGTTGAGATCAACAACAGCAGCTAAGCAGTTTGAAATGAGATGCTCCATCAAACTCTGATCCCAGCAGCAGACTATCAGAAAGAGTCCTTTATTCGAACCATCCTCCTTCTTTCTTCCTTCTCTACTGGGTACTAGCTGCATGGTGTGGTGGAGACTGGTTCAGGAGTCAATCAGTGGCTCCTGTCACAGGGGGAAGCAGTGATAATGTCTTGAGTTAAATAACACTCACATAAACAACATGTCACTTAGATTGCAGAGCTGTAAATACTTCAACCCACTAACTGTATATTAGTTATATTATTATTAAATCAGAAAGATCAGAAACCTAACCCTTTGCAGTTCCAGGCCGTTGTTGTGGTAACGCCGTACGTGTGAGTGTGTGAGACTGGCGGAGAAGCAGAGCAGCACACACACCCCCAGCAGACACACACTCACCTGGATCAGATGCCTACTCGCCAGACCCAGCTCCTTCTGCAGAGTTACACACAAGTTTAGAGGCACTGACCTAGGGCAGTGTGTGTGTGTACCTTTGACAGCATGTGTTTGTATCTCAGGGAGTATTGAAAGACGGAACCATCAACTTTTTTTTGACAAATATTTTTCTTACTATTAACATTTGAAATATACATTTTTATACAACAAAGTATCAGCTATCACACCATGTAAAGGAACAACCCAATTACATTTGTTTTTCTTCCATAAAATGCACCTAACTGGATTTATCAACTCCATCAGCCACCATAAAAGGCAATTTGTTATTTAATTGTGAAACACGTGTTTTAAAGTCGTTGATTGTTTCATTCTAACAGATTATTCAAATATACACCGAACACTTGTTGGTTTTCATCAATGATCTCTTTGTACTTTCCCTCGATCCTGACTAGTCTTCCAGTCCCTGCCGCTGAAAAACATTGCCACAGCGCGATGCTGTCACCACCATGCTTCACCGTAGGGATGGTACCAGGTTTCCTACACACGTGACTCTTGGCATTCAGGCCAAAGAGTTCAATCTTGGTTTCATCAGGCCAGAGAATGTTGTTTCTCATGGTGTGAGAGTCCTTTAGGTGTCTTTTGGCAAACTCAAAGCGGGCTGTCATGTCTTTAACTGAGGAGTGGCTTCCGTCAGGCCACTCCACCATAAAGGCCTGATTGGTAGAGTGCTGCAGAGATGGTTGTCCTTCTGGACGGTTCTCCCATCTCCACAGAGGAATTCTGGAGCTCTGTCGGAGTGACCATTGGGTTCTCGGTCACCTCCCTGACCAAGGCCCATCTTCCCCGATTGCTCAGTTTGGCCGGGCGGCCAGCTCTAGGAAGAGTCTTAATGATTCCTAACTTCTTCCATGTAAGAATGATGGAGGCCACTGTGTTCTTGGGGACCTTCAATGCTGCAGACATTTTGTTGACAATTCCTTCGACCTCATGGCTTAGTTTTTTCTCTGACATGCACTGTCAACTGTGGGACCTTATATAGACAGGTGTATGCCTTTCCAAATCATGTCCAATCAATTGAATTTACCACAGGTGGACTCCAATCAAGTTGTAGAAACATCAAGGATAATCATTGGAAACAGGATGCACCTGAGCTCAATTTCAGCTCTGAATACTTCTGTAAATAAGAAAAAAAGAAAATAATATTTGATACATTTGCAAACATTTCTAAAAACCTGTTTTTTGGTTTGTCATTATGGGGTATTGTGTGTGTATATCGAGGGGGGGAAAACTATTAAATACATTTTACAATAAGGCTGTAACGTGACAAAATGTGGAAAAAGTCCAGGGGTCTGAATACTTTCCGAATGCACCATATGCCCTCCCAGGCCCATTGCTGCACCCCTGCCCAGTCATGTGAAATCCATAAATTAGGGCCTAATTTATTTATTTCAATTGACTGATTTTCTTATACAGTGGCAAGAAAAAGTATGTGAACCCTTGGGAATTACCTGGACTTCTGCATAAATTGGTCATCAAATTTGATCTGATCTTCATCTAAGTCAACAAAAGACAAACAGTGTGTTTAAACTAATTATTGTATTTTTCTTGTCTATATTGAATACATTATTTAAACATTCACAGTGTAGGTTGGGAAAAGTATGTGAACCCCTAGGCCAGGCATTCTCAAACTAGGGTACGATGCAATGCCGTACGCCAAATAAAAATGTGATTTACATTTCTTTTCTCTTCCCAACGGGGAAGGTTTTTTTCCTCGCCTGAGTAGCCTTGTTTCACTGCCAAAAATAAAATTAAACCATCTAGTGTTCAGCGAAATAACAACAATGTCAAATACAGGTAGCCTAGTCAAATAATTAACGTCCAATCACATTAACCGTTACTCTATAGCGGGAATTCCACTAACGGTCCGTATGTAGCCAAACGTAGCTGCTGCTCATGTTGGTATCTGTACTGATGGTGCAAAAGCCATGACAGGGAGACATAGTGGAGGTAATGCCCGTGCAAGCAATTGCTCCTGACGGAGGCTCTTGGCTGCCAAAGGAATGCCTGACAGCTTGAAAGACGTTTTGGACAGTGAAAATGGCTAACTTTGTTAAAGCAAGGCCCCTGAACTCTCGTGTATTTTCTGCACTATGCAATATTGGCAGCGACCATGTAACGCTTTTACGATAGAAGTGCGCTGGTTATCAAAGGGCAAAGTATTGACACTTTTTTTTCATTGAGAGACGAGCTTAAAGTTCTCTTTACTGACCATAATTTCCACTTGTCTGACCGATTGAATGATAACGAGTTTCACACAACTGGCCTATCTGGGTGATGTTTTTTCTCACCTGAATGATCTGAATCTAGGATTACAGGGACTCTCCGCAACTATATTCAATGTGCGGGACAAAATTGAGGCTATGATTAAGAAGTTGGAGCTCTTCTCTGTCTGCATTAACAAGGACAACACACAGGTCTTTCCATCATTATGATTTTTTGTATGCAAATTAACTCATGCTTACGGACAACGTCAAATGTGATACAGCYAAGCACCTGAGTGAGTTGGGTGCGCAATTACGCAGGTACTTTCCCGAAACGGATGACACAAACAACTGGATTTGTTATCCCTTTCATGCCCTGCCTCCAGTCTACTTACTGATATCTGAACAAGAGAGCCTCATCGAAATTGCAACAAGCAGTTCTGTGAAAATMTTATTTAGATCAGAAGCCACTGCCAGATTTCTGGATTGGGCTGCGCTCAGAGTATCCTGCCTTGGCAAATCACGCTGTTAAGACATTGATGCCCTTTGCAACCACGTACCTATGTGAGAGTGGATTCTCGGCTCTCATTAGCATGAAAAATAAATACAGGCACAGACTGTGTGGAAAATTATTTAAGACAGACTCTCCAATACAACCCAACATTGCAGAGTTATGTGCATCCTATCAAGCACACCCTTCTCATTAACCTGTGGTGAGTTATTCACAATTTTCGATTAACAAATAAGGTTTAATATGTACGATGGTTAAATAAAGAGCAAAATTATTGTTTATTATTCTATTATTATTTGTGCCCTGGTCCTATAAGAGCTCTTTGTCACTTRCCACGAGCCGGGTTGTGACGACAACTCACACTCATTCTTATGTTTAATAAATGTATCGTATAGTGTGTGTGTGGCAGGTTTACAATGATGGCAAAAAACAACATTTGAGAGTGCGCTGACCCTYGTGCTAGAGGGGGTACGCAGCTGACGTTAACCATTCCTCGAACAAAAGAGATATCAGAAGACCTAAGAATAAGAATTGTCTACTTGCATAAAGCTGGAAATGGTTGTAAAAGTATCTCTAAAAGCCTTGATGTTTATCCGTCCACGGTAAGACAAATTGTCTATAAATGGAGAAAGTTCAGCACTGTTGCTACTCTCTCTATGAGTGGCCGTCCTGCAAAGTTGACTGCAAGAGCACAGTGCAGAATGCTCAATAAGGTTAAGAAGAATCCTAGAGTGTCAGCTTACAGAAATCTCTGGAACATGCTAACATCTCTGACGAGTCTACGATATGCAAGACACTAAACAAGAATGGTGTTCATGGGAGGACGCCACAGAAGAAGCTACTGCTGTCCAAACAAAACATGGCTGCGCATCTGAAGTTCGCAAAAGAGCACCTGGATGTTCCACAGTGCTACTGGCAAAATATTCTGTGGACAGCTGAAACTACAGTTGAGTTGTTTGGAAGGAACACACAACACTATGTGTGGAGAAAAAAAGGCCCAGCACACCAACATCAAAACCTCATCCCAACTGTAAAGTATGATGGAGGGAGCATCATGGTTTGGGGCTGCTTTGCTGCCTCAGGGCCTAGACAGCTTGCTATCGTCGATGGAAATATTCCCAAGTTTATTTAGACATTTTGCAGGAGAATGTTAGGCTATCTGTCTGCCAATTGAAGCTCAACAGAAGTTGGGTGATGCAACAGGATAACGACCCAAAACACAGAAGTAAATCAACAACAGAATGGCTTCAACAGAAGAAAATCCGCCTTCTGGAGTGGCCCAGTCAGAGTCCTGACCTCAGCCCGATTGAGATGCTGTGGCATGACCTCAAGAGAGCAGTTAACACCAGACATCCCAAGAACATTGCTGAACTGAAACAGTTTTGTAAAGAGGAATGGTCGAAAATTCCTCCTGTCCGTTGTGCAGGTCTGATCCGCAACTACAGAAAACGTTTGGTTAAGGTTATTGCTGCCAAAGGAGGGTCAACCAGTTATTAAATCCAAGGGTTCACATACTTTTTCCACCCTGCACTGTGAATGTTTACACGGTGTGTTCAATAAAGACATGAAAAATTATAATTGTTTGTGTTATTAGTTTAAGCAGACTGTGTTTGTCTATTGTTGTGACCTAGACGAAGATCAGATCAAATTTGATGACCAATTTATGCAGAAATCCAGGTATTTCCAAAGGGTTCACATCCTTTTTCTTGCCACCGTATGAACTGTAACTCAGGAAAATCTTCCAAATTGTTGCATGTTGGGTTTATATTTTTGTTCAATATATAATACATATCTCCAAACGTTGTTTTGTTTTATATCATTGCATAATGCTCCAGGGCTAATTTCGTTAGCATTTTGGCATGTTTTTCTAGATTCAGAACATAAAACATTTATTGGCATTTTGGCACGTTTTTCTTGATTCAGAACATAAAACATTTATTGGCATTTTGGCACGTTTTTCTTGATTCAGAACATAAAACATGATGACTCCTTGCTGACCCCAGTCCACCTGGCCGTGTTGCTGCTCCAGTTTCAACTGTTCTGCCTGCGGCTATGGAACCCTGACCTGTTCACCGGACGTGCTACCTGTCCCAGACCTGCTGTTTTCAACTCTCTAGAGACCGCAGGAGCGGTAGAGATACTCTTAATGATCGGCTATGAAAAGCCAACTGACATTTACTCCTGAGGTGCTGGCTTGCTGCACCCTCGACAACTACTGTGATTATTATTATTTGACCATGCTGGTAACATTTGAACATCTTGGCCATGTTCTGTTATAATCTCCACCCGGCACAGCCAGAAGAGGACTGGCCACCCCTCATAGCCTGGTTCCTCTCTAGGTTTCTTCCTAGGTTTTGGCCTTTCTAGGGAGTTTTTCCTAGCCACCGTGCTTCTACACCTGCATTGCTTGCTGTTAGGGGTTTTAGGCTGGGTTTCTGTACAGCACTTTGAGATATCAGCTGATGTACGAAGGGCTATATAAATAAATTTGATAAAACAAGATTTATAAAGCAAACATAATGTCAAGCACAGCAAGCACTTCAATAGTTTAAGCATATTGCAGGACAATGAAGAATATCTTAACCTCTTAAGGGGGTTAGCAATCAGTGACGGAGTTCACAAGCCACTGACAGAGTTGACAACAGAAACTCAAGACAGATATTCTTGTCTTAAAGTTACCTACAAACATTAGTAAAATATGGAAAATTATTAAATTTGACAATTCCCAACAAAATATGACTATTCTATCAGGTCTTTCAGGCCCAGTTGACGTTAGATAAATCTGACAAAATTGCTTATTTAATTCATTATTCAAGTGATATTCAAAGTAGCAATTTAGTTTTTCCTAAGTTGCTTTGACTCTGAACCCTAATTCAAATAAAGTTCAGACTTATTCTAAAATGGATTAAATAAAACGTTTCCCTCATCAATCTACACACAATATCCCATAATGACGAAGCAAAAACAGTTTAGACATTTTAGCAAATGTATTAAAAATTCAAAACAGATACCTTATTTATATAAGTATTCAGACCCTTTGCTATGAGACTTGAAATTGAGCTCAGATGCATCCTGTTTCCATTGATCATCCTTTAGATGTTTCTACAACTTGATTGGAGTCCACCTGTGGTAAATTAAAGTGATTGGACATGATTTGGAAAGGCACACACCTGTCTATATAAGCTCCCACAGTTGACAGTGCATGTCAGAGCAAAAAGCAAGCCATGAGGTTGTAGGAATTGTCCGTAGAGCTCCGAGACAAGATTGTGTCGAGGCACAGATCTGGGGAAGGGTACCAAAAAATGTCTGCAGCATTGAAGGTCCCCAAGAACACAGGGCCTCCATCATTCTTAAATGGAAGAAGTTTGGGAACCACCGAGGCTCTTCCTAGAGCTGGCCGCCCAGCCAAACTGAGCAATCGGAGGAGAAGGGCCTTGGTCAGGGAGGTGACCAAGAACCCGATGGTCACTCTAACGGAGCTCTAGAGTTCCTCTGTAGAGATGGGAGAAACTTCCATCTCTGTAGCACTCCACTAATCAGGCCTTTATGGTAGAGTGGCCAGACAGAAGCCACTTCTCAGTAAAATGCACYACAGCCCGCTTGGAGTTTGCCAAAAGGCACCTAAAGACTCACAGGCCATGAGAAGCAAGATTCCCAAGTGTCACGTCTGGAGGAAACCTGGCACCATCCCTATGGTGATGCATGGTGGTGGCAGCATCATGTTGTGGGGATGTTTTTCAGCGGCAGGACCTGAGAGACTAGTCAGGATCGAGAGAAAGATGAACAGAGCAAAGTACAGAGAGATCCATGATGAAAATCTGCTCCAGAGCGCTCAGGACCTCAGACTGGGGCAAAGGTTCACCTTCCAACAGGACAACGACCCTAAGCACACAGCCAAGACAACGCAGGAGTGGCTTCTGGACAAGTCTCTGAATGTCCTTGAGTGGCCCAGCCAGAGCCCGGATTTAAACCCGATCAAACATCTCTGGAGAGACCTGAAAATAGCTGTGCAAATCTATCAAAAGTACAGAACTTTTCAGCCCATGGGTGGTCTTGTTGCACTACAGTTAATCAGGAGATGAAAGGGCCTCCCGAGTGGTGCAGTGATCTAAGGCACTGCCTCGCGGTGCTAGCTGTGCCACTGGAGATCCTGGTTCGAGTCCAGGCTATGTCGCAGCCGGCCGCGAGACCCATGGGGCGGCGCACAATTGGTCCAGCGTCATCCGGGTTAGGGGAGGGTTTGGCCGGCAGGGATGTCCTTGTCCCATCGCGATCTAGCGACTCCTGTGGCGGGCCGTTTGCATTGCACGCTAACACGTTCACCAGGTGTACAGTGTTTCCTCCGAGACATTGGTGCGGCTGGCTTCCGGGTTAAGCGGGTATTGTGTCAAGAAGCAGTGCAGCTTGGCTGAGTTGTGTTTTGGAGGACGCTCGGTTCTCGACCTTTGCCTCTCCTGAGTCCGTACGGGAGTTGCAGCGATGGGACAAGACTAACTACCAATTGGATACCACAAAATTGGGGAGAAAAAGGGGTAAAAAATAAATAAAAAYGYAWWAAAAAAATAAATGATAATAACATCCAGAGATGAATTGGTTCTCATGGTATAGCTGACCCTGCTCATTTTGGATTCATTTATGATTTTAGATAAATCTGATGGAGTTGACCATAACTCCTGACAAATTTGATAGGAATCACAGTTTTGAGAGAAATATTTCTTCAAGTCAGAGGTGGCTATTGCAAGAAACTACATGTGATCATTTCTCTGTTAATATGTGGAAAATTACAAAAACGAATCTTTCCAAGATAAAATTCCCCTAAATGTATTTTTTTAAGATCAAATGAGATACATTTTTTCAACCATTAAAATGAAATTTCCCTGTCGGACAAAGATGTCCCGACTTTCAAGAATCCCTGACCTGTTAGCATGGCGGTGTGTAGGTTGTGACTCAACTGAAATTTTAGAGCATGGCTGTGAGTGTGGGGTCGTGTGTATGTGTACCTGCGTTAGCATGGCTGTGAGTGTGGGGTCATGTGTATGTGTACCTGCGTTAGCATGGCGGTGAGTGTGGGGTCGTGTGTATGTGTACCTGCGTTAGCATGGCTGTGAGTGTGGGGTCGTGTGTATGTGTACCTGCGTTAGCATGGCGGTGAGTGTGGGGTCGTGTGTATGTGTACCTGCGTTAGCATGGCGGTGAGTGTGGGTCGTGTGTATGTGTACCTGCGTTAGCATGGCGGTGAGTGTAGGATCAGGTGTGTACTGTAGACTGTAGCAAGACTGTGACGCTGAGGGCTTCTGGCTGCTTATCTCCATTGCAATCGCTCTGACAGGAGAGGATGTCCCTTCATTGGCAGGGCACACAGGTGGCAGCCTGGACATACATACACACACACGTTACAGAAGACACTAGACTTTACGCAGAGACACTCCAGAGGAGAAAAGGCAGAAGTGCCATCTAGGCACTCTGTACAGAGCTGTATGCAACAGGTGAATGAACCAGTATATGGAAGACTAGGTATGTGTGTGTGACTCACAGGGCCGGAGGTAGGATGTGTGTAGGTGCGCTGACGATAAGGCAGGTGTGCGAGTTGCCCCCCACAGTTGGAGAGGAGAACATCAGTGTCACGTTTACAGCCTCGTTACCTGAGGAGACAGAGACAATTTCAACTTTTACTGCTGCTACTGTATAGTTATTTCACCATGGCACATAATTCTCATTTATGTATTATTAAGCATGGTTTCATCATATAAAACCAATTAAGCATAACATGAAATGTGCACCATTTGCCTATCGAGGACAAAAACTGACCTGTGAGTCCCAGCTGACTGGCCAATAACGTTCCATGGAGGCAGAGGTCGCTCAGGGATTGGATGTCTGAGCTGTCCATCACAGCCAGTGGCACCCAAAGGGACAACTGTGTGATGGATGGTGGGCTCTGGGTGGAGTTCAGCAATACTGTTCCACATACTTCCTCTTTCGCAAATGGAGGAGAGGAAACTGTCTCCATTGCTGTACCATTGGCTCTCGCACACAACTGGAGGTTGGCCAACGACGACAGGAAGTGGTTCCAGTCCTTTGAAAGAAAATATGTATTTCCATTTCTCTGTACATCTAGTGGTCTGCACTCATCTAGCCCTGAAGGGATTTTTTTGGCCTGCATGCCCAAGATGCATTGAGCAGAGCCAAAATCCAAAAGCTGTGCTCTGCAACACCTAGCAGTGTCACACTTTTGCCCCAGCTAACACCCAGATTACTACAATAATCAACTAATCATGATCTTCAGTTTAGAATGCAATTCCTTTAAATCAGCTGTGTTTGCTAGGGATGGGGGAAAATAGTGACACCTATCAGGCCCCCGGGGACTGGAATTGCCCAGGCCTGCTCTACTGTATGGACTAAAGTATAGGAACAACAAGGTAAACGGGCAGTTCCCCAACCTCCGGCATAATGGTATAAGTTACCATGAATTTTGTTCTTCGCCTATTGGTGTGTGTGTTGTATCTGTGGTTTGTCAAGGTTGGGCAAGCGGTGAGTGTGGCATAACTGTAGTGTTAAGAGTTGGGCACTTGGGCAGGCATTGTGTGTAATGTGTAGGGCTGGGCAGTATACCATAGTATTTTACTATAGACCGGTATTGATGCATGGACCAGTTTGGGTTTTTACTTTACTGATCCCTCCTGACGACCCGGTTGGACATGAAGTCGGAGGTCCCACCCAGTTGACTACATTAAAATGGTGGAAGCCCTCAATGGTGCAGCCCATGCTAATATGGCCTTTTCGCCACTAGAGGCCTCTATCATTTTCTATGGCTAAATGTAATCAGTCAGAGCAAACATAGCTTGCTAATATACAGCCTGATACCAGTGCTGGGGTAGGCCTAGATCAATATGTTGTTTGTGCAACGGTATCTTCTAAATCAGCGAGGAATAGGCAAAGCATGAATATATTAGCTAACTACATGAAGTGAATACCATAGAGATAGATACAGATGAGTCCTTTATATCTGTACCATTAGTCTGTGACAGCATGGGCAGCACCATTGAGGCTACAACCCATAGGAATTCCCATCCAGTTGACTACTTTAAAATGGTGGAAGCCCTCAACGGCGCTGCCCATGCTAAAATGGCCTGTTGGCCACTAGATGCCTCTATCATTCTCTATGGAGAATACACATGTACTGTAACATCTTATATGGTCCCCTAGAAAACACGGACAATCAATTTGGTTCCGACCCTGTCAAAATAATAACTCCCCGGCTTATTCCTTTGTTGTCATTTCAAACAGCAATGTATTCAAAATGCTGCCCACTATATTCTAATTGTTGAACTACAATAATTATTTCCATAATTTCAACAGTTCACCAATAAACTGCTCTAGGCCTAGATTTTTGACCCATATCTATCATACAGCGCTTATTAGCACTACTTGACAGTGTGGAAATGATAACAAAAGTGCAGGAAATTTATAAATCAAACAGAATGGTGAATGCCCCATTGAAAACACTTATAATTAATGTATTACCACTCTAGGGTCGTGAATATTTATCACTTTTATTATTCAAAAACATAAAATACCGTCAAATGTGAAAAATATAATAATATGATATTTTGGCCATATCACCAAGCCCAAACTGTGTGTGTAATGTATGTTGTACCTGCGTGTCTGGATTGGGCAGGCGGTGTGTGTGCGTGTATGACCCGAGGCTTAGGAAGGTGAGGGCAAGGGTCAGCACACAGAGGAAGAAGGTGACCCCAGGAGGATGCTGGGAAACATAGTCCCTTAGATTAGCAACTGGCTGCCAGGAACCCATCACACACCTGTAACACACACAACAGATTGCTGATATTAAAAAAACTGACGACAATACAGGATCCAGGCAAACATTCCATAAACGCATTGCATTCGCCACAAAACGATTTAGCAACAACATACGTTACCTGGCTTGTGGGATCATCATACAGACAGGTCCACAGGGGTGACGTTGGTTTAGTCCAACGTCGAGCCGTTCTCTGCAATGCTACCTCGCGTTGCTTGCCATGTCAAGACAACGGAATTTACCAGTCAAAGTACAACTTTTGTAGCTGTCGTTGCTTTTCTTAATAGCAAAAGCCAAGCGCCTAGCTAGCCATACAGTTCCGTACGATCTACAACTCGCTAACGTTACTATAGTTAAACCGGATCGGTAGAAAGTTAATCAGCTAGCAAGCAGCTTTTGTTTAATGCAAACTAAATCATGATTTTTCTAAGCTAGCTACATCTAAAGTATGCAGTTCACATGAGGAGACTAGCTAGTACAAACAAAGCAAGTTATTTCGTTACATTTCTAACCTATGTCTGAGAATTTGGACCATATTGTTTTGAAAGACAAACTAGTATTCTGCCAGCAGCACAAACAATGACGTCAATTTGTATGGTAATGAAGAATCCTTCAAAATAAAAACCCGCACATTTTATTCTTCACATGCTTCGTAAACAAACAGGTTAAGATTAACAGTGAAATGTGTATTTACGGGCACTTCCCAACAATGCAGAGAGGGGGCGGGGGGGGGAGAGAAATAGAAAAGTACAACACATAAAAGCAATAACAATGACTTGGCTATATACATGGGSTACCAGTACCAAGTCGACGTGCAGGGGTAAGAGGTAATTCAGATAGATATATACACTGTACAAAAATATAAACGCAACTTGCAACAATTTCAAAGATTTTACTGAATTCTAGTTCATGTAAGGAAATCAGTCAATTGAAATACATTCATTAGGCCCTAATCTATGGATTTCAGATGACTGGGAATACAGATATGCATCTATTGGTCACGGATACTTTAAACAAAGGTAGGTGCGTGGATCAGAAAACCAGTCAGTATCTGGTGTGACCACCATTTGCCTCATGCAGCATGACACATCTCCTTCGCATCGAGTTCATCAGGCTGTTGGATTGTGGCCTGTTGTATGTTGTTCCACTCCTCTTCAATGGCTGTGCGAAATTTACTGGATATTGTCGGGAACTGGAACACGCTGTCATACAAGTCGATCCAGAGCATCCCAAACTTGCTCAATGGGTGACATGTCTGGTGAGTATGCAGGCCATGGAAGAACTGGGACATTTTCAGCTTCCAGGAATTGTGTACAGATCCTTGCAACATGGGGCCGTGCGTTATCATGCTTGAACATGAAGCAATGGCGGGGGATGAATGGCACGACAATGGGCCTTAGGACCTCATCACGGTATCTCTGTGCATTCAAATTGCAAACGATAAAATGCAATTGTGTTCATTGTTCACTATGTTCACAACGTTGGTATCAGCAAACCACTTGCCCACACAACGCCATTCATGCTATCTGCCCGGTACAGTTGAAACCGCGATTCATCCGTGAGGAGTGAAGAGCACACTTCTCCAGCGTGCCAGTGGTCATCGAAGGTGAGCATTTGCCCACTGAAGTCGGTTACGTGCCAAACTGCGGTCAGGTCAAGGCCCTGGTGAGGATGACTAGCACGCAGATGAGCTTCCTTGAGACGGTTTCTGACAGTTAGTGCAGCAATCCTTCAGTTGTGCAAACCCACAGTTTCATCAGCTGTACAGGTGGCTGGTCTCAGACGATCCCACAGGTGAAGCCAGATGTGGAGGTCCTGGGCTAAAGTGGTTACACGTGGTCTACGGTTGTGAGGCCGGTTGGACGTACTGCCAAATTCTCTAAAACAACATTGGAGGCAGCTTATGATAGAGAAATGAACATTCAATTATCTGGCAATAACTCTGGTGGACATTCCTGTCGTCTGCATGCCAATTGCACACTCCCTCAAAACGTAAAAAATCTGTGGCATTGTGTTGTGTACACAAAACTGCACATTTTAGAGTGGCTTTTTTATTCCAGGTGACTACCTCATGAAGCTGGTTGAGAGAATGCCAACAGTGTGCAAAGCTGTCATCAAGGCAAAGGGTGGCTATTTGAAGAATCTCAAATATAAAATATATTTTGATTTGCTTAACACTTTTTTTTATTACTACATGATTCCATATGTGTTATTTCATAGTTTTGATGTCTTCACTATTATTCAACAATGTATAAAATAGTACAAATAAAGAAAAACCCTTGAATGAGTAGGTGTTCTAAAACTTTTGACTGGAAGTGTACATATAACTAGGAATAAAGTGACAGATAATAGCAGCAGCAGCATATGTGATGCAATGTTGATAAATATTAAAAATATATTACATTTGAATCAATGTGAATTTTTATTGTGCTCTTAAGCAAATGAAGAAGGACTTTATGTAAATAATTGCAAATATGCTTCTATTTGTTTTTTAAGAGCACTGTCAAAAAATACAATGTCTAGATTGGTATGTTCACAACATTAGGCTGTATAGAAAAAACGATTTTATGTGCCAAGGTAAAAGTGGAGTAGGCAATACTCAGTAGGGTCTCTAGAGAATCTATATATGGTGTTATTTCTTGGGGGACTGAGATCTAAATATCCAGCAGAACTTTCTACTCCAACCATTCCATTCACTGCAATGCAATACAGGGAATGGATATGTGCCAAAGTAAAGGTGGGGTTGGGAATACTCAATTGGGTGTGTAACACAGGAGGTTGGAGATACCTTAATTGGGGAGAACGGGCTCGTGTTAATGACCGGAGCGGAAAGGTGGAATGGTATCAAATACATGGTTTCCATGTGTTTGATGCCATTCCAGCCCTTATTATGAGCCATTCTCCCCTCAGCAGCCTCCTGTGGCCTGTAATCTATATATTGTGTTATTTCTTGGGGTCCTGAGGTGTAAATACCCAGCAGCACTTTCTACTCCACCTACTGCAATGCAACACACCAAAAAAAATTTATATTGGTTTATAGAGAAAAAATATTCTATGTGCCGAGGTAAAAGTGGGGTTGGGATTACTCATTAAGTATGGTCTGTAGAATCTTTATATGGTGTTATTTTATGGATAACTGTGGTCTAAATCCCCAGCAGCACTTTCATTCATTGCCCTTTATATAGTACAATATTAAAGTCAAATTATCCATAATTTTCAAAGGTGGTGGCAAATCTGTGAGAAAGAGTTGACTGCACTAGTGATAAAAACAAACGATATTCCCAAAATGTTGCCCGTTTTTGCAGGGGGACTCTTATTTTAAAATTAAAATAATCTGCGATCGTGTTGCCATCATAATATCCTGCTGCTCGGAGAACGGTAATAAAGCAGAATAACAAGAGTATAGTTAAAGAGTTCTGATTGGAGGAAAGCAGAGCCACGTGCATTGTCATTGGATTTGAACATGTGATGACTATGTCCCTCCCCTTCTTTCAAATCAGTTGTGGTTAGCTTTCAGGAATGCTTAAAAAAGTCTGGGCCATCAGCGAAAACAGTGTACGACACCAAAAGACAGAACGCCAGCTTTGTATTTCTAAATAAGCTACACATGACATGGCTATAAATTAAAGTTCAAAACAAAATTATTTCCAAAAACCATTGACCGTATTAAAGCACATCTGTCAAATGCTAACAAATGTAATACATGTTTTTATGCGATTACTGTCTAATAAGGTCAACATGAATTGAACAAATTGACCAGTGTCATAGCAGCATGAATCAAATAGTAGAATACTTCAATTAGGCACATAGGCTCCACTAAACTGTTTGATTAAATATATATATATATATATATATTTTAATCATTCTCTATTGGCCAAACGAATAGTGCATTTTTCCCCAGTACAATTTCCTACCTCTATAATTGTCATTTGTGGAACTCCAGCCCCATTTAAAGTTTTCCCATCTCACATCACATTCAATGAGACAGCCAGTACGAGCAAAACATTATAAAAAATGTTTTAAACCCAGTTAAAACCCACTTCCTTATCTCAAGATTGTTCACACAACAGAACAGTAAATATACATGCTAACCCTGAGCTTACTGTTGCACTGTATACCTAATACATTACATTACTTTTGTAATCATTTACCTTCTGAAATGAAACCCATCACCCCTTAGTTTATTCTCTGACACGGAGGGGTCTGTACGTGTAGGGTTAATGTAAGGGGTACATTTCAATTTTAGTCAGTTAGCAGACACTCTTATCCAGAGCGACTTACAGTTAGTGCATTCATCTTAAGATAGCTAGGTGGGACAACCACATACTGTATCACAGGCATAGAATGTACATTTTTTCTCAAGTAAATAAATCAGTAGTCAGAGCTAGAACGGAAGGTGGCAGAATGGAGTTCTCAGGTTGGGGTGTACTGTTTGAGCATACCCTGAAGGTAGGGAGGGGAAGTTCTTCTTGCTGTTCCGTAGGTAAGCACCATGGTCTTGAAGTGGATTTGAGCTTTGACCAGAAGCCAGTGGAGTGTACYAAGGACTGGGGTGACAATAGAGAACTTCGGAAGGTTGAAAACCAGGTGCGCTGCAGTGTTCTGGATAAGTTGCAGGGGTTTGATGGCACAAGCAGGGTTTTCAACCTAGAACCAAGCCCTGGGGAACACCAGTAGTGAGAGTACGTGGTGCAGACACAGATCCTCTCCACGTCACCTGGTAGGAGCGGCCTGCCAGGTAGGATGCAATCCAAGAGTGTGCAGAGACGCCCAGCCCTGAGAAGGTTGAGAGGAGGATATGATGGTTCACAGTGTCAAAGGCAGCGGATAGATCTAGGAGGATGAGAACAAAGGAGAGATAGTCAGCGTTGGCAGTGCGGAGAGCCTCCGCCACACAGAGAAGAGCAGTCTCGGTTGAGTGACCCGTCTTAAAGCCTGACTGGTTAGGGTCAACAAGATTGTTCTTAGAGAAATAACGAGAAAGTTGATCAGAGACAGCACGCTGAAGTGTTTTGGAATGAAAAGAAAGAAGGGATACAGGTCTATAGTTTTTGACGTCAGATGAGTCGAGTGTTGGTTTCTTGAAGTGGGGAGCGACTCGGGCCATTTTGAAGTCAGATTGGACTAAGCCAGTAGTCAGGGATGAGTTGATGATGGATGTGAGGCATAAGAGAAGATCTCCAGAGAAGGTCTGGAGAAGGGAGGAGGGGATGGTGTCGAGTGTGCAGGTTGTTCTGCGGCCAGACCTTACTAGTCGCAGGATGTCATAGAGAGGAGGGAGTGAAAGGATGATAGGTCCTCCTGAAGTTTAGTTTTCCTAAATTTTCGCTCAGCTGCCTGTAGCCCTGTTCTGTAAGCTCGCATCACTCAGGCCCCAAGAGGAAAGGGGAGGAGGGCCGAGCCGGCCGGGAGGAAAGGGGGGTAGTGCAAGTCATAGGATGCGGAAAGGGAGGAGAGTAGGGTCGAAGAGGCAGAATCAGGAGACAGGAGGAATAAGGATTTACCAGAAGGGTTAGGTAGACCAGGTGACATTTACAGGTGCAAACGCCCAGGTGTCAGGGTGTCCCATGTGCATCAGGTCTGAGTAGGGGGATGAACTCCACTGGAAGGCAGGTACCTGGTCCCAAGTGGGTCCACTCGCTGCCAGGAAGCCAAACTCACGCCACAGCCCGTAGGACGTCACCTACACACACTCATACCTAGAGAAATAGAAAGTAGAAGTGGAGGATGGCCTTACCTTCATATCCGTTCCTCCATGTGGTCTCTGCTTCAGCGCTCCGAAGGGATACGTTCCGTTAGCCGGGTTCAGGTCGGACCGGGCTGAGATGGTGTTCTCTCCATTAGCAGGCGGGTCACAGCCCTCACACCAAGACAACGGGTCCTCCTTAAAGTTATTATACCTACAGAAAAAGAGGGGGGTAGGGAAGGGATATCCATACATAGGCTATAAATGCACAGTGCATTCGGAAAGTATTCAGACCACTTAACTTTTTCCACATTTTGTTACGTTACAGCCTTATTCTAAAATGGATTCTATATATTTTTTCCCCCTCCACCTACACACAATACCCCATAATGACAAAGCGAAAACAGGTTTTTAGAAATGTATACACATTTATTAAAAAAATATATATCACATTTACATTAGTATTCAGARTCTTCGCTATGAGACTCGAAATTGAGCTCAGGTGCATCCTCTTTCCATTGATCATCCTTGAGATGTTTCTACAACTTGATTGGAGTCCACCTGTGGTAAATTAAATTTATTGGACATGATTTGTAACGGCACACACCTGTTTATATAAGGTCCCACAGTTGACATTGCATGTCAGGAGCAAAAAACTTTTTTCGCTTTGTCATTCTGGGGTAATGTGTGTAGATTGATGAGGGGGAAAAAAACATTGAATCAATTTTAGAATAAGGCTGTAACGTAACAAAATGTGGAAAAAGTCAAGGGGTCTGAATACTTTCCGAATGCACCGTAGGTAAGGATACAGCTGTAGGTAAGTATACAGCTGTAGGTAAGGATACTTGTGTATATAGGCCTAAATGCAGGTCTGTCCTTCTCCCTCCTGTGACATCTGGTGTAGAAGCCTCTGACTGGAAGAGCGTACCTCATGAGGCGGACCATGGAGTCCATGTCTGTGATGTGCGATTGGTTCCTTCTGAAGATCTGGGCTCGAGGGTTCATGTCCAAAGAGAACCATGGACCAAATTGTTTAACCAGTTCTCGACAGCCACTGGCATTAAACACCTCCTCATAGTACCTACACACACACAGTGAGAGTGTGTCACACATGTGTGTGACACGGGATGTTATAACTGGACCAGTAACCTTTCTGCAGCAACTCCTGGGTTTTATCAGAGTGAACAACCAGCCCACTACAGATCAGAACCACACACACACACACTTATTGCTGTTATTGATAAATAGCCAGCTCACCACAGCAGGAAGAACACACAAAACATTTCTCCAATGTGTGTGCGTGCTAGGGTTGTCGCGATACCAGGATCGCAATACTACGATACCGGATTTTCTTCTGGCAAATTTTTCAAAAGCTTTATGGTCCTTTAAAACCCTACTTTATGTAAAATATTTGTGTGATATAGCTTGCAAAATAAACAAATGTGACTCTGGATAACAACATGAGGACTGTTTTCCTCAAGAAATGAATGAAGGTTTTGTTTCTTTTCATTCCTAGTATCTTAACACTGGTATCGTGACCACCCGTGTCTGTGTTGACTCTTACGGGAGCTGCTCCAGTACAGTAAACAGCTGCTCCTTGGTCTCTGTCATCCCCGGAGTAAAATGCCTGTAGTCCACTATCATCCACTGGTTATTATACCTAACACACACACACACATACCTACAAGTGAGGGAATGCATTGATTCCAAAGGTAGACATTCTACACGGTCTGGGGGGTCTGTATTGAGGCCATTGAGTAATTTATGATGATTGATGAGACACTAGTTAGTCTTTTAGGTTCCACTGTAACTCCCCTACGTTGAGTAACAGAGGCTGTTAACCGACAGACTGTATGTAGATATGCTAGAGATAGGCTAGAGAAGTAAAACATCTCAGAGACTGAGATAAGCTGTAGAAGACAGATTAAATAGCCCTAACTCTAACCCTACAAATCAACATGAGTAACCTTTGATTTCTGGGGACTTTGGCCTGAGTCGCCGTCACTGATAAGTCCCACGCCTGCCTTCCCAGCAGAGTTGGGGTCAAGTCGAATGTAGGAATTGAATTCAATATATGAATTGGCCCCAACCCACGCCACAGAATGAAGAATTGAGTTTGAATTGAAGGAAGTAGAATTTAATTAAAACCAATTAAACTGAGACGTGAAACATGAAAGGCTCATTCATTTGACATATGCCACTTATTCATGCAAAGAATACACAATTTCAAATATTAGTTTGATTATAACTCAAAGATGTCAAACAATATTTTTCTTTGTCGTGAGATGTTTTTTTTCTTCAAAAATATAAAAACATTAAGGGAATTATCAATTATTATAGACAACCCACAACACAATCTTAGAATATTTCCAGACCACTGAAATTATTTCAAATTGTTTAAGGAGAATGAGTTTTAAAAATTAAATGTTTCAACCTTATGCTACATGGTATTGGTAACCATACATTATGTCAAAATAAACATTACTATGGTGATGTGTAGAATAAATAAGTCATTTTAATTTCATTGAATTAAAGTCTACTTCCTTTATTCAAATTTAAATCAAATTCTGCTACATTTGGGGGTGGCCAATTTCAAGAATTGAAATTAAAGAGAAATTTGCAACTCAGTACAGAATTGACTTGACTCTGCTCCTCCCCGAAAAAAAAGTATCTCACTCAGGTCACCTGACCACTCGTGAAAGTTCATGTGATGTTATTTTTACTTTACTTAATTCCTTAAAGGGATAGTTCCGTTCACTCTTCATCTCCTAGTGTCCTTTAAATGGACAGTTAAATAGCTTGTTGAGGGTTTGTTTTCTGATCTCCAGCTCTGGTCTGACAGGACTGGAGAGATAACCAACATGGTAGACATCCATAGGTCAATGAGAGTCTACAGGAAGAAGAAGAAAATGTCGCTCAGATGGCCTGCAGAGACTCACGTTCCGCTGTTGTGTTTGCTGAAAATCTCTGCCCACTCCTTGCCGGATGCAGCCAGCCTATTGGCTACGATGTTCCTCAGCCACTCCATCACTGCTCCGGTTGGTTGAACAAATTTCCAGAGGGCGGGGTTACTGTTGTCGATGCTGGTCTCCAAGGTAACCTGTGGAGGGACACCTATTTTTTTTTTAAATACTACACACACATATATACTATGTACACACATATTACACAAAGCTCTCACCAGCCCGGTGCTAAGGATGTAGAAGTCGTCTCCAGAGAAAATGGACCCTGGGTAGGAGGAGAAGGCCTGGGTTCCGCCAGGGATCGGATCACTGTCTGAGAACAACAGAACACAGAAATCAAACTCAGAACCATAAAATATAGAACTCTGAACCACACAACTCATGGTTGGCCTTTCCCAGTGTTCACAAGCAGAGTTTCCAGGAGTGCTTCATTAAGAGTATGTTAGGGGTGAAAGGGGGGACATTAGGAGACACTGTAGGCATAGTTAACTTATCCTTATGAGAGTTTTAGGGGTCAAAGGTTACCTGTAGGAYAGACACGGTAGGCAAACTGGTACTTCTTTAGGATGCGCAGCATGGCCTGGTAGATGTTCCAGGTATCATGAGACACCAGCAGATCCTTGTTGCCAGGCAATAGCTTGATGAGGGCGGAGCAGGAGCCAGAGCCCAGTGTCCGTGATTGGCTAGACTTGTTTAGGGCCCCCTCAAGATCCACCAGGTCTCCTCCCATCTGGAAAAGTCTGAATAGCCCATAGAGATGGAAAGACGTCTCATCATTGTATCCATGCCATTATGGCATCTGTGACAGCACGGGCAGTGCCATTGAGGCCATCTCCATTTTGAAGTAGTACATTTTCTTATTTGTTACGATTGGCTGATCGCTCCTGATGACCTGGTTGCACATGACTCCAGCAGCGTCACCAGGAGGGATCAGCCAATGAAGTTGGAAGTCCCATTAAGTTGACTACATTAAAATGGTGGAAGCCCTCAATAGCTCTGGCCATGCAAAAATGGCATTTTGGCCAGTAGATGCCTCTATCATTCTCTATGGAATAGCCACAGAAAAATAGAGGGTTTGGTCATAGATGTTAAGCAAGGTGCACTTGATTTAGCTCACCCTAAAAAAATCCCCATTGGAACCCCTCACATTATTCCTGAGATGGGTACTCTTGGTGAGTAAAATCAGGGGTGCTTACAGAAACTCACTGCTGCGCTGATCTCATGGAGAATGATAGAGGACTCTTCTTTGTATCTGTCCAATTATGCCGTCTGTGAGTGGACGGGCAGCACCATTGAGGCCATTTCCATTTTGAAGTAGTCAATTTTCTTCTACTACTTCTATGAGTTGGTAAACAAACTGAAAGGGTGCATGCCACTTGCAGTGTGTTGTTTGAACAGATAAAGCCAAGGTTGGCGATTTACTGCCACCTGCAGTTATGGAATGTTAGCTCACAAGTATTATTCATTGGCTGACCCCTTCTGATGACCTGGATGGAATTATGTGATGGAATTAAGTCCCACCCAGTTGACTACTTGTCCTGAATGGCGCTGCCCATGCTAAAATGGCTTTTGGGCACTAGAGTCCTCTATCATTTTCTATGGGGGAACTCTAACCCATCAGAGGTCACAGACCACACTTACAGGAAGCCGAAGGGGTTGAGAGTGAAAGGGCCTCTGGGAAATGACAGCTGATCATTGTAGCCATCTTCCAGACCTTTCAGCTGCAGCAACACCAACCACACCTAAGCGAGAGAAAGTCTAAATACAAAACGTCCTCTACTAAGGCGTTCTTATTAGATCCCAAGTATGTACTGAATGATCCACTCTAGTAAGTTATTTACTGTTTAGACACAGAGAAAAAGGAGTAGATACTTGGTGATTTTGCACATTGGCTGACCCAGACTCAGCCAATACCTAGTGCCAGTAGGGACAGTGTGGATGCTCCTCTATCTGCTGTCTGACCCACTGTAGGTTGGTGGTMATGTAATCCTTCAGTCTGTGACAGAATCCTGACTCAAATGTAAATGGACCGCAGTACCCCATAAGTGTGTTCATCCAGTGCTTATAGATCAGCTATGACACAAACACACAAATAGATCAGCTATAGATTTGGGTCGTGTTCCTCTGTTCAGATGTTGCATGGATCAACCAATGGTTGCTATGTCATCGATTGTGCCGTCGGGCACCAGACTGCTCTAATGTTTGTAAGATCTGGCATTTATCAGCAATGTCAACAATGTCTGAGCAGGGGAACACGACCTTAGACCCCACTGCCCCAGCAGGGTTAGGGTGACTGTCTCTCTACATTACCTCGGAGCTGACTGCAGCTTCAACGGCCCCGGCAGCGTACGCTTGGATGCTATCATTATAGCGCCCGCTAGTGGTCACTTCCAGATATGACCAGCTGAGGGAGAGAACACTTAGTGAATATACATAAAAATGTATTTGGGTAAGGAGTTTTACTCTGATCACGACCTGACTTGCTAGGAAAGTCTTTGGGTGTCTACTCCAGCGGTTCCCAAACTAAGGGTATGAAAACGGGGGTCGCAGACAAATTTCCACCCCCAAAATGTTTTATATATCTTCTTTGTATCTCAAAATCATTGTAATGTGGTTAACCTTTCAAAATCTAAAAGAACATTTTTGAAATCTAAAATATTTAATTCAACTAGAGAATGCCCTTAGATCGTAGGAAAAGGCCGCACTTAAACGTTGCGCTCAAATTGGAATGATACAAGTGCAACAGTCAACTGCGGCCTTTCGAGCTGTCATGTGACCGAATGCTGCAGAGAACGCAATCACGGGTTACTAGGGAGGAGTTTTGGTCGACTCAAAGGGAATACCCTGCCARCTCTCTCAGAGCATTAAAACTCAAGGTAACCTTCGCCAGCTCATATCTGTGTGAAGCTGCAGTCAGCAGTGCTCTCGTCTGCATTAAAACCAAATATCAATCCAGGTTGGATGTGACAGCAGAGATGAAGTGTGCACTGTTGACTACTCCCCCTGCCTTTGAGAAGCTCCGAAGTGACATGCTTCATGCACACCCATCTCATTAGTGGTGGTGAGATAATGGTGCTTTCAAACTGAGGTCAAATCATGACGTCAGTGATCTTCAGGTCGGAGCTTTAGAAAGAGGCAGAGTTCCGACTTAGAATTCCGAGTTGGATGACCTAACAATGATTTCAGTCGGACCAATTTTTGTTCCGAGTTCCCAGTTGTCMTGAACGCAGTGAAGTCGTAGATTTCCGAGTTCCCAATTGTTTTGAACGCGGCATTAGACATGTCAGACTAATCTGTCATAGCCCCACATTAGAAGTATGTGATCGTGAGTTTAGAAAAAAATCTGAAATACTTTTAGAATGTTTTGCAATTGACTGCTATAGCCCCAAATAAAAAAGTAAATATTGGCTGTTAATTACATTAACCTGTTTTTCACATGGTTGGGGTCGCAAGAATTTTCAGATATCAAAATGGGGTCGTGGACGATTAAAGTTTGGTAACCCCTGGTCTACTCTATGGGGTCGATTTGGATGACACACAGGTAAACTACAACCCTGAATAATAATGGAAATGCTCTTTTATCACAATAGATGTAATAGAACAGGCACTCACATTTGACTAAAATCGATTATAGTACATAGCCTGTCCTATCCCCATTGTCAAGCCAATGTTGTCTAGACTAAATACATTTTATGAGAGCCCATGTTTTGCTAAACTGCTCGTTGTAACTTGCTCTACCCAAATGCATATTTTTTTTGTCCTGCTTCGTCTATGTAACGTTAGCTACATTAGCACTGGTCCAGGGCGATAGTGCGCAGAGGAATTTACCCTGAGTTCTTGATGTCGTCGGTAAAGTTCGCCCAGGCTACATAGTCGTCTCGGAAACCCTCTTGTAGAGACAGCTGGCCAGTTTGTTTATCGAGAACTGCAGAATTAATCTCGGTCTGAACAGGCGTCCATGATAAATACAAAACACATAAAAACATAGAAATCTTCACTGTTGTTGACTTGTGTGTGCACCTGTCAGACATCTTTACTAATGTGGGTTATGTGACGACACCTGAGGAAGGAATTTCAAAATAAAAGTCCTCACCCTCTAACATAGGTGATATAAGTTCTCTCTGATAAAATAAAAATGCAATTAATTAAAAACAAACCCTCAAAGCCACTTTATCAAATGGATAACATTTAATTGTTGAGTACAAATAACCATATCATCATCAGGGGGGCAGGGTAGCCTAGTGGTTAGAGCGTTGGACTAGTAATGGAAAGGTTGCAAGATCAAATCCCCGAGCTGACAACCCTGTATATAGCCTCACTGTTATTTTATTGTTGCTCCTTAATTATTAGTTAGATTATTATTACTTAGTTTTTTACTTCAGTTTATTTTAGTAAATACTTGAATACTTTTTTTTACAAACATTATTTGTTAAAGGGCTTGTAAGTAAGCATTTCACTGTTGTATTTGGCGCATGTGACAAACATTTATTTTATGTCATCGTCAGGGCTCTCTTACTGAGATGTGTTTTTCTCTTGTCTCAACAACACTGTCAAAGTCCCTCAGTGTCCTCGAGAGGATTGGATTGGCAAGGCACTGCGCAGAATCACTGACAAAAGAATTGGCTTCTGCCGAGTTCTGCTCTTTCTGATGCCTCCTTCTCCTGTCACTAGGTCCAGATTATTCAGTCAGTCCTACCCACATGGGGCCACAGGCACCAATCAGGGCTGGGTTGTGGTTAAGGGGTGTGATTTAGGGGTCCGTCATCCTTTGCCCGCTCGGTCTCCATAATCTCCTCCATCACCTCTGCCTTCCACTTCTTCTTAGGGACGTCTGAGAGAGAGAGAGAGATCAGAGAATAGGTTTCTCCAAACATCAATATGAAATGTATTACTGTATCTGTATGCTGGTACGCTGGGTGTTACCGTGGAAATGCTTAGCTGTTTTCCTACGTAGCGTCTCCACAGTGTCTTGGGCATCGGCCCACTGTAGAACCAGCTGCCTCCCGTACAGATGGTACAGTAGCTATGGCACAGCGCAGAGAATGCTTTCTACCGTGGATTCAAGAAATAACACCCCTCAACAGTAATGTACAGCAACAATAATGTTTTTTTTAGAGGGGAAACAAGAAATAACACACACCGTGGTCATTCACCCTCACTCACCTTGGCATCCTGTTTTGTGAGGAAGTCTACAAAGCCAAACCCGCTGTGAACCCCGGTGCCGGTATCGGGCGCCTTCTTTGGCAGACGAACAGTCCTCAGCTCCCCAAACGTGCTGGAGAGGATACACATATCATCATCATTATCAGTGTGAGAGTGACTGAAGCCTTGTTCACAGTACAGGCCTTAATGCTCAAATCACTTTTGTTTTTCAAATCCGCTTTGGAATAATAAGTTACAAGTGACCAAATCGGATGTGTGTGTTCAGACAGCAGTCATTTTTCTGACATAGCTACGCTAGTTGTCATAGCAATGACGGGTGTGAACACAATGGTGTAGGCTGATTGCTCGTGCTTCCTATCACTCAGAAGTTATGTAGCAAGCTAAGGCGACAAATAATTTGAAAATGCTTGTCACGTCTACTCCCACTCTTCCCCTCCAGCGTTCATCGTCCCCTGTATACTAACCACCGGTCCTGGGATCCATCATTACACGCACCTGCAGATCATCATGATACTCACRTGAACTCCATTACCTTCCTGATTACCTCCCCTATATCTGTCACTCCCTTGGGTTCCTTCCTCAGTCAGTTTTGTTCCTGTGTTCATGCGTAAATGCCACTGTTATGTTGTCTGTAATTGTGCATTGACTACAGCTCAGTGTTCAACACAATAGTGCCCTCACAGCTCATCACTAAGCTAAGGACTCTGGGACTAAACACCTCCCTCTGCAACTGGATCCTGGACTTCCTGACGGGCCGCCCCCAGGTGGTAAGGGTAGGTAACAACACATCCGCCACGCTGATCCTCAACACGGGGGCCCCTCAGGGGTGCGTGCTCAGTCCCCTCCTGTACTCTCTGTTCACTCATGACTGCACAGCCAGGCACGACTCCAACACCATCATTAAGTTTGCTGATGACACAATAGTGGTAGGACTGATCACCAAGAACGACGAGACAGCATACAGGGAGGAGGTCAGAGTCCTGGCCGTGTGGTGCCAGGACAACACCCTCTCCCCCAACCTGTTCAAGACCAAGGAGATGATTGTGGACTACAGGAAAAGGAGGACCGAACACGCCCCCATTCTCATCAACGGGGCTGTAGTGGAGCAGGTTGATAGCTTCAAGTTCCTTGGTGTCCACATCACCAACAAACTAACTATGGTCCAAGCACACCAAGACAGGTGTGAAGAGGGCACAACAAAACCTATTCCCCCTCAGGAGACTGAAAAGATTTGGCATGGGTCCTCAGATCCTCAAAAAGTTCTACAGCTGCACCATCGAGAGC
The DNA here is from genome assembly GCF_002910315.2 of Salvelinus sp. IW2-2015. NCBI lineage: Eukaryota > Metazoa > Chordata > Actinopteri > Salmoniformes > Salmonidae > Salvelinus > Salvelinus sp. IW2-2015. The sequence continues at coordinate 25,619,683 of NC_036855.1, read as the reverse complement.
ATCCTGACTGGTTGCATCACTGCCTCGTATGGCAACTGCTCGGCCTTCGACTGCAAGGCACTACAGAGGATAGTACGTACGGTCGCTGATCGCTGGTGCCAAGCTTCCTGCCATCCAGGACCTCTATACCAGGCGGTGTCAGAGGAAGGCCCAAAAATTGTCAAAGACACCAGCCACACTAGTCATAGACTGTTCTCTCTGCTACCGGAACGCCAAGTCATACCGGAACGCCAAGGGGCTTCTAAACAGCTTTTACCCCCAAGCCATAAAACAACTGAACATCTAATCAAATGGTTACCCAGACTAAGTGCATTACCCCCCCCCCCCCCAAATCCCCCCTCCCCACAATCTTTTACGCTGCTGCTACTCTCTGTTATTATCTATGCATAAGTCACTTTAATAACTCTACCTACATTGTCACGCCCTGACCTTAGATCCTTTTTTGTCTCTATTTTGTTTGGTCAGGGCGTGAGTTTGGGTGGGCATTCTATGTCTGGTATTCTATGTTGTCCTTGTTTTGTATTTCTATGTGTTTGGCCTGGTATGGTTCCCAAACAGAGGCAGCTGTCAATCGTTGTCTCTGAGAACCATACTTAGGTAGCCTTTTTCCACCTGTGTGTTGTGGGTAGTTTTCTGTTTTGTGTGTATACCTTACAGAACTGTTTCGTTTCGTTCTCGCTCTTTGCTGTTTTTGTCATTTCAGTGTTSAGTTTATATTATAACATTAAAATGAACACTTACAATGCTGCACCTTGGTCCTCTTCTTCTTCTCTCGACGACGTTCGTTACATACATGTATAAATTACCTCAATTACCTTGACTAACTGGTGCCCCCACACATTGACTCTGTACCGGTACCCCCTGTATATAGCCTCGCTATTGTTATTTTACTGCTGCTCTTTACATTTTTGATACTTTTATTTCTTATTTTTCTAAAAAATTGCATTGTTAGTTATAAGGGCTTGTAAGTAAGCATTTCACTGTAAGGTCTACACCTGTTGTATTCGGCTCATATGACAAATGAAATGTGATTTGATTTGATACAGTATATGTGCGTGTATGTACATACCATGCTTTGTGAAGACGTCTTGGAGCTCCTCTTCTGTGCAGGTTTAGGGCAGGTTCCTTGTGGAGAGTCTTCCTGACTCTGCTACATCTTCCTCCTCTTCATCTTCCTTTATCTCCTCTCGCTCCCTTTCTCCACCTGCCCCTCACACTTGTCTGAAACACCTCAATATAGAGCAACCTTTCGGACAAACACACACAGTACATAACTTTTTATTCTCCGTGAGGATTACGAACGTGCGCACACACACACACACACACACACAGTCTGATTCTCACCCATGTAATCTTTGTTCTTCTTCAGAGCCTTTTTCACCTCCTCTTCTGAGCGCAGGTCCACATACATATACTCGGTTTTGTTGCCGGTGGCATTCTTGATGATTCAAATGGCTGCAGGCTTCAGAGTAGTCATGAACTCTCGCACTTGTTGCTGTTTATATCACACATAAACAACCCAAGATGTCACGCATAAATAAACCCTTTCCCCACCTCTGAACTCCACATCAAGCCACACACACTCACCTCTTTGACGTTGAAGGGACATTCTCGCAGTTTCAATGTGGATTCAGTCTATGGGGCACAGAGAGATAGGGACATAGGCGGAAATCCCAGGGGGGACGGGGGGGACACGACCCCCCCATCCTGGGAAAAATATGATTTGTCCCCCCCAATCTATCACTGTAAACATAAACTTTATGTAATTTCAATAATATTAAATAATACGCAATGAAAGCAGTTGTGCTGATTATAGACACTTAATAGAGCCTTTTTAAGTTTCAAAAGATTGCGACCACCCCGCCCTTTGCCTCACAATGGTTTGATCCACTGCCAGTTTTTTTAGCTGGCAAGGTAATAGAGGGTTCGTATCTCCTGTCCGAAAGGCACTCAAGGTACGTAACTGACGTGAGGTTAATCCAGTCAATCGCGCCATAGTAATGTTTACATTTTTATGTTGCAGGGTTCACACACTAGCTGAATTTGCAGAGCTAGCGCGCAAACTAAAGCAAACATTAACTATCAAGCTAGCTGTACCTATTCCATTTATGTGGCGTCGTCAAGAATGGAATCTTTGCTATCGTCATTTTATTCCAAGATCATCATTCAGTGTAGTGCTTCAAAGTCCCTGTGATAAGGTTAGCGATAAACTGAAGTCCAAACTGAACAGAACTACACTCTCTTATACCATTGTCTTAAAATATATTTAATGGTCTCGTTGCAAAAGCTAAGTTTCGCTAGTGAACTTTTTTTAAATTTATTTATTTCACTTTTTTTTTTTTTTTTTTTTAGATTATAGCAAACACCACAGAAACGGAATTGGTGCTCGCTAGCTTTACAAATTCAGCTATTGTTGAAGCCAGCCAATATGAAACAAACTAGAATTAGAAAAGGTTGTAGCATATGTTGTGTAAATGTGTGTGTGGCAGCTAGACCGGCCAGCCAGCCAGGTAGAAAATGGCAGTATTTTTCAGTACACAACCAAAACGCATAGTAAGAACTCTAGTAGCCTAATATTCAAAGACGAGTTAGATAAAATGTTCATAAGAAAGAAGTGAAATGCTAATGGAAATGTTTCACAATGATGTCGTTAGGCAGAGCAGGCAACAGATGGCACACAGACAGCAGAGTTTGGGGACAGATATGCAGGGACAGATTGGCAGAGACAGGGAGTCTCAGGTAAGTTTGTTGAGTCTTTGTTTGCACATTATGAAAGGTTCTCAATTTTTTTGACTTGTAAAATAGGGACATAATTGGAAAATGCCATGGATACCCCGCTCTCAACTTAAACTGATGACTAAACTAAGATTTGTTTACGGCAATGGTATTGCTGTTGTGATTAATGTGTAGTTTTGGGTACCGGTAGTTAGGAGTACGGCAAACACCTTATTTCTTTTCTAGGAGACAGACTGAGTCAGTGAGGGTGTGAAAGGGAAAGAGCCAGGGAGAGAGACTTCAGAGAAACAATGTCACAGCCACGGCAGGACCAGGTGTCACCCTTGTTGCCAGGCAGACCAGTATAGGGACAGTAGGGCACAGCATTGTCCAGTTACCTCAGTGATGGCACAAAACCATATCAGCCACACCCACAATTTTTACCGCAAACTCTTGCCAACCAGAGTGTTGACGTTTCAAGAGGCCCAAAGCACAGAATGAAATTCTGAACATCATGGCCAATACAATCATTCGAGGCATTGCAGCTGAGATTAGGTCTCTTCCGATTGTACAATTTTCATTAATTGTTGATGGTACTCAAGATGTCTCTGTGTGCTAACAGGAGGTGTCTTTTTGCATTATGTTGACCATGAGCTTTGTCCCTCACGAGGAGTTTATTGGGCTATACAGGGTGTCGGAGACAACAGGCGAGGGCATTGCGAAAGTGGCAACTGAAGTGTTGTTGAGGCTCAATTTGCCCATGTCTGGCTTACGTGGGCAGAGTTACGATGGTGCCTCAAACATGGCAGGAAAATACACAGGTGCACAGGCATTTGTGAGAAGGCAGCAGCCATTAGCCCTCTATGTCCATTGTGGAGCACACTGTGTAAATCTGATTACACAGGCTTACTGCTCAGCCTCCCCACTGATCCGGGATTCCCTTTCTTGGGTCCATCAGTTAGGTGTCTCTCTATGGCCAGTCAGGAAGGTTTAAGAGCATGTTTGAATCAATTGCCACGTCCAAAGAACACATCTGCCCACCCGGAAACCCCTATGTCCAACAAGGTGGACTGTGCGGAATTACTGCTTTAGAGCTGTGCTAGGGCAGTATGAGCGGGTACTAAGCAGCCTAGAGGAGAGTAGTTTTTAGTACATGACAGTACACTTACAAATTATTTATTTCATGTTATTTTATTTAAAATTGCATACTTTGTGCGACATACTTGTCCATAGCTGCTGTTTGAAGAGTTGAGACACTGACTGAAGGATATTTTGTTTGATTTATTTGGGTTTTTCATTGAAGTAGTTATTTTGCTTTTAGAACTGTACTTATTTTAAGCTTTTTGTTCTTGTAAAGATATTGTAGTAGACTCAGGCCAGTGGCACATTTAATGACTTTATAAATGTATCAGAAAAAGTACAATTAAAAGGTCAATTCAATACGGAGACTAACTTTGTGATGGTTCTCAATGGAGACTCTTTTAGATGAGATCACACCATGTTCATTGTATTTATGAAAACTACACCCATACAGTGTACAGTACCATTGTTACCTACTGGCCTTTCTTGATATTGCTAGTTGTAAGTCCGAATACCTGCATACATACTGGACTGGTAAGGAGCACTGCTATAACTATTATTAGTAGTAGTATTATAATGATTTAAACATTTGAACAAGTTGGTTAAACCCTTCAGTTAACTACTGTACCTATCAATTATTCAGTTGTAGGAATTATGGTTCCTCAATATACATTTAACATATTACAACGTAGGCTATGTGTTACAGCACTACTTTTGGTGTCCCCCTCAGGAATTGCTCTTGAGAAAATGTAATGTAATTGTCCCCTCCAAGGTTGATATCAGATTTTCGCCCCTGGATAGGGACACACACACACATTACCAAAGGGGATACGGCAATGAAAACCCTCAACCCTAATTTCACTGTCAGAATGCTACACCATATGCCGTTTTAACTGCTATCCTCCATCATTTCAATGAAGGTAAGATTTGAGTTTAAATCCCAAGGTCTGTGGGTCAGGGGTGCAGGTCAAATGCTAGGTGTTAAAGGTTAGGTATTTGCCCAACCTCCTGCTGTTTGACAGGCTTGCTAGGTTTGCTCTGGCTTTTATCCAGTGAAGGGACTGGTGCTTTGGCCCTCTGGATACCGTCTCTATCCCCACTCTCATAGGCACTGTCTGTCTGTCTGCTGCATATGGGCAGGCTCATCTTCCTCATCATCTTCATCCTCCGCAGCACCCCGTCTCTGCGCCACAGGTACTCCATATCAGACAGGTCAGACTTCAGAGCCTCTTTATTAGCACCTGACAATGAAAACACACTGTTTACACACACACATTTACCAGCATCTGTCAAACAAAGGGTCTATGTAGGCATGTGTACCTAACCTGGTCTTCTTCCTCATCTTACTCCTCATCCTTCTTCTTCTCGTCTGACTCAAAGTTGAGGTAATCATCCAAGGCAGGCTTCTTCTCCTGACTCCTCCCCGGCCAGTCTCGGGGGCTGCTGATTGGGGCAGAGAGTCATTGGCCCAGGTAGGCAACTGGCTGCGGTTATGATGCACTGACACAAACTCCTGGAAAGCCTCGTCACCCTCCAGCTAACACATACACACAAGATAAAACAGAAACAAGATTAAACAGAACATCAATTTCAAGGAAGACAAGAAAAAATTCAACACTGTGCAATTGAGACATCTTACACTCCATCCATATGTATCCGCCAGGCAGATATGGAGAGGACCATGGCGTGATCTGTCAGGCGAGTGAATCACAATTAATTAAATGTTGGTATAGAATCTGTGATTGGCTATCTATCCATCTAACCAGTACAAAGGAGTCTGGATGGCTAACTGTCTCAACGTTACTCTGGACGTGTCCACAAATCTTTTATTGAAATGCTTCAGTGACTTGTCCGCATCTTCTTCTTCTTTTGAAGCCCACAAATCAGAATTTGTGAACTTGCCATCCTTAGTGAACTTCATGCTGCAGTGTTTCAACGTTCTGATTGGCCAAAGTGATCAAGCCTCTGACGGGCCTCCGCAGTGCACACCAATGACGTACATTATAAAAACCCTGGATTGCTGATGCTATGTATTGGCCATTGAGAGGCTTTGAAGCCACCGGTCGGCCATATTGGCACTCCCTAGAAGGAGCAGTCCTCAATAGGAATGAATAGGATGGAGTGAATCTATTGTAGCGCAAAATAAAAATTAAATGACATCATAATTTCCTCAAAGTTTGTATTGGCAAAGATTATGGATATACTGTACTGACAAGATAGTTTTTTTATTTTATTTTTACCAGGCAAGTCAGTTTTAAGAACAAATACTCATTTACAATGACGGCCTACCCCGGCCAATGCTGGGCAAATTGTGCGCCACCCTACGCGACTCCCAATCACGGCCGGATGTGATGCAGCCTGGATTCGAACCCTAATAATGGGACAAAGCGGCACAGCTGGCTGTCTAGCTCCTGCCTATCCTTTCTTTGGATTGGTGGATACATCTCATTATTGTAATCCATTTTTGAATATTCGATGAGGGTTAAAGATTTGTAATAATAAGTGTGATGAGTAGGACTATAAGGCGTAGGCAACAGATCTTGGTTGTGTTATGTTAAGCGATTGGAGTGCCCTTCGTGTTGCTGAAAGGACAGCGCCAGGATCGTGCAATGATATTAAGGTTCAACCAACTTGTGGTGCTGAAGGATAGCTCTGCCATTCGGCCAGTTCAGGAACAAACAACATAGGCCTACGACTAAGTGGTTTTTGCCTTTAGATTTCGAGAAAATTAACAACTAAGGAAGAATATATAAATTCTCCCATTGACTTGTCCAACCCCAAACACAGTCTTGGTCTGCTTCGCAAGCGTTCCTGGAAGTCTTGCGATGTTGCACCTCTTTCTATTTAGAAACTCTGTGCTTCAGCCTTCAAAAAGTCCTTCCCGAAAGATGTATGCTGTGCTGTGCATTCTCATTCATAGTTTGAATTCACATCATTGGCTGTCTGTGGGCAACTGTAGGCTAAATTACGTATTTTTCATGCAACGTACCATAACAAAATCTATACTCTGTTGTTAAATTGGGAAAAGTCAAGCCCGAACAGGGACTTGAACCCTGGAACCTCAGATTGAATATGTATGAACTTTCCAATTTGTAAGTCGCTCTGGATAAGAGCGTCTGCTAAATGACTTAAATGTAAATGTAAATTAAAAATCTGATGCTCTTCCAGTTCTTCACCGATGTAAAAAAATATATATATTCAACATACATTCGCGAAATTATTTAAAATGCATATAATTCTCTTATCTACAATAACCTTTTCATGGATTGTTTTAGAGACATTAAACAAAATGCTAATTATTCTAAAAAGGCCTACTTTCACAACCTTTGATTTGCATGAAAAGTAGTGTTGATTTGATAGAAATACATCTAATCATAAAAAAAATGCTTTTAAATATCTTGTTCCAATAACTTTTTCATGGATTGTCATAGAACATTAAACAAAATGCTAATTGCAAAATGCTAATGATTCATTACACCGATTCTAATGCAAAACGGTCCATCGGTTGCAAAACGTGACGTAAAAAATGTTGGGTTCTTAAACGGAAGTTGTAGTTCATTTTAATTGTATGGTTTCCACTCGTTGCCATCGTAATTTTACAGCTCAATGGTTGCCATCCAATTTGAATAGTCTGCGAAGTGTTTGGCACAAGCTGCACATCTAAAAAGTTGATTATTCTGTGGTCTAGTGGAGTGAAGTCCGCAGGGTTCCTTCCAACTTCTTCCTGCTGCTTATTTTTWTTTTTTTTTAAGATACACGACTGAACTATGACATCCGTTTAAAAAACTAAACGGAGCTCAACAGCGTTTGGAGTAAATGGTTTCTTTTGCTAAATGTTTTGCAACAGATGAAACGTTTGCAATAGAATTGGTGTAATGACACCCCTGGCCTACTTAAACAACCTTTCATTTACATAAAAATGTGTGTTGATTTGATAGAAATACATCAAATCATAAAAATAAAAAAACATTTAAATCTCTTGTTTGCAATAACTTTTTCATGAATTGTCATAGAAACATTAAACAAAATGCAAATTATTCTAAAAAGGTCTGGCTTACTTTTACCTTTTATTTGCATAAAAAAGTGTTGTTTTGACAGAAATACTTCAAATTATAAAGAATGCATTTCAATGTCTTATAAAATGTGTTATTCGAAATGTAATAGAAACATCAAACAAAATGGAAGTGATTCTAAAAACATCTGGCCTTATTTCATAATTTTTGATTTGCATAAAAAGTCAAGTGTTGATTTGATAGAAATACATCTAACATTTTGTCCGTGTAGAAAGCATATTGTCTGTTTGACTGAGGTCAACCATGTAAGTAATTTCACAGTCAACAGAGAAGATCCTTGACTAAAAAAATTCTAGAGAGAATCTCAATTGAATACTCCTCGCGTCGCCTCCTTCTCAAAACCCATTGGACGAGAAAGCCCCTCTGACTTTCTCCTCCAATGGGGTTTGAGAAAAAGCCGGTAGTATYTAATTGATATTCTCCCCTACTAGACTCTGCTAGCTAGCCAGTTAGCTGTTGACTGATGTTATTTTTGAGTTCCAGGAATCAACGGAGACGCTCATAAAATCTAGCTAACCATTGCTTAGTTTACTAAATTGACTAGCTAGCTACGCACAATTTCATCGTAATAGGAATTGCATAGGCATTTGCAAGCTAGTTACATTAGCCAGCATAACATGTATGTCGTAGTGAATTATACACGAAAGTTACAGACTCTAGCATTTAATCTAGGGCCTTCGTGCTACCGCCAAGGTGTCACAGGAGTTTCCATAACGTCGCAGGACCGAAAATCCAAGCAAAACTTTAGCTGCTTTCGTTGGACTCATCTGATAACTTTAGTACATCAATACAGTACCCGAATTAGCAACTCTAAGGTAAGTGATTAGCTAGCTAATGTACAGTACAGCCAGTACAGCATATCGTACACATGTGGACTGTGGTTGCAGTTTCTTGTTGTATTGCCCATGTTAATTTTTCAATCCTAGGTGCCCAGGGTAGCAACATGGGAGCCTGTATTGGAGAACCAGCTACCCCCAGTTAGTATACTGTACTTTAATGAAGTGGTTTTTATTAGCTTGTAAATTTAAGCCAGATCAAATAGGTTTAAATGGCTAACTGTTAGTGACATTGATAAGTTCTAACATCTAATAAGCATTTTCTTACAGCCTTGRCAAGTTCCTGTAGACCTTGTTGACAAATTGGAGAGACTAGCCCTGGTTGATTTCCGCAACCAGGAGGGGCTGGCCTGTCTGGAGAAAGCCATCCGATTTGCAGATCAGCTCCATGTTGTTGACACAGATGGGGTTGACCCAATGGATTCAGTTCTGGAGGAAAGGTTAGACTCAGGCCAGGCAGATCCTGAAGCAGCCCCTAGCCCTTCAGTGTTTGATCTGAAGGAATTGGGTAGTGGTAATCCATTGGAAGTGTTTAATGGAAGGTTTGGTGGAGCAATCACATTTTGCTTACTGCCCTATCCAATTGCTTCAGATCTACAAATATTGGGTAATTTTTGGAGAGGGAACCAATAGTTACCTACCTAACCTTAAGGTGACTTGTTTAGTCTCACAGATTGAAAACCCTCTGTTCTGTAGGGCACTGTATCTGAGGGAGGATGCCGTGGCAGAGGGGAACTGTGCAGAGGAACTGCTCCAGCTCTCCAAAAACACAGTGGAGGAGTACTTTGTGGCACCGCCAGGTGCGTATCTTGGCTACTGTTTTATCAGCTCATGAATTGGAGTAAATATCGTTGTTTATTCTTAAGGCGGCAGTACCCCATTTTGTATATCATGAAACTTAAATTGCTCTTTTCTCTGCAGGTAACATTCCACTACCGAAGAGAGATGAGAGAGCTGCCATGTTGAAGCACTCTGAGATCTGAGTCAAAGTATGTGCTCTGACTTTGCTGATAGCTAAATTTGACTGGTTTTCCCACCCATGTATCTTAGTGCATTCATCTTAAGGCGCTCTGGATAAGAGCGTTCGCTAAATTACTGAAATGTAAATTAATGACTGGATACTGTATTTCATTTGAAAGAGACCTCTGCAAAGAAATGCATGGCTAAATGATAAAGACTGACCAACCATCAAGAGGGTCAGGGCTTGGCATGTATTAAGGCACCTTCAAACCAGACAAACTGAAGCTAAATCAAAGAAAGATCATCCAGTGTTGATCTGTGTGTGTACTCCCTTACACTGTATTCTCTGAACGTTATGTAGTGTCATTATGTTGAAAAAGCAGCAAACCATAACTCCCAATGGTACATACTTTGTGGGTGCTCTGCAAATGATTATTAAGGACTAAAGAGGCAACCAATGAATGTACAATTCATGCATTCGGGAACTAAAACAAATAAACATACTAAGAGTCCTCACTTTATTTGAAAAAAATAACACTTTTTTTACAAAGCTGTTACGAGATACAAAGATTATTTCGAGAATGGGGCAGGAGAAAGAAATAATTTCATTCTCACGTAAAATAAAAAAGAGGAACAAAATGGAGAACACTTGCGAGGCAACCATCWACAAGGCAGGGCAGGCTAGACAGGCTCTTACAGAAACATTTTATTTTTTTTAACTACATTAAAGAGCTGTATTATGTTGTATTCCTCTAGTATGCAGTCTCCTTCACAAATATCCCTAACCAGCCATATCCTAGGTCTGAGAATGTTAGGCAAATGCAGATCTGCCCATCCGCTCTGTCTACACCATTTAAAAAGTCCTCTGGAGACAGTACTCATAGTGGAATGCACATGACATACTTAAAAAGCAACACAAAAGAAAGTAATCACCAGCCTTGGCTCCCTCCTGTAGGTAGACTATCGGTAGTGACGAGGGGGTGGGCTGCGGCTTGATGGGCTACGGTGTGCTGCAGAGGAGCGACGTGGAGGGGGGCTATGGCGAGACAATCTGCGAGCAGGGGGCGACTGATAACGAGGGGGTGGAGAGCCGCGACCTTGATAAGCGGGTGAGTACCGTCCCCTGGATCTGGAACGGGACCGCGAGCGTCCTCTGCTGGCCCCCATCTCTCCATGGACTCGGATAGATGAAGTCTCCCCCTGAAAGATGTCCATGTCAGAGAATGTCCTGAAAACGCATTCTTAAAACACTGTATAGCTGAGGATCTGAGTATTTAGTTACCTGGTGTGATCTGAACTCTGTCCTGTCCAGGCGCCGCATGGCATACTCCATGTCCTCTCTGCGCAGGAACTCCACCACCCCTTCCCCATCCCGCTGAACATCTGTGAAACAAACATCTCCAGCCTCCCTCATGTGATCTTTCAAGTCTTGCCAGCTCCCAGTCGGAGGCAGGCCTGTGGGAACAGAGAGCAAACCATTGAGAACTTTGGCCTTTATAGGCAACGCCCAACAATACCAGTGTACATCTAACCTGCTGTAAATGGAAGGAAGAGAGGTGTAATTTTTTTTTTTTAAGCAGACTTTATCCACTTACCAGTCACAATAACTCTGAACTCTGATCTCCGAGTAGGAGGCCCAAACCTCCCTTTAGGACCACCGGGACCTCCGTCCCCACTCCCTCGACCACTACCACCCATAGAACCGTTGAATTTAGAGGAGGCAGAGCGAGGGTGCTCAACGCGAAGCTTGCAGTCTCCAAATCCATAACCATTCCTCCCATAGACTGCATCCTCGGCATCCCTGATACATAAGGACATGTCAATTTGATTAACACATTGCATATGGGAGTCCGTCTATTTATCTATCTTAGCACCCCAATGGTGGAACGAGCTTCCCCCTAACGTCAGGACAGCAGAGTCCGTGCTCATCTTCCAAAACCCTACCTCTTCAAAAAGTATCTTACATAAACTAGATAGACTTTTCCACTTCACAATAACAGCACTTACAGTTGAAGAGGGCAGCTAAGTCCCTGCTAGAGCAGCCCCGGTCAACTGTATGTGCTGTTATTGTGAAGTGGAAACAATAGGTCGATCTATGAGTGGAAGGGGAGAGAGGGGTAGAGGTGTTTGTGGGGGAGGGATGGGGTGAGTATGCATCTGGGGTGAGTATGCATCTGGGGTGAGTATGCCTATAATTTCCACCTTTTTTCTATTCCATTTGCACAACAGCATGTGAAATTTATTGTCAATCAGTGTTGCTTCCTAAGTGGACAGTTTGATTTCACAGAAGTGTGATTGACTTGGAGTTACATTGTGTTGTTTAAGTGTTCCCTTTATTTTTTTGAGCAGTGTAAATTCAATACATTTTCATAGAAAGTTAGCAAAAATAAACAAGATCTTGCTTCCATGGAAAGGTAAATACTTGTCTACAGTACTTTCAGAAAGTATTCAGTCCCCTAGACTTCTCCCACATTTTGTACCGTTACAGCCTTATCCTAAAATGGATTAAATTAAATTTTTCCTCAAATCTACACACTACACCATTTAAGAATGATGGAGGCCACTGTGTTCTTGGGGACCTTCAATGCTGCAGAAATTGTTTGGTACCTTTCCCCAGATCTGTGCCTCGACACAATCCTGCCTCAGAACTCTAAGGACAATTCCTTTGACTTCAATTTTATTTACTTTTTTGATTTAACCTTTATTTAACTAGGCAGGTCAGTTAAGAACTAATTCTTATTTACAATGATGGCCTATCCTGGCCAAACCCTAACGACGCTGGGCCAGTTGTGCGCCGCCCTATGGTACTCCCAATCACGGCCGGTTGTGATACAGCCTAGAATCGAATCAGGGTCTGCAGTGGTGCCTCTAGCACTGAGATGCAGTGCCTTAGACCGGTGTGCCTCTCTGGAGCCTCATGGCTTGGTTTTTGCTCTGACATGCACTGCCATCTGTGAGACCTTATATAGATAGGTGTGCACCTTTCCAAATCATGTTCAATAAATTGCATTTACCACAGGTGCACTCCAATCAAGTTGTAGAAACATCAAGGATGATCAACGGAAACAGGATGCACCCAAGCTCAATTTCAAGTCTCATAGCAAAGGGCCTGAAAACTTATGTAAATGTATTTTTTTTTTTATACATACACATTTGCAAAATATTCTACAAACCTGTTTTTGCTTGGTCATTATGGGGTATTGTATGTAGATAGAGGGAAAACACAATTTAATCAATTTTAGAATAAGGCTGTAATGTAACAAAATGTGAAAAAGTCAAGGGGTCTGAATAACTTTCCGAATGCACAGTATTTGTGAGTATCTTTTTTTAATGTTTTTATTTTTAAATCACTGATGAATTGTTTAATAATTTCCCAGTTATATATATATATATATATATACAGTGGGGAGAACAAGTATTTGATACACTGCCGATTTTGCAGGTTTTCCTACTTACAAAGCATGTAGAGGTCTGTAATTTTTATCATAGGTACACTTCAACTGTGAGAGACGGAATCTAAAACAAAAATACAGAAAATCACATTGTATGATTTTCAAGTAATTAATTAGCATTTTATTGCATGACATAAGTATTTGATCACCTACCAACCAGTAAGAATTCCGGCTCTCACAGACCTGTTAGTTTTTCTTTAAGCCCTCCTGTTCTCCACTAATTACCTGTATTAACAGCACCTGTTTGAACTCGTTACCCGTATAAAAGACACCTGTCCACACACTCAATCAAACAGACTCCAACCTCTCCACAATGGCCAAGACCAGAGAGCTGTGTAAGGACATCAGGGATAGAATTGTAGACCTGCACAAGGCTGGGACGGGCTACAGGACAATAGGCAAGCAGCTTGGTGAGAAGGCAACAACTGTTGGCGCAATTATTAGAAAATGGAAGAAGTTCAAGATGACGGTCAATCACCCTCYGTCTGGGGCTCCATGCAAGATCTCACCTCGTGGGGCATCAATGATCATGAGGAAGGTGAGGGATCAGCCCAGAACTACACGGCAGGACCTGGTCAATGACCTGAAGAGAGCTGGGACCACACTCAAAGAAAACCATTAGTAACACACTACCCCGTCATGGATTAAAATCCTRATGTGGTCTGATGAGACAAAAATAGAGCTTTTTGGTCTAAACTCCACTCGCCGTGTTTGGAGGAAGAAGGATGAGTACAACCAAGAACACCATCCCAACCGTGAAGCATGGAGGTGGAAACATCATTCTTTGGGGATGCTTTTCTGCAAAGGGGACAGTACGACTGCACCGTATTGAGGGGAGGATGGATGGGGCCATGTATCGCGAGATCTTCCCTCAGTAAGAGCATTGAAGATGGGTCGTGGCTGGGTCTTCCAGCATGACAACGACCCGAAACACACATCCAGGGCAACTAAGGAGTGGCTCCGTAAGAAGCATCTCAAGGTCCTGGAGTGGCCTAGCCAGTCTCCAGACCTGAACCCAATAGAAAATCTTTGGAGGGAGCTGAAAGTCCGTATTGCCCAGCGACAGCCCCGAAACCTGAAGGATCTGGAGAAGGTCTGTATGGAGGAGTGGGCCAAAATCCCTGCTGCAGTGTGCAAATCTGGTCAAGAACTACAGGAAACGTATGATCTCTGTAATTGCAAACAAAYGTTTCTGTACCAAATATTAAGTTCTGCTTTTCTGATGTATCAAATACTTATGTCATGCAATAAAATGCAAATGAATTACTTAAAAATCATACAATGTGATTTCTGTATTTTTGTTTTAGATTCCGTCTCTCACAGTTGAAGTGTACTTATGATAAAAATTAGACCTCTACATACATTGTAAGAAGAAAAACCTGCAAAATCGTCAGCGTATCAAATACTTGTTCTCCCCACTGTATATATATTTTTAAATCCCAGCCCCCGTCCCCGCAGGAGGCCTTTTAGTAGGCCGTCATTGTAAATAAGAATGTGTTGTTGACTGACTTGCCTAGTTAAATAAAAATAAATACTAATTTACTGATGGCCCTGCCTACACTGGAATACTTTAATTAAATATATTATATGAGCAAAAGATATTCCACTTTATTTGGCAAGCCAGACAAAATTAAACCGCCCTATTTATAAAATGAATATATATTTGCAAGACTAAAATTATTTAATATTAAAGCATTGAACCTCTCACTAAATGCTTAAAAAAAACACTTAAATCCAAACTGGTTCTCCAGCAGACTAGTAAGAATGGCTCACCCTATGTTAAAAAATTGTATGTTTCTATTTATTCAGATAACCTGTCACTTTCGGTCATTTGAAACTGAAATAATCTCCAAACTATCACTTTTTAAAACAAGCCATAGAAATCTGGTTGCAATTTCAGTTGAACCCACAACAACAAAAATAAACAGAACAAATATTTCAAATAATATTATGGTTAAACTCAAATACAAATAGATAAAACATTATTTGAAATTGTTTTTTTWAAAACAATATCTTTGTTAATTAATGATAGAAAGGTTCAGACATTTTGTGAAACATCCACCACAGTTGAAAAATATTTGTCAAGTAGAAGTCAAGATGGGATGGTTTTTTAGAGATAGATGGGAGGGGTTAAGGGTAGCTGAAGGGTGGGATAAAAAAGAGGGAAAAAAATAGATAACTAATGTAAAATGTACCGTGTCCGTAAAATGTATATAGTATGTATAAACTGGAAGTAGAAGCCTAAGTATTGCTGTCCTTTAGTTTAGGTAGGGTTAGGTGGAGAAAAAAAATAGAAAATTATGCAAACAATTACTTTGATAGAATCCACAATATTTCTGCAATATTTAAGATTAAAACATTTTTTGAATAAAAGATCGGTCTTATAGCACAACCTCTGATTCTAATGACCATTTCACAATGGAGCAAGTCACAGGTACTTCCTGTTTGAGCCTCTGCTTGTAAACAGGAAGCAAGAGTAAGGAGCCATGATCTGATTTAGCGAATGGCGGACGAGGGAGGGTCTTGTATCTTGTTTGTGGGTAGAGTAACCTCGGTCTAGGACTTTATTGCCCCTAGTTGTGAAGGAGACGTGCTGATGAAAGTTGAGAATCATGTGTCTTTATGAAGCGGAATTAAAAATGCCAGCGACAAGAAAGGCAGCCTCTGGATGCAAGTTTTCCTGATTGTTTATAGCCTCAAACAGTTCATTAAGTGGCAGCATGTTATATTTCATGATAACATCTAAAATATTTTGTGAAAATAAAGTAAACGCCAAAAGAATCACAAAATAGCAAAGTTGGGTCGGAGTTCGCAAAACGGCGGCCATCCAGCACGTTGCCATCTTTCCATTACTACCGAGTTCAGGGAAAGTGTACTTGCTATGACTGTGATATGTGGTTGTCTCATCTAGCTATCTTAAGGTGAATGCACGAATTCAAGTCGCTCTAGATAAGAGCATCTGCTAAATGACTAAAATGTCAATGTAAATCTGGTCTTATTGGTCCACGAGTAAGAATGCCATTCATGGACATGGACGTTTATCTTACCGTGGATCTTCAAAGCGCACAAAGGCAAAGGGAATAGTGCCTCTGTTGTTCTTCAACTCAATGTCTCTGATTTTGCCATATTTGAAGAATATATCCTCAATGTCCCTCTCTTGCACATCAGCTGGAAGGTTACCCACGTAGATCCTGCCATCTGCCATGATGTTAACAGAACTGATCCTGATGGAAAAAGAGAGAAGGCGTTATCAATACTGAACACTCCCTGAACTCAAATGTATGTTTTGACCCCTAATTTCTGCCATTCATAAATGTCCAAAAATAGATTATCATTGCAAACAACCCCCTACAAGTACATGTTATCAAGCCTGCAACATATACACAACAAAGACAGAGCTAGCTATTAATCAAACACCAACCCACACCCAATGGTTCAACCACCAGGGCCCGGTTTCCCAAAAGCATCTTAAGGCTAAGTTTATCGTTAGAACCTTCGTAGGAGCATCGTTAAATATCGAAGTTTCCACAAAACCATCGGTATTAACGTTGCACTTAAACGCTCGTAATCTAACGCATGCCTCAGACCACTCGTAGACACGCTAACCACACGTTAAGTGTGTTAGGTGCTTCCGCGTAAACACCAAATCACATGGATGACCCGTCTCTCTGTGACCGCTGATAACTTCAGAACAAAAGTTGACTACAATTACGAAGTTGCCAATGTCTTTGCAATTGATACAAACAAGCGAAGTATGAAAATATATCGGTTTTCATTTGAAGCATGACTGCTTTAAAATAAACAGTAGGCTATAGGTTTTTTCAATCACTTTGAAACGCATTTCATGTTAAATCAATTGAGTTCTATTTTGCTACATGTAGGCTGCTGTCTAATTTGTCACAATCTATTTAATTATGTGTAGCCTAGCGTATGCAATGTGCCACCAAATCGGTGATTTGGGTAATTTTTATTGAGTAAGCATTAGAATAAGCCGCCTTAATATTTGCAGCCATATGTGGTAATATCTATAGAAGCGGATACGTCGTCAGTATTGTGAAATAATTCTGTTTAGGAATGATTTGAATGGAGAAAGCTGATCTGAGAGCAGCGCTCACTGTCTTTCGATCCTATCAGTATCAACAAATGCTCCAACGACGCACTTAGCGACCATTCTCTCATTTTTTTGTACCTGTATATAACTAGTCAAGTCAGCGTGGTGCTTGGGAAACGGTTGTTACATTTTCGGCTGTTGTAGGAATGATGAAACGTTACGCCTAAATTCCATCGCTATCAGAAAACCGGGCCCTGTTGAGACGAAAACCCAGCCGGACAATAGTGTCTGATTGCGGCCCGCAATTCGGGGAGTTCCTGGATGTGGGCATACATTCATCTGCAGGAACGCCCCCCACTCTAACATCCCATTGGTTCCGGCTTGAACAGGCCCCCCACTCCCTTGAGCACGCCATCTTCAAGCTTGCGTGCGACACTTGATATTCTGGTTGTCTATTGGTGACCTAGCTAGTTAGCGGTGTCGCCCCAGCCTCCCGCCTCCTGTGGAAGTGCGGGAACGCATTGCCCAACAAGCGGAGGTGAAGGACACTGCCTACCGGTGTCCTAGACCAATAATGGACTAAAGAAGCCTAACGTGGTCTGTTTTTAGAGGATAATGGGCCTGTCAGCCAAATACTCCAGCTAAACGTGGATACATTTTCAATTGCAGTACGGTTCTACAAACAAATCTTTGCTTTCATTTCACATAAATGCAACAAAAGCTAAAGATACACTTACTGTAAACTGTTTTAACACAGTTGCAGCAGACAGTATTTTTCAGTCACAACACGTTTGTGGCGTCTGTCTTCCGTTTACACACCGGTGTTCCGAGACACAGAACTAGCACCAGTACGCCCGTCTTCCATAAATAAGCGCTGTAACATGGAAATATGGCTGTGTGGGAAACCTAACCATATAAAAAAAAAAATAGAAATGTGTAATGATTTCTCGCTAATATGAAAGATAGGTTCCTTATGTATCCAAACCGAACAGCAAGTGATATTTGGTAACGTTTACAGAAAGCGTGGAGCTCTTAACAAAACTCCCCAGCCAGAAGATACGATCACCAATATATAGGCGCTAAAGGTAGTGTGCGTGAATGTGCTACCGCCTAGTGTACTGGAGCGCCCCCGTCTGAGTCCTATTTAAAAAATGGACCAATAGAAGTATAAAGAGGGGTTCCTGCATATACAGGAACGCCCCGAATTGCGGGACGAAATTACGCCCTTCTTGACCCAGGTAGCTTCCTACGCTAAAGCTAGCCTAGCTATTCATGTGATGTTTCCTTTCAAAAATGATAACATAYCTGGTAGGCGGGATACAGTGGTTAGCTAACTAGTTTCTATATTTCAAACATAATACGTTTCATATCGCCTCGTGGTAGCTACCTGCCTGGATTCCCAATCTGTACTCACATGTAAAACCCAGATTAGCCCATTCATTCATTACCTAGCCAGCAAATTGTCGACTACAAATGGCTAGTATCTAATGTAACGTTAGCTTCAGTTGGAAGTTAGCATCTAGCTAGCTAACAAGTTAGCCTAGCTGACTCGTGTGCCATGTTTTGGGTTTGCAGAAGAGTACATGATAGCTCACCTACCTTCCTGTGTCGCTGATCAGACCTGCAACCCCGTTGGTTGCTGTGATTCTTTTCTAAAGCTCGTATAATGTTATTTCTCGCTTATCTCCAGAGATCGGTACCCTCAAACCTTTGTCGGAGGATCTCTGCGCTTCTTTTAGCTAGTTAGGCTAGCTAGTTCCATCCACTGACTTCCGGTTCCGTCAAAAACCACCTACCATATCCACCAGGTGGCGGCCCTGCACACAAAATTCACTGTTTTCTTCTTCGCGTGTGGTTTTCCGGCAGACTAGACGCTTTGTTGATTATTGGTGCCTTTCACAGTTCGGAAAATGCATTGCACATTTGTTCACAAAAAAGGGAAGTGAGGGAAAAAGGAAATGCCCACAGCAATAAACGCCAAGAAGCCAACCTTACCAATGCACAAACTGTACGGGTCACTCTGTACTGGCCTATTACTCACAGGGATCCTCTCAGGGTCCCTCACCCCTTTCCCACCATCCTTTACTTTCCTCACTGCCTCAGCATGACACTTTCTGTACTGTTCTCACCCTGGAAACTTCAACCTGTCTCACTCGCACAGGACATTTCTGATCCCCAGCAACATGACCACCCGAAAAATGTAAACACTGCGCTTTGAACACCAAAACCACACTCCTTTGAACTGCTCTCCTGCACAATTCACACCTCAGAATCTCCCTCCTTCATACTGCTGCAACATGACCATAAACTTGGCACCTGAAACACCATAGTGGGTTCGTAAAACAAAAGCTCTCACAGGATAACTTATATACTCTAGCATGACTTTATCTGGCAAACACTTTACATCAAAACTCAGAAGGACAGACAGGGTCTCCTCAGTCTCGCGCTCCCCATTGGGTCTGCGTCTCACCAAACGGCGTACATCACAGACACCAGGGATCCTCAACTTCAGTCGATCCACCTCAACACTCAACGCCACCCCTGTTATCACTCCTTTCAACTGCGCTCTGCTCCGGAGAGAAAAGCAGGCCACAGCTCTCGTTCCGTGTCGGGAAACGTGAGTCCACTTCTGGATGCTTTGACCAAATTGACAGAACCCAACTCCTTCTTTACCCAGCCTGATTCAACAAACGGATCGGCCAAAAGGCATGGATCCACTTTCTCCATGAATCATACTCCTACGGGGCAGAGTCATCTCAGGCAATTTTCTGATCATTGGTGTGAGGCTCGGAAGCCTTCACCTCACCTGTCGGCGCAGGTTTTTCCTCTTCACTTCTGTTAGGTTCAATTTGAGAGAGTTCACTATCCGTCGACTGCTCAGGGTTTTCAGGAGCGGAACATGGCATTATCTCTCCTGTACTTGACTCAAAGGAGAAAGTACTCTGCTTGTGTTTCGCAGATGTCGGTATGGGTTTGAACCTCGCACCCTTTTTTTGCCTCACATCACCTAGTCAGTTGACATCTTGCCTTCTTCCAGTCGTCAGTCTCAAAGGTTACATCCGTTTCCAAAACACTGCCTCCATCATCTACTGGCGCATGTCATTTTTGTATTTCAAATAGTACCAAACTAAAACCTGAGATATTTTGGATTGTTTGTTTTTAGTTTTTGTTTCTGAGGCCTATCATGCAAATAGCGTCCGCCTGAAAATTGTTGTCCCCCCAGGCCCTTGAAAAGTCTCTCAAACCCCGAGGCTCCCTAGTTGAGAATCACTGTTGTAGTGTAAGTATGCAAAACATTTTCTTTGGTATACCTTCCCAATCTGCCTTTTTAGTAAATTGGAGCATCTTACCCATGACTGTAATTGCTGCTAAGTCATATTGCTAAAAATATAAACACCCAAGCGTTCTCTGCTCTCATTGCTTATGACAGAAATTAGAATGACCAAGAATTCTGCCTCAAGGCACATCTGTAATGTAAAATGACTTGTATTTTACTAACAGGACATCAGCGGTGAAAGGTGTCCTCACAGACTTAGTGAGAGAATAGGCTAAGCTTCATGGGTTGGCACAGGAAACAACAACAAACACCTATAGTTCTCAGAAGTCTAAACCTGATTGAACTGCTTTTAACACCACTTACCTCAGCTGACATGGCAGACATCAGTTCTGACTCATTAGAATTACGTCAGTCAAATGCACAGAGTCATTGACCCTGGAAATATCCATAGAGGCAGAAATTAAAGAGGAGAACATAAATTACTGGAGAATATTGAAGTTACTGTACATCCACTGGTTACTTTTGTACTAGAGAACATACGGGTGAATAACTTTGGGTACAGTCTGACTAAGATGTGTAGTCTGAAAGACATGATTCAACTACTGACAAATAAACATGTGTTGATATCATTTTGGGGAGGATGAGGCAGGGTATAGTCTTTTTATTTGTATTGCTGTTAAAATTCCCTCTGCACTCACAAAGGTGTATGTCTGACGTATACAAGATGCCTGCAATTCCTCATAATTGTTAGTAACATCTGGGCCTGGGTTTTCCCAATGAGGTTGGGTTTAGGCATTAGGTTTCTCTTTCCTTTCTGGTGGTTGACATATCTGTGTTGAAAAATAGGGAATTATCTAGAATGATAGGGAATGATCTAGAACCTGGTTCAATGATAGGAAATGATCTAGAAACAGGGTTCGGCAAAAGGCGGACTGCGGCCAAACCGGCCACAATACGTTTTGGGCCCCCAAAGTTTTGATCAAAATTAGACTACAACCATCAGGAACTATGCAGAAATCTGTTCATCAAATACTCCCACGAATAGAAAACTAGATGTGATCGTGTTTCAATGTAATCAAAGTATGAAATTATTTAAATTTTTAAATACAATCAAATTTTTGTCTTAGTTGTGGTCAATTTGTAGTGTACAACTTATTATAATTATGTTCTGGCATCTGGATCATCCCCTCCGACAAAAATCGCCGGGGGCTGAATCTATATAGTTGCCTACCCCGATTTAAAATAATGAATTATATGGAATGGTCTAGAGCAGGGTGTCAAACTCATTTTACCCGAAGGCCGCATTCGGTCTTCAGCGACGTCTGGAGGGCAGCACTGACATCTAAAAAAATATTTCCTGCCTCAAAATTATGAATTGTCGATGCTCCCCGGCTGTCTAGTGATTATTAGAGAACTGGACAGACAGTCAAGAAACTGTAGTTTCATTTTTAGTCACCGGCGGACCGGATTGGAAACCCTCGCGGTCTGAATGTTTGACACCTGAGCTAGAGTGAATAAAGCAGCTTGAATTTGAATTTGAAATTTCAGTGATCTTTGTAAATTTCAGTGTGATATACATCAATTAAATCAAATTGGGCATACTTTGATTGGGGGCAAGTCGTCATTGGGCAATATCAAATAAACAATTTATTGCACTCAACTTTCTGCAAACAGCAGCAGACTACATCATTATTTTATAATAGAAACCGAAAGCTGCGAGACAGAGAGGAAAAAACGAATCTCAATTTGAGGGCGGGGCAGATCAGATGTTATATACATAGACTGCTCAGATGTACACTGACAGAGCTATCATCATCTTTCATCGGATAAGTTTCAATTGTCAGCAAACGGATTTACCAACAGTATTTCTTAAAACAAACTTGCAAGACTCACAACAACAACTACTCAACAATATCTACTGAACATGTAAGTCATTTTTCATTATTAAGCTACAACAGCCTATCTTACAGAAATCAACTGGAGAGAAAAAAGCTTAACAGCATATCAAGCAAATTCTTAAATGTGTTAGTTATTACAATGGGCTGAATAAATGGTCATGTTAAAGCCTGTAGGTAAATACAAAAGTTATAATGCATTGTACAGTATAACTTGTCATGAGTGTGTATGACTCCTTATGTCTTTCAATCATCTCATAATGATTCTCATTATATACCAGCCATTTGAGTCAGCTGAAATGTTGGATAGAGACAAAACATTACATATTGTTAGCCTTATTATGAGGATCATACATGCTTTCAACAAGTTATAAAGCATTACACCAGTAGACTTTAAGTAAAGTGTTACTAAACTAATTTATTCAAAACATTCAATTGAGCTATGCTAATGTAAGACCAAATAAATAATACATTAAATCCTCTTTCAGATACTTATCATGGAACTCACTATAACACTTTTGAACGGAACTCACTTCCCCTGAAGGTTCAGCCACACACCACCGTGGGGTCTCTCAAGAGTTTGATTAAACAACACTTTGAAGTGCCCACAACAAAGCAGAGGCTGGTAGGTGTCAATGGGAGCAACATCAGTCTCAGCGATGATTCAAAAACTTTGAGCGACTATGGCGCATTCAGGATCTAAAGTGATGGTGCTGATTACGGAGCCCGCTCCTATCCAGGTGTTCCTGAAAAACGAAAAGGGCCAGACACACACATATGATGTGGTGCCTGGGAGACTGTAACCCAGTTCAAACCAAGGTACAAAACAAGGAGGGAGTCCCTGCCAACCAACAGAGGCTGATTCATGAGGGTAGGCAGCTGGAGGATGGCCAGAGGCTGGAGTACTACAACATCACAAACCAAAGCACCATCCATCTGACGCTCCGTCTAAGGGGAGGCTGAAGAAACCCAGGATCGACCTGAAACCACCTGTCACATGAAGCCTTAACTTATTATGCATTCCATGTCTATAGAGAAAAAGCAATCAATCTTGAACAAAAATGTGAATTGTTCTACATTTTGTCAATTGTAAACTTTAAATTAAGCATGGCTGATATAAGCGTATATTAATGAGATTGTTCAAGTAATAAACATGTATAAACTAAACTGTCAACCATCATTGTCATGACTCCAACTCAAAAGAAAAGATAAAGCAACATAAGGTACTGGTCAGTTTCTTGTCCGTTGTGCTATTGCTCCCTTATTTGACATGATAGAGACAGAGCAGTAACATTTACAGTTGAGTTGACCCAAACTGACACAAGGCAGTCCACATGAGGAAACTACAGGCCGGCCTTGTCAGCAATATACACAATGTTTCATGTTCTGATGAAAATCCTAAACGTTGCATGTTCAGATGGTTTTAAATTAGTTTGATTCAAGCCGAAACATACTATTATTCATTTCCTACAGCACATTTTCTTTGCTTCATCTTAAATTATACAAATATAAATGTGCATCTATGAAGAATAGGTAACATGCATTTACCATTGCTCAAACCAAAATACACCTTGGCACAAAGGAAGCATACTCAAGTGTTTCAATTAATTCAATATTTTAAATATCAGTAAGAATACAATTAAGACTTATTATTTCAGTTATAAGTTGTTTTGCATGTGAGCAACACATTGAATGTGTTAGGATTTTGTTAGTGTAGCACCTTGTGTAGCATTTGACCAAAGTCCTAAACACCACACCAGTTAACTTGCCTGGTTGTACCAGCTTCTGCACTGGCATTCACAGGCCAGCCCTTGTAACATTATGTAACTCCTGAGGCACACACACACGGTGCCCTCTTCATTGATCCATTTGGGAGAAAATCTTGGGAGGCTTCACTTCCTCACAGATGCAAGCTAAGCATTCCAAAATAATGCCACCAATTTGGTAAACAGCACTCGAAACTGAAAACACAAAAACACAGATTGGCAACAGAGCACCACGGTACATTCCAAATGTATGCATCCTTAAAAGAAAAGCCAATGAGAACTGTTCACCTGTACAGGCACATTGTTGATGTTGATGAAATGGAAGGGGATCCACACTTTCCAGTTCATCTTCAAGGCAGGCCAATAACTACTATTCACTTTTCTCTGGAGTCTGCCCACCTCTTACCCTAAAACAGCATTAGGATGTATTAAAATGAATGTACAGGCATGTCAATAGCTGTCTGTGCCCAATAATGTTTGTACCATGTTTTGTGCTACTACCATGTTGTGCTGCTGCCATGTTGTGTTGATACCATGCTGTGTTTTCATGTGTTGCTGCCATGCTATGTTGTTGTCTTAGGTCTCTCTTTATGTAGTGTTGTGGTGTCTCTCTTGTCGTGATGTGTATTTTGTGCTATATTTTTATAAATTTTTTAATCCCAGCCCCAGTCCCCGCAGGAGGACTTTTGCCTTTTGGTAGGCCTTCATTGTAAATCAATCAATCAAATGTTATAAAGCCCTTTTTACATCAGCAGATGTCACAAAGTGCTATACAGAAACCCAGCCTAAAATCCCAAACAGCAAGCAAGGCAGATGTATAAGCACGGTGGCTAGGAAAAACTCCCTAGAAAAGCAGAAACCTAGGAAGAAACCTAGAGAGGAATCAGGCTCTGAGGGGCAGACAGTCCTCTTCTGGCTGTGCTGGGTTGAGATTATAACAGTACATGGCTAGGCGCACGGGATGGAAGAGCACCAGTAAGTCAGTGACTCAGCCCCCGTAATAGGTTTAGAGGCAGAGAATCCCGGTGGAGAGAGGGGAACCAGCCAGGCAGAGACAGCAAGGGCGCTTCGTTGTTCCAGTGCCTTTCCGTTCACCTTCACACCCCTGGGCCAGACTACACTCAATCATTGGACCTACTGAAAAGATGAGTCTTCAATAAAGACTTAAAGGTCGAGACAGAATCTGCGTCTCTCACACGGATAGGCAGACAATTCCATTAAAAATGGAGCTCTATACGAGAAAGCCCTGCTTCCAGCTGTCTGCTTAGAAATTCTAGGGACAATAATGCATCTTGTGACCGTAGCGTACGTATAAGTATGTACAGCATGACCAAATCGGAGAGATAGGTAGGAGCAAGCCCATGTAATGCTTTGTAGGTTAGCAGTAGAATTTGTTCTTAAGTGACTTGTCCAGTTAAATAAAGGTGAAATAAATCAACAATAGTCTGGATTGTAAAGTAATTCATTAACCACTAACGGAAATGAACTGTCTGAGAAGTACTGCATAATTTCACAAGGGCAAATGTAAACTGACAGACTAATAACCAGTCCCTGCTTAAAGTTTGAACCACACAGAGTAATACCAATTTTGGTGGTTATCGGATCCAAGCAGTGAGAATTAATTCAGGTGTATGGTGCAGGAGAGTCGTTAAGGGGGCAGCTGACTAACCTCTAGGATGTCCATAACACAAAAGAAAACCAGCAGGTATGCAGGGGCGAAGATAGGGCGATCCAAGAGGAAGCGTTTGACCATGCAGTAGGGAACAGTGGTAGGCATCACACCTCCATAAGTTGGTAAAAGTAATGAGCAACCTGAAAAAAAACAAGGGAAATACTATGGCTGTGTTCAATTGACAGTAAATTGCAATAGATTACATTGTAACAAGAAACAACCTTATTGAATTGATTTGGACATGACTTTAACCACTATTTTTTATGTAACTTTTATTTAACTAGGCAAGTCAGTTAAGAACAAATTCATATTTACAATGACGGCCTACCCCGGCCAAACCATAACCCGAACGATGCTGGGCCAATTGTGCGCCGCCCTATGGGACTCCCAGTCATGGTCGGTTGTGATACAGCCTGGAATCGAGCCTGGGTCTGTAGTGACACCTCTAGCACTGAGATGCAGTGCTTTAGACCGCTGCACCACTCGGGAGCCTCCCAATGCCCACTCATAAATGGCAAAGCGGGCAGGTCCTGAAATGTCCATCTCCTTCACTGGGGACCCTTCTTTGGCCTTTCGTTTTGCTTCCAATGCTTGAGATAGAAGATTTCCCAAGGCTGAGAGAATGCCACTGAAAAACACGTAGACAATTTATTTGTTGTCATGGTGGTGGTCAGAGTTGAAGAAAGTTTTCTTTAAGTGAATTCAAACAATGTAACTATGATAAAAGCAACTGTTGTCAGGAAAGACAAGGGGGGTTCTCAGAGCAGAGGCTGATTGGCTGAAAAGACAGAGAGAAAGTGGAAAGGTCTTGGCAAAAGACACATTTACCTTGGCATAGTTTGCAAATCAAAGTAGCCCCCTACTCTTACAAGTCAACCACAAACAGGGTTGGGGTGTAATTGATTACATGAAAAACTAAATGATTACTTCTCGGATTACTTTGAAATTCAGAAAGGATGTTAGCAAAAAAATACTTTATGAAACCTTTATTTTCTCAATGACATTCAATTGAATATTGAAAAAAGGTGCATGTTGGGCCTCCTGAGTGGCGCAGTGGTCTAAGGCACTGCATTGCAGTGTTGCGGCGTCACTACAGCCTGGGATCGAACCCAGGCTGTGTCAAAACCGGATGTGACCGTGAGTACCATGGGCGACGSACATTCGGCCCAGCGTCGCCCGGGTTAGGGGAGGGTTTGGCCGAGGGGGCTTTACTTGGCTCATCGCGCTCTAGCGACTCATTGTGGTGGGCCTGGCGCCTGCAGGCTGACCTCAGTCATCAGTTGAACGGTGTTTCTGCCGACACATTGGTGCAGCTGACTTCCGGGTTAAGCAGGCGGGTGTAAAGAAGCACGGCTTGGCGGGTCATGTTTCAGAGGCAAATACTCTACATCAAAACTCAGAAGGACAGACAGGGTTTCCTCAGTCTCGCGCTCCCCTCTGGGTCTGCGTCTCACCAAACGGCGTGCATCACAGACACCAAGGATCCTCAACTTCAGTCAATCCACCTCAACACTCAACGCCACCCCTGGTATCACTCCTTTCAACTGCGCTCTGCTCCGGAGAGAAAAGCAGGCCACAGCTCTCATTCCGAGTCGGGAAACGCGAGTCCACTTCTGGATACTTTGACCGAATTGACAGAACCCAACATCCTCTTCACCCAGCCTGATTTCACAAACGGATCGGCCAAAAGGCATGGATCCACTTTCTCCATTAATTATACTCCTACGGGGCAGAGTCATCTCAGGCAATTTTCTGATCATTGGTGTGAGGCTCGGAAGCCTTCACCTCACCTGTTGGCGCAGGTTTTTCCTCTTCACTTCTGTTAGGTTCAATTTGAGAGAGTTCACTATCCGTCGACTGCTCAGGGTTTTCAGGAACGGAACATGGCATTATCTCTCCTGTACTTGACTCAAAGAAGAAAGTACTCTGCTTGTATTTCGCAGATGTCGGTTTGGGTTTGAACCTCGCACCCTTCTTTTTGCCTCACATCACCTAGTCTTTTGCCATCTTGCCTTCTTCCAGTCGTCAGTCTCAAAGGTTACATCCGTTTCCAAAACACTGCCTCCATCATCTATCGGCTGCATGTCATGTTTTTGTATTTCAAATAGTACCAAACTAAAACTGAGATATTTTGGATTGTTTGTTTTTAGTTTTGTTTCTTGAGGCTGTCATGCAAATAGCGTCCGCCTGAAAATTGTTGGCCCCCCAGGCCCTTGAAAAGTCTCTGAGACCCCCCGAGGCTCCCTAGTTGAGAATCACTGTTGTAGTGTAAGTATGCAATACATTTTCTTTGGTATACCTTCCCAATCTGCCTTTTTAGTTAAATTGGAGCATCTTACGCCATGACTGTAATTGCTGCTAAGTCATAATGCAAAAAATATAAACACCCAAGCGTTCTCTGCTCTCATTGCTTATGACAGAAATTAGAATGACCAAGAATTCTGCCTCAAGGCACATCTGTAATGTAAAATGACTTGTATTTTACTAACAGGACATCAGCGGTGAAAGGTGTCCTCACAGACTTAGTGAGAGAATAGGCTAAGCTTCATGGGTTGGCACAGGAAACAACAACAAACACTAAACACCTATACTTCTCGAAGTCTACACCTGATTGACTGCTTTCAACACCACTTACCTCAGCTGACATGGCAGACATCAGTTCTGACTCATTGGAATTAAGTCAGTCAAATGCACAGAGGTCATTGACCCCTGGAAATATCCATAGAGGCAGAAATTAAAAGAGGGAAGATAAATTACTGGAGAATATAGAAGTTACTGTACATCCACTGGTTACTGTTTGTACTAGAGAACTACGGGTGAATAACTTTGGGTACAGTCTGACTAAGATGTGTAGTCTGAAGACATGATTCAACTACTGACAAAATAAACATGTTTGATATCATTTTGGGGAGGATGAGGCAGGGTATAGTCTTTTTATTTGTATTGCTGTTAAAATTCCCTCTGCACTCACAAAGTGTATGTCTGACGTATCACAAGATGCCTGCAATTGTTCATCATTGTTAGTATCATCTGGCCTGGGTTTTCCCAATGAGGTTGGGTTTAGGCATTAGGTTTCTCTTTCCTTTCTGGTGTTTGACATATCTGTGTTGAAAAATAGGGAATTATCTAGAATGATAGGGAATGATCTAGAACCTGGTTCAATGATAGGGAATGATCTAGAACAGGGTTCGGCAAAAGGCGGACTGCGGGCCAAACCGGGCCACAATACGTTTTGGGCCCCCAAAGTTTTTGATAAAAATAAGACTACAATCATCGGAACTATGCAGAAATCTGTTCACCAAATACTCCCACGAATAGAAACTAGATGTGATCGTGTTTCATGTAATCAAAGTATGAAATTATTTAAATTTTTAAATACAATCAAATTTTTGTCTTAGTTTGGTCATTTGTAGTGTACAACTTATTATAATTATGTTCTGGCTCTGGATCATCCTCCGACAAAAATCGGCCGGCGGCTGAATCTATATATTTGCTTACCCCGATTTAAATAATTAATTATATGGATGTTCTAGAGCAGGGGTGTCAAACTCATTTTACCCCGAAGGCCGCATTCGGTCTTCAGCGACGTCTGGAGAGCAGCACTGACATCTAAAAAAAATATTTCCTTGCCTCAAAATTATGAATTGTCGATGCTCCCCGGCTGTCTAGTGATTATTAGAGAGCTGGACAGACAGTCAAGAAACTGTAGTTTCATTTTTAGTCACCGGCGGCCGGATTGGAACCCCTCGCGGGCCGAATGTTTGACACCCCTGAGCTAGAGTGATCTTTGGGGCAAGTCGTCATTGGCAATATCAAATAAACAATTTATTGCACTCAACTTCTGCAAACAGCAGCAGACTACATCATTATTTTATAATAGAAACCGAAAGCTGCGAGACAGAGAGGAAAAACGAATCTCAATTTGAGGGGCGGGGCAGATCAGATGTTATATACATAGACTGCTCAGATGTACACTGACAGAGCTATCATCATCTTTCATCGGATAAGTTTCAATTGTCAGCAAACGGATTTCCAACAGTATTTCTTAAAACAAACTTGCAAGACTTCACAACAACACTCTCAACAATATCTACTGAACATGTAAGTCATTTTCCATTATTAAGCTAAACGGCCTATCTTACAGAAATATACTGGAGAAAAAAAGCTTAACAGCATATCAAGCAAATTATCTTAAAATGTGTTAGTTATTACAATGGGCTGAATAAATGGTCATGTTAAAGCCTGTAGGTAAATACAAAGTTATAATGCATTGTACAGTATAACTTGTCATGAGTGTGTATGACTCCCTTAGTCTTTCAATCCCCTCATAATGATTCTCATTATATACCAGCCATTTGAGTCAGCTGAAATGTGTGGATAGAGACAAACATTACATATTGTTAGCCTTATTATAAGGATCATACATGCTTTTAACAAGTTATAAAGCATTAAACTGTAGACTTTAAGTAAAGTGTTACTAAACGAATTCATTCAAAAACATTCAATTGAGCTATGCTAATGTAAGACCAAATAATAATACATTAAATCCTCTTTCAGATATCTATCATGGAACTCACTAAAACACTTTTGAACGGGAACTCACTTCCCCTGAAGGTTCAGCCACACACCACCGTGGGGTCTCTCAAGAGTTTGATTAAACAACACTTTGAAGTGCCCACAACAAAGCAGAGGCTGGTAGGTGTCAATGGGAGCAACATCAGTCTCAGCGATGATTCAAAAACTTTGAGCGACTATGGCCTGCATTCAGGATGTAAAGTGATGGTGCTGATTACGGAGCCGCCTCCTATCCAGGTGTTCCTGAAAAACGAAAAGGGCCAGACACACACATATGATGTGGTGCCTGGTGAGACTGTAACCCAGTTCAAAGCCAAGGTACAAAACAAGGAGGGAGTCCCTGCCAACCAACAGAGGCTGATTCATGAGGGTAGGCAGCTGGAGGATGGCCAGAGGCTGGGTACTACAACATCACAAACCAAAGCACCATCCATCTGACGCTCCGTCTAAGGGGAGGCTGAAGAAACCCAGGATCGACCTGAAACCACCTGAAACATGAAGCCCTTAACTTATTATGCATTCCATGTCTATAGAGAAAAGCAATCAATCTTGAACAAAAATGTGAATTGTTCTACATTTGTATTCAATTGTAAACTTTAAATTAAGCATGTCTGATATAAGCGTATATTAATGAGATTGTTATCAAGTAATAAACATGTATAAAACTAAAACTGTCAACCATCATTGTCATGCTCCAACTCAAAGAAAGATAAAGCAACATAAGGTACTGGTCAGTTTCTTGTCCGTTGTGCTATTGCTCCTTATTTGACATGATAGAGACAGGCAGTAACATTTACAGTTGAGTTGACTCAAACTGACACAAGGCAGTCCACATGAGGAAACAACAGGCCGGCTTGTCAGCAATATACACAATGTTTCATGGTCTGATGAACGTTGCATGTTCAGATGGTTTTAAATTAGTTGATTCAAGGCCGAAACAGTTACTATTATTCATTTCCTACAGCACATTTTCTTTGCTTCATCTTAAATTATACAAATATAAATGTGCATCTATGAAGAATAGGTAACATGTATTTACCATTGCTCAAACCAAAATACACCTTGGCACAAAGGAAGCATACTCAAGTGTTTCAATTAATTCAATATTTTAAATATCAGTTAGAATACAATTATGACTTATTATTTCAGTTATAAGTTATTTTGCATGTTAGCAACACATTGAATGTGTTAGGATTTCGTTAGTGTAGCACCTTGTGTAGCATTTGACCAAAGTCCTAAACACCACACCAGTTAATTTGCCTGGTTGTCCCAGCTTGCTGCACTGGCATTCACAGGCTGAAAAGACAGAGAGAAAGGTGGAAAGGTCTTGGCAAAGGACACATTTACCTTGGCATAGTTTGCAAATCAAAGTAGCCCCATACTCTTATGAGTCAACCACAAACAGGGTTGGGGTGTAATTGATTACATGTAAACTAAAAATAGAGATACTTTTGAAAAACTAGATGATTACTTTGAAATTCAGAAAGGACGTTAGCAAAAAAATACATTATGAAACCTTTATTTTCGCAACACTGTGAAGTACAAGTATATTAAGGTTATAATATTGTAGAGAACAATATAATTATTAATTATATGTAATTTATAATGACAAAGGTCAAAGAAAACTACGTTTTGACATTAATTTCGTAGCCCACTCTTGAATGCCCCGTTTTTCTCTACGTCATTTTTAAGCAGTGAGTGAACGCCCAATTTACTAGGCTGGCAGCTAACGGTAACTACATTCATTGTCAAAGCCCAATATTTGTTCAACAGTTGTGAAATGACTATTAGAACATCTATAAGAACAACAGTTCAATTGTTCACATGTATCCCATGCTTAATAACATTAACAATGGGCTATCGTTTTGTAAACTAGCTAGCATACGCTGACATTTGCTTACATGCGTTGCTATGGTTACACAGTACCACAAGCTGTCTTGAGCAGCATGTCTCTCAAAATAGACCAAAAAGTAAATGTTCTACCCAAATAATTTCGATACTTAATATGAAATGTCATCCCACATCCCAGGCTTGCATTGGTGCTGGCTGCATCCTTATTTCGCAAATTGTGACGTTGTMGACAAGTTGGCTATTTTAATGTAGGTAAGGCCTATATTATTTTTCCGTGATTCCATCATTAATCAAAGACACGAAAGGAGAAGTATGATAATGCCGCCCCGGTGGCTTAAAGGCTCTTATTGGCCAACACAAAGTCTCAGCTGTCCAGGGGTTCTATACGTCATTGTTCCCGGCCCGCACGCGTGACCCTGCCGCCATCACTTCACAGTACCTTTTGGCTGGCACACTGCTCTGACACGACACAGGAAGCTGAAATAGTGAATATCCAATGATATACATAATTCTGAATATCCCGTCCCTCATTGGCTCTCCGCTGAGAACCAGAACGGGTGGCTCTCCGCAAGCTTGTGGTGCTGAAATCTCGACTCGCTATGATAACGATGTCATGGCGATGAGACAATTCACTGTGCAACCCAATAAACACCACCAAAATGGACGATGATTTGTTCCAGTTAAGACAACTCCCGTGAGTGTATATATAAAAAAACGTATTAATTTCTAATTTGATCGAAACTGGGTCATTTTGTTAAACCGACCCTTCGCCCACAGCCTTTCTTTCGTGATTGCTTGAATTGCAGCTGTTGGGTGACAATGATCTCTTGACATAATAATATGTGCAACATTGTATTCATATTTTGTGCTAGTCAGAGTACTCTACACGAATACAATGTGGCATGTCGAGGAACTGACGGGCGTTTTGTTTGAAAGCAAAGCATCAATGACCGGTAAACAGTAACCCTGACCCAGCTGCTCATATGGGTGCTACAACAATGTCGGCTAGTATTTGTATTTGTTTTTTACTGGTAGTGACAGTGTGCATATTTCACAGGGGGTTCATTCACATCATTGCCTATTGTATATGAAGCTACTACTGTGCCAACATCATTCGTCATGCCTTTATTTTGATCATGCATGAGTTGCACCAGTTTGTTAGAATGGGGTGGTTAACATCTAATATGTTACACAACATGTAGCCTATTTTCATTTTATCACAAATATTTCTGCTAGCGATGGCCACACATTTAGCCTAACAATTACTGTAGGTATACTGTAGGTAACAGATGTATATGTCAGCCTATTACAAATTATTTAGTAGCAACAAATATAACCATGATTTGGAATGGTTTTAGAATAGTCATACTACAATTGTATCTATTGTGCATGAAAATGTATTACGTTCATTTATGTTTATTGACAAAAATACACACTTTTCACTGAAGCTGGTCGACCAGAGTTGTCCACACCTGGCTATCACCATCAATTTCCAACTATGTTTCTATTGAGACTCTCCCTTTTTATGTGTAATAATAAAAGGCACAACATTCTCTTTACAATTGTTCCTATGCCAGTAAAGCAGTGACTTGGCAGTAGGCCCAGTTACTACCTAAAAATTGGAGAACTGAAATTGTGCAATGTGGCTGTGGCAGCAAACTGTCTTTCTCCCCAGTGTGAACCCCAAAATAATATTTCCAAACAGGATCCATAGATCTTATGCTATTACTTGAGAGGAGATGATGGTTGAGGCAATTAGGCCTCATTGCAACTTTCTTGCAGAAAGTGTAAAGCCATCAACACAACGGTTTACAGAATCTGTCCATTGAGCAATGCCCTTCTCCAAGTCTATATGGGATAAATGTGGGATTGTTCTGTACAGAACTGAAAGAAACTGAACCACAGTAAGCAAGGCATGTTGATTTCTATGCTCCTCACTGGGCGATCAGCTGTATTTCTTCTGCCCTTGGCAAATCTGTGTAGTAATCACAGTGATTAAGACATCACTGGGCTGCCTCCATGTTCCTTTTACAGTGTTCCACCCTCTAGCAGCAGTCTGTCATCTTACAAAATGTGGAGTTTATAAGCTTGATGTACAGATAACATACAGGTGTTTAAGGTATTGTCTAAATTTGAGAATTACATTTTTCTTAACATCAAATCTATTTGTGGTCTACACACAATTATTAGGTGGCACACAAGTTTGTCAGTTGTGAACAGCAGGAACAGCTCATATCACCTAGGCAACAGCCTCTCATTCTCAGCTGCATTCAGCTGTTTTGGCACAAACTTCTTTACAGTAGGCTGGCAAACTGATCCAAGTTGATCTTCCTGGCTTTCTTTATTGCAGCGTGGTCAAGTTCCGTCGCACGGGTGAGAGCACACGCTCTGAGGATGACTGCTTGGGGAGAGAGCAGGAAGTCCAGATCGATGGGAGGCAGGCTTACATGGAGTCTGTGGCACTTCACGATGGCGCACTAGTACCCCGGGAGTTTGCCAACCCAACTGATGGTATGACTGGGTCCCTCCTTAGCCACCACTCTGACTGTCCCATCCAAACTCATAATAACTTCCATATGCATGAAATCGCCTTCCCCCTCTCTTCTTCCACTTACCACCTCAGGGGACCACTGGGCTATTATAATGGCCTTTCTCTTTAATGAGATTGACTACAGTTACTCATTGCGTACACATTTATCATAGTAACTTGCAATCCATACTTGCAAGTCATCATCTGTATGTTATGTCATTTCCTACTTGAGTTGGTATAGAATTTATTGTTAATTGGTTACACCTCTTATTCTTCCCAGACACTTTCATGGTGGAGGATGCTGTGGAGGCCATTGGTTTTGGGAAGTTCCAGTGGAAACTCTCCATCCTCACTGGTCTGTCCTGGGTGAGCAGCCACGCTTAAGACAGTCCGAGAGAAAACATAACAGTTCAATAACATGTTGTGTATGTGCTGTATTTCAAACTTGTACATGTGAGTATAATGTATATGAGCACAATTCAC
Source organism: Salvelinus sp. IW2-2015 (assembly GCF_002910315.2). Classification (NCBI taxonomy): domain Eukaryota; kingdom Metazoa; phylum Chordata; class Actinopteri; order Salmoniformes; family Salmonidae; genus Salvelinus; species Salvelinus sp. IW2-2015. The sequence goes on along the minus strand of NC_036855.1, from coordinate 25,584,467 downwards.
TGTGTCTTCATTGTTTCCTTTCCCACCGTTCCTTATGGCCGCTGTTTGTTCAGATGGCTGATGCTATGGAGATGATGATTCTAAGCATCCTGGCACCACAGCTTCACTGTGAATGGAGGCTTCCAAGCCTGTGGGTGGCGCTACTCACCTCGGTAATGCCAGTCTCATTCTTACATTGATTACCAGTAACACTAAATTATGACTGGATTGGTGGGCTAACGGTAGTTAAAATCAAATTAAATGTTTTCGTCACATACACAGTTTACAACAGGTATAAAAGGAGCATTGAAATGCTTATGTGCTAGCTTCCTCAACAATGCAGTACATTAATCAATAATAACAATGAGTTGTTGAGAAGGTGGTGCTGATTGTATGGACTAGTAGTGGTAGTGATGAGTGTAATAGCAGTAGCTGTTGATGTTAATGCAGTCTTACACTGTCACATTTCATTACTGACAAGGCCTCTACATATGTGATATCCATTTCCTCTGTTTTTTAAACTCCAGGCGGTGTTCATTGGAATGATGATCAGCTCTTCCATTTGGGGGAACATATCCGATAAGTATGGCAGAAAAACAGTGAGTTCAACGGCTGGGTTTATTATGGGGGAGGTCTATATCGATTTCTAATTGGCATTTCACAGCAGTTGGGTCATTCCACTTATTCGGTGCCTTTTTAGAAGTGTAACTTAGTCCCCAAAAAACGTTTGATTTCACCTAATTTTTTCATTCTGTCATAAAAAAGCACATGTTCAACTTTATAAAAAAGAGTTTAAATAAAAAAATAACTATAGTAAGTTAAGTTTTAATGTCACATGCACAAGTAGAGTGAAATGCCTTTTTTGCAAGCTCTAACCCAAACAATGCAGTTTTCAATAACAATGTAATACAAAAAATAACAAGGTACAACAAAAACACACAAGATATAGAAATAAGAAGAACACGATAAAGTAAGTAAACATACTATATACAGGGTCAGTTCCAGCACCATATTTACAATGTGCAGGGATATTGGATCGATAGAGGTAGATATGTATAGTGGTAAGGTGACTAGGCATCAGGATATATCATAAACAGAGTAGCAGCAGCATATATGATGATTGTATGTGAGTGGGTGTGTGTAGACTCAGTATAATATGTGCATATTATTTTTGCATAGAGGCAAAAATATGAATAAAATACAAAGGTCAACTCAGATAGCAGTCTTATGGTATGGGGACAGCAGTGCCTTTTAAGTTCCAAATAAAGTCACATGGTTGACCGTAACAGGGTTGATGAGAGGAGAGGAGGAGCTTGAGTCTTATGAGGGGTACATGGCTCTGTTTAAATGTATTTTTGATCATGCTGCGGAGGGCAGAGAGGGAGGTGAGCGTCCGCTTCAGCTCCAGCAGGGGTATCAGACGGCTGCTGAGTATGCGCTTACCTTCTGGACAGTAGCAGCTTCCAGTGGATGGAATGAGCTGGCGCTCAGCACGTTATTTAGAAGAGGTCTGCGCAAGGAGGTCCAGACGGAACTGGCCTGCCGAGATGACAACCTCACCCTGGATGCAGTCATTGCGATGGCCATCCGTCTGGATAACCTCCTCCGGCAGCGTTGGCATCTACATCACTTCTCTCCCTCTTTCGGCGAGTGTTCGGGATCAGAGCCTGAACCCATGGAGGTAGGGGTAACACACCTTCCCGCGGCGGAACGACGGGCTGSGGCGCTCTACTGTGGCCAGGGAGGGCACAAGTGCCAGCGGTGTCCGTTACTTCAGAATCCGGGATCCACTAGAGCAGAGGGACGGTCACGTGACGTTCCATCCCCTGGACCAGGAGTGAGTATTCCATCTACTGTGCTTCCTGTTAGACTCTTTTTAGTACCCATCACTCTGGCTAACTGTCCCTCATGTCCTGTGTCCACAGCTTTAGGCGCCGCGGGGAACTTTATGGATCAGACCCTTGCCTGCTCTCTCAATATTACTACCTACCTGCTCTCCTCTCCTTTTCCGGTACAAGGTCTTGACTGTTGGCCTTTAGGATCCGGGAACCATCACACACATCACCCAACCACTCACCCTCACCGTGGAGCCCAATCACCAGAAAAACATCCCCTTCTTCATCACCAGTACACCCGTTCACAAGATCATCCTCGGCCTACTTTGGCTTCAGCGCCATAACCCTACCATCTCATGGTTGAGGATGAGAATCACCAARTGGTCACCTGAAAGCTGGAAGACCTGCTTTCCTGTCCCCTTTAGTTCCACATTGGTTGAGAGTCTGGTTTTCCTCCAACCCAACATCCCGGAGGAATATCAGGATCTAAGGGAGGTATTCTCCAAGACTCGTGCAACCTGTCTCCCTCCTCATCGCCCCTGAGACTGTGCCATTGACCTGTTTTCCGGTGCTACACCTCCGCGCAGACACATCTACCCTCTGTCAGTGGCTGAGACCCAGGCCATGGAGGACTACATTCAAGAGGCGCTCCAACAGGGTTTCATCCGCAGGTCCATGTCCCCTGCGTCGGCTGGTTTCTTCTTCGTTGACAAGGAGGGAGGATTACGTCCTTGTTTAGATTATTATGGACTCAATGACATCACCACAACGTATTGGTACCCTCTCCCTCTGGTGCCTTCAGTCATCGAGCAGCTCCGCGGGGCCAGGTTCTTCACCAAACTCATTCGCATCCGGGAGGGGGATGAGTGGAAGACGGCGTTCAGCACGATGTCTGGTCACTAAGAGTACTTGGTTATGCCCTTTGGCTTAGCCAATGCTCCGTCAGTGTTCCAGGCATTCGTCAACGAGGTGTTGAGGGACATGCTCAGACATCAGGTGATTGTGTACATCTATGACATCCTGATCTTCCTCTGATCAACCTGGAGGATCACATCACTCACGTTTGAGCAGTCCTGGAACGCCTCTTGGCTAACCACCTGTTCGTCAAGGCAGAGAAGTGCCAATTCCACCAGAGGGCTGTCTCCTTCTTGGGCTACCAAATCAGCCCGCAGGGAGTGAGGATGGAGGACAAGAAGGTAGATGCGGTAAGGCCATGGCCAGTCCCAACCACCATCAAGGGGTTACAACGGTTTTTGGGGTTTGCCAACTTTTACCGCCGCTTCATCAGGAACTTCAGCGCCGTCGCCGCTCCTCTCACCTCCCTCCTCAAGGGTGGGCCTAGTAGGTTGGTTTGGTCTCCAGCAGCTGACGAGGCCTTTCGTCTCCTCAAGGGGCGTTTCACCTGTTTCACTTGCTAAAACACCCAGATCCCACGCTACCTTTTGTGGTTGAGATAGACGCATCGGAGGTGGGTGTAGGGGCAGTTTTGTCACAAAGACAGGGGGACCCACAAATTGTATCCTTGTGCTTTCTTCTCCAAGAAAATGTCCCCCGCAGAGAGGAATTATGACGTCGGCGATCGGGAGCTCTTGGCAGTGAAGTTGGCATTAGAGGAGTGAAGACACTGGCTGGAGGGAGCCAAGGAACCATTCGTCATCCTCACCGACCATCGGAACCTTGAGTATATACGGACAGCAAGGAGACTGAATCCGCGCCAAGCCAGGTGGGCCCTCTTCTTCACAAGTTTCAACTTCACYCTGACCTATGGCCCAAGCTCTAAGAACATCAAGGCCAATGCCCTTACCCATAACTACGATTCGGGAGAGGCTCCTGTCCAGAAGGCACCCATAATCCCATCCTACTGAGTCGTGGATCCAGTGGTTTGGGACGTAGATGTGGTCATCCCCCTGGCTTTAGAGAGGGAGCCCACACGCCGGAATTGTCCTCCCGCGCGCATCTATGTTCCCACAGCGATAAGGGATCGGCTGCTGACCTGAGCACACACAGCTGTCGTCGCTGGACATCCAGGTATTTCTCGCACCATCCATTCCATCACTGAGAAATACTGGTGGCCCACCTTGGTGCAGGATGTTACGCGGTATATCAACTCCTGTTCCGTGTGTGCTCAAACCAAGTCCCCCCGGAATGCTCCAGCAGGGAAGCTCCTGCCGCTTCCCGTGCCTCAGCGACCTTGGTCCCATCTATCCATTGACTTTGTTACTGAGCTTCCCCCTTCTGATGGTTTCACCACCATTTTGGTGGTAGTGGATAGATTCTCTAAGTCATGTCYCTTAATTCCTCTTCCTGGTCTTCCCACTGTTCTCCAGGTCGCTGACGCACTCTTCCATCAGATCTTCCGGCATTATGGCCTTCCTGGGGACATCGTCTCGGACCGTGGACCCCAATTCACATTCCGAGTATGGATGGCCTTCTTGGAGAAGCTCAGGGTCACGGTTAGCCTCACACCCGGGCATCGGCCTCAGTCTAACGGGCAGGTGGAGAGGATGAATCAGGAGCTGGGGAGGTTCCTGAGGAGTCCTGGCACTCATCATTACGTGCACCCACACCTGGATTCCATTACCTTCATAATTTCCTCCCCTTTATATGTCACTCTCCCAGGTTCACTAACCAGTTGTTCTTGTGTCTCGGCGTACTGCCTTATGTTAGTGTCGTGTTCTTGGTTTTGTTGTTTTATTAAAACGTTTCACCTGCTTCCGACTTACCGCCCCATCATTATACTCACCTGCTTTTACACTATGATTTGACTATTAGCTGTTCAATGTTTCTTTTGAAAACAATATGAAAAAGGAATAATTTAATCATATTAAAATGTGAGTTCTGTTCACYTAACAGGCTTTACCTTAAAATGAGGGACAGACTTAAATGAATCACTAATCACATTAAATAAATAGGGCTTTACAATGATGGTGAGAACTTGGAGAAATGTTGTGATTAAGTGGATTTAAAATCTTCCTAGAAGTCACCAGAGGGCCCTCGGTGGAAAATTATGCATTTTGGCACTTCAGCAAGTCTTCATTTATATAAAAATCTGTGGTCCATGTGGTCCATATTAAAGGGCACTTCATTTAATATAGGCTTTTAAAATTCAATATTGGTGCACAATTTCTACTTAATCTCAAAGGGATGCAAAATACACTCATTTCGTGGAATGACCTAGTTATGTGCTTTGACAGGCTTTCATGAGACATCAGTTTTATATAAACTTTTGGGCAGAGATGGGGAATAGGGATGTCCATGACAGTGTGATATGTGGTAGAGATAGTTAGGGTATTTTGCTGTCTGTGTCAGACCTCASAGTTGTGGGTGTGTGTGTGTGTGTGTGTGTACACAGMGTCTGAAGATGAGTGTGGCGTGGACCATGTTTTACGGTGTACTGAGCGCCTTTGCCCCCGTCTACGGCTGGATCCTCTTCCTCCGTGCCCTGGTGGGCTTCGGCATCGGAGGAGCCCCACAGTCGTACGTATCCCTTCCTGTTGGCATTATAGCAATAGCTACAGTATACTGTAGTAGGACACAGTAAAGGATTGGGTTATGTTATCTACCCAGTTAAGTGGGCTACAGATTTGACTTTATATTAATGACACACAATAATAGTTCATAGAAGTAGCATAATAGTGACATGTCCTTCTCCCTTCAGGGTGACACTGTATGCAGAGTTTCTCCCCATGAGGTCCAGAGCCACCTGCATCTTGCTAATCGAGGTATGACTTATCCTTTACTATCACTTAGCAAGAGTTACACTCTAGTCTGTAGCATGTCCAACTCAACTCCTCTCTCCTGTGCTTCTATCGCTCTGTCCAACTCTGCAGTCGTCCTGTGAGGTCCACTTTTAACTCTGTCAAGTCCGTCATTGATTTGAGACATTAGCAGGTCTGTGAGGTACAAATTGATCCACTTGTTTGTGAGTGATCCTCTTGATGCCAAGTTTGTGGCCACTCAGGAGCAGGATAGATCTCCACTGACCTGGATCAATGAATCTGCTTCAATGTGCCAGGGAACTCATCATGCCAACCATTTCCTGTACCTATTGCTGTGCCCCTGCAGATATTCTGGGCGCTGGGCACTGTGTTTGAGGTGCTGCTGGCCATCCTGGTGATGCCCACTCTGGGCTGGCGCTGGCTGCTCGGCCTCTCCACCATTCCGCTCTTCATCTTCGCTATCCTCTCTTTTGTGAGTATGCAGTAGTGTAAAGTACTTAAGTAAAAATACTTTAAAGTACTATTTAAGTAGTTTTTGGGGTATCTGTACTTTACTATTTTTGACAACTTTTACTTCACTACATTCTTAAAGAAAAGAATGTACTTTTTACTCCAAACATTTTCCCTGACACTCAAAAGTACTCGTTATATTTTGAATGCTTAGCGGGACTGTAAAATGGTCCAATTCACGCACTTATCCAGAGAACATCCCTGGTCATCCCTACTGCCTCTGATCTGGCAGCCTCACTAAACACATGCTTCATTTGTAAATTATGTCTGAGTGTTGGAGTGTGCCCCCTGGCTTTCCGTAAATTAAAAAACTATAATATGGCGCCATCTGGTTTGCTTAAAATAAGGAATTTGAAATTATTTGTACTTTTAGTTTTGATACTTAAGTGTATTTTTGCAATTACATTTACTTTTGATACTTTAAAACTCAAGTAGTTGTCACGATCGTCGTAATGAGGCAGAGTGGACCAAGGCGCAGCGTGATAGAAAGACATCCTCTTTTATTAAGAAGACGAAACAAACGAACAAAAACAACAAACAGACGACCGTGAAGCTATTCAAACAAATAGTGCTGACACTAAACACTACACATAGACAATTACCCACAATAGCCTAATGCCTATGGCTGCCTTAAATATGGCTCCCAATCAGAGACAATGAAAGACAGCTGTCTCTGATTGAGAACCATTCAGGCAACCATAGACTTACCTAGACACCTACACTAAACACAACCCCATAACCTCTACAAAACCCCCTATACAATACAACCACCCAAGACGAGACAAATACACACAAACATCCCCCCTGTCACACCCTGACCTAACCAAAATATTACAGAAAACAAAGAATACTAAGGCCAGGGCGTGACAGTAGTATTTTACTGGGTTACTTTCACTTTTACGTGAGTCATTTTCTACTAAGGTATCTTTATGAAACTGGGTACTTTTTCCACCATTCGTATGCCACTAACAGCTACTACCAATTCACTTTAATTTATTTATTTTACACTACTAAACGACTGACCCTTTGGTTTTGGAAACAGTGGCTGCCAGAGAGTGCCCGCTATGATGTGTTGACAGGGAACCAGGAGAAAGCGCTGAACACTCTGAAGCGCATCGCCAAGGAGAACGGAGTCCCCATGCCCCTGGGAAAACTAATTGCTGCCAGACAGGTACAGCCCAGCACATTAAGATATATTGTAATACGTACAGGGCATACTAAAGTAGTTTGGCTTGTTTCAGTTGTTTATCTGTCATATTGTGTTTCTTGACTGTTTGTCAATTAGGAGGACCGTGGGAAGTTCCAGGATCTTTTCTCACCACATTTTCGCTGGACCACAATTCTGCTGTGGTTTATTTGGTAAATAACTTAAACCATTTTAACAAAGAAAAACTTGACATTTCCTAATTTCTAGATACAGGTAATTAAAAGTTAGTAGATCACATCTGATGACTAATTTAAACTCTTACATCTTTAAAACATAACCAGTACTGCTCTGTTACATACTTTGATTGAACATCTTCATARATTTTTTTAATGTAACCTTTATTTAACATAAGAGTTGCATCCTTAATTATCCCAGTTTTCCTTATGGGAATCCTTAGATTGACTCTTTTATCTCTTAAGGTTCTCTAATGCATTCGCCTACTATGGCCTGGTCCTGCTCACCACTGAGCTCTTCCAGGAGGGGGGCGCCTGTGGGGGTGAGTTACTGCTCCTTCTCCTCTGACATCATCAGTAACACTCACACAAACACTCTTAAGGATAGTATTAACCTGCTGAGCCCAAACCATCTTATTCAACTAAAAATGTATATTTTTGTAACGCTTTAACCAAGAGTAACTCCAATTGACCGCAGGTTACATTAGCCTTTAAGTCTCAAGGTCATTTCAGCATCACGTGTTTCTTGTGTTATGTCTCGCTCTAGAGTCAAAAGGTAGTAAGAGGGAGCCCAGGTGTAGCCTGGAGTGTAAATACCTGACCTCAGACGACTACAAGGATCTGCTGTGGACCACCCTGTCTGAATTCCCAGGTATACTTCTTCGACCTCCTGCTTTCAACTAATAGTCATAATATTGTTAAACACAATTGCATGGGGAGCAGGGTACTGTGAAATAAAGTAGATTGTAAATTGTTCTTATTGATTAAAAAGACTAGTAGAATATCTGAATAGATTGGTTGATGTATTAATGTTGGGCAGGCTTGCTGGTGACTCTGTGGGCCATCGATCGGCTGGGAAGGAGGAAGACAATGGCACTGTGCTTCTTCGTCTTCTCTCTCTGCCTTGTGCCACTCTACGCTTGTGTAGGGAGGTAAGACCATCCAATACAAAATTACAAAGTTATTACTTTTAGGATTCGCAATGCACTACTCTATGACAAACATAACACTGTGGTGGATCCGCAACTGACAACACAATAACAGTGTTGTTGTTGTTGTTATTAACATTGTTGTCTGTGCTTCAGGACCTGGCTGACAGTATTGATATTCATCGCCAGGGCCTTCATCGCAGGAGGTTTCCAGGCTGCTTATGTCTACACCCCTGAGGTGAGGTTATAGGCCATACAACCCCATGTATCCTGTGGCTACATTATCAACTCAATAGAATGCTAGCTCTTACTTTAAAAACAAAGATTATACTAAATCGCAGACGTCAGGTTTCTGTTCAGTTTTATTTCTTTGATAGATTTGTGACTAAACTAAGGGATAGTTATTTGGTTCATACTCTTCTTCTCCATTGGTTTCTAATAAGTATTACAGTGTCAATAAGGTACAAAGTAAATTATACTGTAAATAAAAATAATGCGTAAAACTTGACATTCCCTTTTGCGTAAACAGCATGAAGTGTCTGTTCTGAATGTTAATAAATTATGTATTCCCATGGTGTTCTCCTGACTCCTCAGGTATATCCAACAGCAACCAGAGCATTAGGTCTGGGCACTAGTAGTGGAATGGCTAGAGTGGGAGCCCTCATCACACCCTTCGTTGCACAGGTAAAAAAAAGTTAAAGGTTACCACAACCAATATATAAAGAATATTTCTACATAATGTGTACTGAAAGACATTCACACCATCACATAGAGAGTTATCCTACCTAGGCTGGTGATACTGTTTTCATTCCTCCCCCTGTCCTGCAGTTGATGTTGGAGTCTTCTGTGTACCTGACTCTGTCAGTGTACAGCATCTGCTGCCTGCTGGCTGCCATCGCTTCCTGTGCTCTGCCCATTGAGACCACTGGCCGGGGCCTCCAGGAGTCCAGCCACCGCGAGTGGGGCCAGGAAATGATGGGCCGGGCCCCTGCCAACAGCTCTGGGGGTATCCCACACTCCGACTCTGGGTCCCAGGAGGACGGAGCACATGCAAGAGGGTGGTGAAGGAGGGACGCTGGAGTGGAAGAAAGAGGCAATGAAGGAGAAGGAAGCTAGGCAAGCAGCCCTTGTCCATTCTCAGCTCAATGTGTCATTACTGGTTTGTATATAGGCACCACAGTGACTTGAGAGAGAGCCTGCCACCAAAATGTTATTCAAAAACATTTCTCTCTCATTTTAATCTTCAACCACTACCACTGTCATGATTTTTGCCAATGTAGGATAACCACACTCTGAGTGAGACAGAGCTCAATCGATTATCTTGAGTATACACTGGGTGGTAGCAGGGAGAGAAACTGTTCAGGGTGGGTTTGTCATTCAATTGTATTTGAATTTCATATTGTGAGGGAGAAGAACAGCGAGATTTATAACAGTGAGAGTGATGGTGAAAGAGTGATAGAGGACATTGCTTTGTTGCATTGTTTCTATTAACCTGTTTCTTTTAAGAGAGCCTTAAAACAATGGTTCTACTCAGGTCCTACCACTCAGTTTTGGATAAGGGACACATTGAGGGCTTTTGACAGAGATGTGACGTCAAGGGCCCCAAAAAATCCATTATATTTTGCAAAGCTATAATGAAAACAATGACATTTTTATTTTATTTTTTATTTAACCTTTATTTAACCATGAAGGGCTCATTGAGATTTAAAATCTCCTTTTCAAGAGCGTCCTGGCCAAGATAGGCAGCACCAAGTCATTACAAAAATGACATACAAACAACATGAAAAACTACAAGTAATCTAGTAAAAACCATAGAATTACAACATTATAACAAAAATCAAAAACAGCAAATTAAAAACATTGACAGGTCAGGGAATCAGTCTCAAGATCATTCATCAGTGATTTAAAAATACCAATCGGGACAAGTTCTTCCAGTTTATAAGTATTTTGTAAGGCGTTCCAAGACGATGGCGCAGAGTACATAAAAMKCCTTTTACCAAATTCAGTTKGGACATTTGGAACAGTTAGCAGGATAAAGTCCAGCGAACGAAGAGAGTACCCACCACATTTCTGAACAATAAAAATGTAATGAATTGCTATCTAATGATACAATAATTACCCACTCAACATAATCAAATCTGTACATCTGGGGTTGTTTGCYGCTTCGCATCACCACGTTAACCATCCGACATGATGCACTTCATAGAGGTGTGAGGTCACAAATCTCAGTTATGCTTCAGTTTAGACACTTATATACCGAATAAAAATATAAACGCAACATGTAAAGTGTTGGTTTCATGAGCTGAAATAAAATATCCCAGAAATGTTCCAAACGCACAAAAAGCTAATTTCTCTCAAATGTTGTGCACAAATTTGTTTACATCCCTGTTTACATCTGTCTTCTTCACCTGCMGGATCGTCTGAGACCAGCCACTCYGACAGCTGATGAAACTGTGGGTTTGCACAACCAAAGAATTTATGCACAAACTGTCAGAAACCGTCTCGATGAAGCTCATATGCGTGCTCGTCGTCTTGACCTGACTGCAGTTTGGCATCGTAACTGACTTCAGTGGGCAAATGTTCACCTTCGATGGCCACTGGCACGCTGGTGAAGTGTACTCTTCACGGATGAATCCCTGTTTCAACTGTACGGGACAAATGGCACCGTGTGTGCGAGCGGTTTGCTGATGTCAACATTGTGAACAGAGTGCCCCATGATGGCGGTGGGGTTATAGTATGGGCACTCATATGCTACGGACAACCAACACAATTGAATTTTATCAATGGCAATTTGAATGCACAGAGATAGCGTGACGAGATCCTGAGGCCCATTGTCGTGCCATTCATCCMACGCCATAACCTCATGTTTCAYCATGATAACGCATGTCCCCATGTCGCAAGGATCTGTACACAATTCCTGGAAGCTCAAAATGTCAACGTTCTTCCATGGCCTGCATACTCACCAGACATGTCACCCATTGAACATGTTTGGGARGCTCTGGATCGACATGTACGACAGTGTGTTCCAATTCCCGCCAATATCCAGCAACTTCGCACAGCCATTGAAGAGGTGTGGGACAACATTCCACAGGCCACAATCAACAGRCTGATCAACTCTATGCGAAGGAGATGTGGCARACTGCATGAGGCAAATGGTGGCCACACCAGATACTGACTGATTTTCTGATCCACGCCCCAACCTTTTTTTAAGGTATCTGTGACCAARAAATACATATATGTATCCCCAGTCATGTGAAATCCTTAGATTAGGGCCTAATGCATTTATTTCAATTGACTGATTTCCATTTATTAACTGTAACTCAGTAAAATCTTTGACATTTTTGCATTTTGCGTTTATATTTTTGTTCAGTGTAAATGAGGCAATCAAAATAATTACGTAAAGTCTCTCTGTGCAGCTGGCATAAGCATTCATTAGCACTCATATTCTAGACCTGTCTTGAGAAGGTCGTAATGTTATTTCTCACGATGACTATAGTTTATGTAAATTAGGAAAATTGCATATGAGTACTGATGAAAGTTCATGCCAGGTGTTATAATGCTCATATATGCATTTTGAGGGTTTTATGTATATGCCATGAAACTGAAGTGCAAGTGAAATATTTGAACTGTACTATACTTGATACTGTCACCTCTTAATGTAGTCACCCAAAGTTGTCAGTCTCGTACAGTAGTAATTACACMACATGGGTGAAATCATTCAAAGCAAACATAATCACAATGGTTTTTCAGGGTACACCCCATGACAGCTTTTGCTAACTGGGCAAAAGTAATCTCTGTATATACTGTACCAAAACCTGGGTTGGTTGTCGTTGTTTTTGTTTGTTGGTGCGGGGATGGTCTTTGTCCCCTTGTAAAAAATAACATGTGAAACAAGGTGTTGTTAAAAATGTTAAAGAACCTTGGTCTACTAATCGCAAATGCCTTTGCGATTTAGTGCTGCATTAAGTGTCTGTGCACAGATTCTTATCACTGGATGTAAATGTGTATGATACAATAATAAATTATGTTTCAAAGAAGGAGAAAGAATGTTGAATTGTGGTGGTATTTATTTATTGATTCATTTTCAAACCTCATAAATTTTAGAACTTACGATAGTGTATTGTTTTATGTTAATAAGATTACTAATAATAACATTTTCGTTTGATATTGCAGTCCTATTCTGAGGTCACATTTGTGAGATTTGCTTATTACATTTTTGGAAAACATTTTATTGGTTCAATATGTATATCAAATATATATACAGTACTAGTCAAAAGTTTGGACACACCTACTCATTCAAGGGTTTTTCTTTATGTTTACTATTTTCTACATTGTAGAATAATAGTGAAGACATCAAAACAATGAAATAACACACATGGAATCATGTCGTAACCAAAAAAGTGTTAAACAAATCAAAATATTTTATATGTGAGATTCTTCAAAGTAGACACCCTTTGCCTTGATGACAGCTTTGCGCACTCTTGACATTCTCTCAACCAGCTTCATGAGGTAGTCACCTGGAATGTATTTCAATTAACAGGTGTGCCTTGTTACAAGTTAATTTGTAGAATTTCTTTCCTTCTTAATGCGTTTGAGCCAATCATTTGTGTTGTGACAAGGTAGGGGTGGTATACAGAAGATTGGCCTAMTTGGTAAAAGACCAAGTCCATATTATGGCAAAAACAGCTGAAATAAGCAAAGAGAAACAACAGTCCATCATTACTTTAAAACATGAAGGTCAGTCAATCCATAAAATGTCAAGAACTTTTAAGTTTCTTCAGGTGCAGTCGCAAAAACCATCAAGCGCTATGATGAAACTGGCTCTCATGAGGACCGCCACAGGAAAGGAAGACACAGAGTTACCTCTGCTGCAGAGGATAAGGTCATTAGAGTTARCAGCCTCAGAAATTGCAGCCCAAATAAATGCTTCAGAGTTCAAGTAACATACACATCTCAACATCAACTGTTCAGAGGAGACTGCGTGAATCAGGCCTTCATGGTAGAATTGCTGCAAAGAAACCACTACTAATCAAATGGCCACCGGACTATTACATTGACCCCCTGCCCCTTCCCTCCATTTGTTTTGTACACTGCTGCTACTRGCTGTTTATTATCTATGCATAGTCACTTCACCCCTACCTACATGTACAAATTACCTCAACTAACCTATTTTTTACTTTAGTTTATTTGGTAAATATTTTCTTAACGCTTCTTGAACTGCACTGTTGGTTAAGGGCTTGTAAGTAAGCATTTCACGGTAAGGTCTACACTTGTTGTATTTGGCGCATGTGACAAATAAAGTTTGATTTGATTTAAAGGACACCAATAAGAAGAAGAGACTTGCTTGTGCCAAGAAACACGAGCAATGGACATTACACCGGTGGAAATCTGTCCTTTGGTCTGATGAGTCCAAATTTGAGATTTTTGGTCCAACCGCCATGTCGTTGTGAGATGCAGAGTAGATGAACGGATGATCTCCGCATGCGTGGTTCCCACTGTGACGCATGGAGGAGGAGGTCTGATGGTGTGGGGCTGCTTTGCTGGTGACACTGTCTGTGATTTATTTAGAATTCAAGGCAGACTTAACCAGCATGGCTACCAAAGCATTCTGCAGTGATACATCATCCCATCTGGTTTGCGCTTAGTGGGATTATCATTTGTTTTTCAACAGGACAATGACCCAAAACACACTTCCAGACTGTGTAAGGGCTTTGAACAAGAAGGAGAGTGATGGAGTTATGCATCAGATGACCTGGCCTCCACAATCACCGACCTCAACTCAATTGAGARGGTTTGGGATGAGTTGGACAGCAGAGTGAAAGAAAAGCAGCCAACACATATGTGGGAACTCCTTACAGACTGTTGGAAAGCATTCCAGGTGAAGCTGGTTGAGAGAATGCCAAGAGTGTGCAAAGCTGTCACCAAGTTACTACATGATTCCATATGTGTTATTTCATAGTTTTGATGTCTTCACTATTCCCTATTTACAATGTAGAAAATAGTCAAAATAAAGAAAAACCCTTGAATGAGRAGGTGTGTCCAAACTTTTGCTTGGTACTGTATCTATATATTAACATCACTTAAACAAAAATATAAAATTGTAACTTCAAAATAGATTTCACCGATCACCTAATAGTTACGARATAAAAGCTATCCTGATGGCTGGCATGTAACTATTTTAGGGCTGGCTGGTAGTATTTGTGTTCCAAGTTAGCTGCTCTCAGGTTAYTCAGGTACTTCACTATCTAAACTCTGATTTAGAGTTGTTCTCTTGCAAATATGAAATATCATCATTGTCGTCTGAAAGGCCCAGGAGTGTCCTCCTATTCGGGTTCCTCTGCAAACCGTTGTGAGGTCCCATAAAGACATGTGAATGATGATGATGCCACTGCTGTTTAGGTAAACCACTTGTTTACAAACAAGACCTTGGCCCCCCAGTCCTTCAGTTCCAATATCTCCCTGAAGATCCTAGCTGCCTCCTGGGCACAGCCTCGGTGGATGGTCAATCCGAACCCTCCATGGCCATGGTTGTGGATCACCTGAAAACAASACATTCATATCAGTGTTATGTCTATGTACTACTTATCTGGAACCTACAGGGTGCCTAACACTAACAGCCAGACAATAAATATTGGTTACTGAAGAAGTAGTAACTTGTATATTCTTGTTGGCTCACCTCAAATGTGGATTGTCCAGACTGCATGGTCTCCCTCTCAAACTTTACTGTGAACAGGCCTGAGCCCTGACCAGTCCACCACTATCCGGGCATGCTGAGGTGACAGGGGGGAGCCATGAATAAACAGGCAGGGAGGAGCTAGCTAATGTAGTTATTCTGTATCTGTACATGTATTTTGTRTACTCCATATCAACATAGGTGCTGGGATAACCCCTCTATTCAACATCTGTCAGACCAGGGACCAGGCTTGTTTCAGTGGTCTGTGACCTTGAGGCTGTGCTCCAGCTGGCACATCCCCTGCCAGACCTTCTCGTGGTCCTCAGAGTTGTTCCGCTTACTCCAGTTCCCCAGCTGGCAACACCCACCAACAACCACTGAACGACTKCTACAGAGACAAGGCATAAGTGCGGTAGCTGCTTGCRGTGCGGTAGCAGAGAGAACACTCTATGACTTGGAGTCTTTGACAATTGTTTGGGCTTTCCTCTGACACCGCCTAGTATATAGGTCCTGGATGTCAGGAAGCTTGGCCCCAGTGATGACCTGGGCTGTACGCACTACCCTCTGTAGGGCCTTATGGTCAGATGCTGACCAACCTAGAAACAACACATTGCCAGGTTGACTTGTTTAAAGGTACATAGAAAATGAAGTAATACAGGGAACCCAAATTGCACCTCTTTTTATGGTGTATAGACATTAGGCTGGGACCCAAAAGATAACATTCACCTTGAGAGATGATGAAACCACCATAAGATATAAGTAGAAAGTTCTCTTTTGCATCCCCTTCCCACCAGATAAACCAAGTTCATCCCACAGATTTGCCAATATACAGTTATTCTCAAAGAAATCGTGTTTGAACATTTGTAAAAATCCAGCAGCTGTCCCCAGGAGAACCCTTTTTGATACCAGGTGGAGACTTTTTTGGTTCCAAGTAGAACCCTTTTGGGTCCTTTAAAGGGTTATCCTATGGGGACAGCCAAAGAAACCTTTTAGGTATTAGATAGCACCCTTTTTTCTAAGAGTGTAAGCTATCTAGAGTCCAGCACATGATTGTTAAAAATAGGGATTGTGCAATAAAAGAGAGTGGATGTATTTGTTACTCATCTATTTTTATTACCTTCCTTGACTGTGTTGGTTTACATTTGTGATGTAGAGGCTTCATTAATCCTTTAGCCTTGTGACAGACAGAGGGGCCTCAGTGGCCATGTCTTTTAATAATTCCATAGACCTGTTTGTGGTGCTGAACAGTAGACTATTCAGATGGGCTGAGTGAATTCAGACTCCATTCAGAACATGTAAACTGAGTGAAGCCACTGCTACGATAGACCATTGCTACGCTGTAATGACACAAGTTAATCTACTTCAGCAAAGGGCTTATACAGTAGTAGTTGGACATTATAAACCAGGTAGTTTGGGTCCTGGATGATAATTGGCTGATACAGCATTTCAGCCGTGTGCCTATCAGACAATCTACCACGGGTATGACGCAAAAATGCTTGTTTACTGTTCTATTTATGTTGGTAACGAGTTCATACTAGCAATAAGGCACCTCGGGATTGTGGTATTTGACCAATTTACCATGATTAAGGGCTGTATCCAGGCAGTCCGCTTTGTGTTGTTCATAAGAACAGCCCTTAGTCGTAGTATATTGGCCATTATAAACTGGGTGGTTCGAGCCCTGAATGCTGATTGGCTGACAGTACGTTGCGTCGTGCCTAAGAACAGCCCTTAGCCGTGGTATATTGGCCATATACCACACCCCCTCGGGCATTATTGCTTAAATATACCACACCTCCTCGGGTCTTATTGCTTAATTACAGCAGCTTAAAATGCTAAACAACTAGACCTCTACTGGTCTAGTTGTTTACTGGTCTCTACTGGTCTAGTTGTTTAGACCTCTACTGTGTGACTGGCTTGGTCCTGCTCAGAATCTGCTACCATTCCATATAACTTTGACAATGTAAACATTTCCATGTCCTTGAGTGTACCTGAACCTCTGACCCATCTAACTGTAGGAAGTAAACTGAAATTGTACATCGTGTAATGTGTAATAACCTGAAATATAACAGTGAAAAAATCGGGATGTAGATATATATAAAAAACAACAACAACAAAACAAAACAAAACCACAGCAGTTGGCTAAAAAACATTATGCAAAAGATTGCTCACATTCTGCGAGTTGTGAAGGTTTGTGTAGTTGCATTACATGAACTGTAGCTAATGTCATTTATTATTTTTAACCGACAGGCCAAGTGAAATACACAGTTTGAACTGGAAGAGATTCTGTCATGATGTAGGTATGTATTTGACAGAATTGGTAACCTAGCTAGGCTACAARATCCATCGGATCAGAATGTTTGAACTCAGCATCACTGTGTGGTTGGCTGGCAGCAGCTGACTAGCATAAGCGTGCATCCCCTGGTGGAAGCGGTTTTGTGCAAGCTAGTGAGAAAGCCGCAACATGGGGAACGATAAGTACATGCTCTGTACGTTCTTACTATGAAATTCGTCWATTTTTATTTGAGAAAATTCAAAAGGAACAACTGGCTTCCAGATTTTAGGACGATGGAAATTTAACGGCGATGAAATTCTCTGCTTCGACCGCTATAGACGTTGACACCAAGAAACAATTTCCTTAGGTTATTCACCCGGAATAAAGCTGTTCTCTGGACAGGCTACACCGGCCTGTGCACACTCTCCCAGCCATGGCTCTGGTTACTTTGCAGCGCTCCCCTACCCCAAGCGCTGCATCCACAGCCAGCACAACCACCACCAACGTGGGGGAGGTAAGCTTGGAAATAGCTGGAGAGACGTTTTAGAAACGTCAACAAAGCGCAAGAAAACACCTAGGATACGTGGGAGTGACATAGGCCTAGCCGTGCTAGCTAGATATGTTGCAATGGGATAAGCTAACTAGGTAACGTTAGTAGCTATTATTAGCCTCAACTCAATCGCTACCGAGCTAACGTTAGCTGTTGTCTAGAAAAGCTAGCAAGCAAAGTTGTCAGTAACACACTGATATAACGTAATGCTATTGCCAGTTAGTAAAGTTATTCGCMTGCCAGCTAACGTACAACAAATGTACAGTTAATCTAGTTAGCTAGTTTCTTGTTTGCCTTACTACTTTTAACGAGAAGCGTAACTGCTGTAGCATTAGCTGGCTATTCATTTACAATAGCATCGTTAGCCTGATTACCTAGGTATCTGGTTATCTGCCAGGTAGTTTCATGTAAGTCATACCGTAATGTCCTGCTGCTGAATGCAGTAAGCTAGCTAGTCAGCTAAGAAATCACCAGTGTACTGCAGTGGTGCCATACAATTTGGTACTCCCAAATGATAACATTTATCAAGTTAGTTGCCTAATACATCAGCTATTACCAGCTTATTTATTAGGCAAACTAGCTAGCTACTTGCTTAATGTTAAAGTCAGTGTTATGGACAGCATGGGTTATTTTCTATGTTGTTCTGAGATGTCTTCTAAAAGGGACCAGTCAATGAGGTGAAATGTGGCATGTAACTTCATACAGTCATGAGGTAGAGTAGTGGTTCCCAACCAGGGATACTAGGACCCCTGGGGGAACTTGGTGTATCCACAGGGGTACTTGAGAAGACTCATGAGACTATATGCCTACTGGTAAAATGCACATGAGGAGGTACTTCATGGGTATGCTGGGCAGAGCAAAATTCATTTGGTGGTACAGTAACCGAAAAGGGTTGGGAACCACTGTGGTAGAGGCCTAGTCATACTTTCCATAAGAGTAAAGATAGTCTGCCAAAATCAAACTAGTATAAGTCAGGTGAGCTTTGAACACTTCCATGATGGCAAAATAAACTCTTGGTACTGCTCCTTGTGCTTATTTGTTTATTCAGATTAACCAAAGAGTAGGCATCACCAACAGCCAATGAATAAACCACAAGAACAATCCCATCTCAAAATGCAAATCAAACCAAAGTTTATTGGTCGCGTACACAGATTTGCAGATGTTATCACAGGTGCAGTGAAATGCATATGTTTCTAGCTCCAACAGTGCAGTAATACCTAGCAATTAAAAAAAAACAATACACACATAATCCAGAAAAAATAAAGTTATATAGGATGAGCCATGACTAAAATACAGTATATACATAAAGTGGGTAAAACAGTATCTAAACATTATTAAAGTGACCACTGTTCAGTGACTATGTACATACTGCAGCAGTCTCTAAGGTGCAGGGCAGAGTACCGGGTGGTAGCTGGCTAGAACATTGATTAATGTTCAGGGCAGGGTACTGGGCGGAGGCTGGCTAGTGGTGACTGTTTAACAGTCTGATGGCCTGGAGATAGAAGCTGTTTCTCCGTCTCTCGGTCCCAGCTTTGATGCACTTGTACTGTCTCCGCCTTCTAGATGGTACTGGGGTGAACAGGCCGTGGCAACAGTTTGGGGAAGGCCCTGTCCTGTTTCAGCATGACAATGCCCACGTGCACAAAGCGAGGTCCATATAGAAATGGTTTGTCGAGATTGGTGTGGAAGAACTTGGTGTGGCCTGCACAGAGCACTGACCTCAACCCCATCGAATACCTTTGGGATTAATTGGAACGCCGACGTCGAGCCAGGCCTAATAGCCCAACATCAGAGCCCGACCTCACTAATGCTCTTGTGGCTGAATGAAAGCAAGTCACCGCAGCAATGTTCCAACATCTAGTGGAAAGCCTTCCCAGAAGAGTGGAGGCTGTTAATGCAGCAAAGGGGGGACCAACTCCGTATTCATGCCCATGATTTTGGAATGAGACGTTCGACGAGCAGGTGTCCACATACTTTTGGTCATGTAGTGTAACAGTTAGTGCCTACACATCACAGCTATGACATTTAGATGTCACTCATGAAAGATAGCTACAATCGAAGTACTGTTTTTGTGCACCTTCTGAACCAGTTGGGGGCGCTAACTGTTAATGGAAACAGGAGTCACGCTAAATACAACAAAGGCTCTAGCCTACAGCAGGTTTTCTCCACTCGCCCTTATTGAGGGAGTATTGGGTAGATTTGTCTTGAAGATGACAACAACCATGGTTAGGCCTGAATCAAGAACTGGTACTTGAGCATTAGCTGGTCTTTCATTAGGCTGCTGCTTTACTTTTTTAGCTACTGAGTCATTGGGCCTGACGCATTACACCTGCCATTTAAAAAAAGAAACGTGTAAAAAGAAACACCTTTATCGTGAAGATGGTTGAGCTGGCCTGTGAGGACCAGCCTTCCTTGTCACTGCCTGCCACTCACTTTAAATGTGGGATAGAATTGACTGGCTGCCTGGCTGCTTCCAGGGCTCTTCCCAGGGGCCTGTCTGATGAGGAGCAGCCAAGCCCCTCAGGAAGCTGCTGCAGCTATGATGTCATTCTCACATGGAGGGTGGGGGGAAAGCGATGAGTGGAGGACGGTGGTGGGGTAATAATATGGTAGCTGTTGTGACGGTGTAAGGTAGGCTACATGATTTTGCCAAGAATGGAGAGTTTCATCCCTTCCCTACGAGGTGAAATTTGGCTATTGTCATGTGTCTTGCTGTGGGAGAATTATGGCTGAGATTTCACTTGTAGCGGCTGCAGGGCTGTTCAAGTCAATTATTCGATTACTCTCCCCGATGACCAACTGAAACCCATGTTAAACACAGCGTTTGACACGTCCCTGTTATGAGTTTCACCCTGATGCCCGTTCCCTGGTTGAATGGGTAGAGGTAGAGACCAACCTCAGAGGACTTACCTCACCTTATCTGCACCGTTTGTTTAGATGGGGGGGAAAATACTTTTTGTGTGTGTTTATAAAAATGTTAGGTTTGACAATGACGTCTGTTTGCTGTTTTGAACCCATTCTGCTCATCACAAGTGTGATGCTCGCCCAATTTAGTTTGTTAGATACAGTAGTGGAAAGTGCTGTGTGTTTTTGGAGCTGAAATACAGTGTTGGATACATCTTGTCACAACATTTCCTCTTAGTGCTGCAGTACCTAACCTTGGCAGGGACCTTGTGCTTCTCACTAGTAGTGCTTTGGTTGACAATCCTCAGGCTTTAGTAGGTGAAACTTCTGGAGAATGGCCCACCTCCTCACAGTTACCTGTCACCATGTTACTATAACCTGATACTCCCAGTCTATGATATCTCTCCTTGAACAATAACTGTTTTTAAGACATTTACTGTGGTGAAACTATCATAAAGAATGGCCACATTCCCTCCATTCAGTGGCGTTCACCTCTCTCATAAAGCCAGGTGGGTCATTCTCACGAAACTAAATTTCCTCTTGAAACACTGATATTAGGATCTGTACTAATCTATATTGTATAATTATAGGTTTCTTTAATGAGATATTATGCATTTTACCTGCATTTTCACAAAAGTCCAAAAAGTAGTGAACAAATCAATATTTCAATTTTTTGTTTTACATTGCTCCCCTAATGAAAAGGAGTCAGTTAAACATCACACTGAAAATATAAATATTTCAAATTAAATGATACAATTATAAAGTTAATCAGACTTTTTCCCCAATTTGAGCTCTTTAGCCGTATCGGTAATGAGAAGGCCAAGTGGAGTAAAGGGGGTGTTTGAGAATAATCATTCTGAAGGCATATAAGCAAATACATTAACTTAACTTGTGTTCATATAAAGACTACTCCTCTAGATGATGCATCATGGGTGAATACAACTTTACAGTACATTCGGAAAGTTTTTCCACATTTTTGTTACATTAAAGCCTTATTCTAAAATGGATTGAATCGTTTCCCCCCCTCAATCTACACACAATACCCCACAATGACAAAGCATAAACAGGTTTTTAGGGATTTTTTTTACTGATATCACATTTACATAAGTATTCAGATCCTTTACACAGTACTTTGTTGAAGCGATTACAGCATTGAGTCTTTATGGGTATGAAGCTTGACGCACCTGTATTTGGGGAGTTTCTCCCATTCTTCTCTGCAGATCCTCTCAAGCTCTGTCAGATTGGATGAGGAGCGTCGCTTCACAGCAATTTCCAGGTCTCTCCAGAGATGCTCGATTTGGTTCAAGTCCGGGRTCTGGCTTGGCCATTCAAGGACATTCCGAGACTTGTCCCAAAGCCACTCCTGCGTTGTCTTGGCAGTGTTCTTAGGGTCCTGAGGTCCTGAGCGCTCTAGAGCAGGTTTACATCAATGTACTTTGCTCTGCTCATCTTTCCCTCGATCCTGACTAGTCTCCCAGTCCTTGCCGCTGAAACACATCCCCACGTGATGATGATGATGCTGCCACCACCTCTGGAGCTCTGTCAGAGTGACCATCGGGTTCTTGGTCACCTCTCTGACCAAGGCTCTTCTCCCCTGATTGCTCAGTTTGGCCGGGCGGTCAGCTCTAGGAAGAGTCTTGGTGGTTACACACTTCTTCCATTTAGGAATGATGGAGGCCACTGTGTTCTTGGGGACCTTCAATGCTGCAGACATTTTTTGGTACCCTTCCATAGGTCTGTGCCTCGACACAATCCTGTCTCTGAGCTCTACGGACAATTCCTTCGACCTCATTGCTTGGTTTTTGCTCTGACATGCACTGTCAACATTTAAGTCATTTAGCAGACGCTCTTATCCAGAGCGATTTACAAATTGGTGCATTCACCTTATGACATCAGTGGAAACAGCCACTTTACAATTAGTGCATCTAAATCTTTAATGGGGGGGGGGGGGGGGAGGAAGGGGTTTTATCCTATCCTAGTATTCCTTAAAGAGGTGGGGTTTCAGGTGTCTCCGGGAAGGTGGTGATTGGACCTCGCTGTCCTGGCGTCGTGAGGGAGTTGTTCCACCATTGGGGGCCAGAGCAGCGAACAGTTTTTGACTGGGCTGAGCGGGAACGTACTTCCTCAGTGGTAGGGAGGCGAGCAGGCCAGAGGTGGATGAACGCAGTGCCCTTGTTTGGTGTAGGGCCTGATCAGAGCCGTGGAGGTACTGAGGTGCCGTTCCCCTCACAGCTCCGTAGGCAAGCACCATGGTCTTGTAGCGGATGGCGAGCTTCAACTGGAAGCCAGTGGAGAGAGCGGAGGAGCGGGGTGACGTGAGAGAACTTGGGAAGGTTAACACCAGACGGCTGCGGTTCTTGGATGAGTTGTAGGGGTTTAATGCACAGGCAGGAGCCAGCAACAGCGAGTGTGCAGTAATCCAGACGGGAGATGACAAGTGCCTGGATTAGGACCTGCGCCGCTCCTGTGTGAGGCAGGGTCGCTACTCTGTCGGATGTTGTAGAGCATGAACCTACAGGAACGGGCCACCGCCTTGATGTTAGTTGAGAACGACAGGGGTGTTGTCCAGGATCACGCCAAGGTTCTTTAGCGCTCGGGAGGAGGACACAATGGAGTTGTCAACCGTGATGGGGGGCGAGATCATGGAACGGGCAGTCCTTCCCCGGGAGGAAGAGCAGCTCCGTCTTGCCGAGGTTCAGCTTGAGGGTGGTGATCCGTCATCCACACTGATATGTCTGCCAGGACATGCAGAGATGCGATTCGCCACCTGGTCATCAGAAGGGGAAAGGAGAAGATTAGTTGTGTGTCGTGCATAGCAATGATAGGAGAGACCATGTATGGTTATGACAGAGCCAAGTGACTTGGTGTATAGCGAGAATAGGAGAGGGCCTAGAACAAGGCCCTGGGGGACACCAGTGGTGAGAGCACGTGGTGAGGAGACAGATTTCCGCCACGCCACCTGGTAGGAGCGACCTGTCAGGTAGGACGCAATCCCAAGCGTGGGCCGCGCCGGAGATGCCCAACTCGGAGAGGGTGGAGAGGAGGATCTGATGGTTCACAGTATCGAAGGCAGCCGATAGGTCTAGAAGGATGAGAGCAGAGGAGAGAGAGTAGCTGTTAGCAGTGCGGAGCGCCTCCGTGATACAGAGAAGAGCAGTCTCAGTTGAATGACTAGTCTTGAAACCTGATGATTTGGATCAAGAAGGTCATTCTGAGAGAGATAGCGGGAGAGCTGGCCAAGGACGGCACGTTCAAAAGTTTTGGAGAGGAAAAGAAAGAAGGGATACTGGTCTGTAGTTGTTGACATCGGAGAGGATCGAGTGTAGGTTTTTTCAGAAGGGGTGCAACTCTCGCTCTCTTGAAGACGGAAGGGACCGTAGCCAGCGGTCAGGATGAGTTGATGAGCGAGGTGAGTAAGGGAGAAGGTCTCCGGAAATGGTCTGGAGAAGAGAGGAGGGGATTAGGGTCAAGCGGGCAGGTTGTGGGCGGGCGGCCGTCACAAGACGCGAGAGTTCATCTGGAGAGAGAGGGGAGAAAGAGTGGCAGAGCACAGGGTAGGCAGTGTGAGCAGAACCAGCGGTGTCGGTTTGACTTAGCAACGAGGATCGGATGTCGTCGACCTCTTTTCAAAATGGTTGCGAATCATCTGCAGAGAGGGAGGATGCGGGGGGGGGGGAAGAGGATTCAGGAGGGAGGAGGAAGGTGCAAAGAGCTTCCTAGGGTAGAGGCAGATGCTTGGATATTAGAGTGGTAGAAAGTGGCTTTAGCAGCAGAGACGAAGAGGAAAATGGAGAGAGGAGGAGTGAAAGGATGCCAGGTCCGCAGGGAGGCGAGAGTTTTCCTCCATTTCCGCTCGGCTGCCCGGAGCCCTGTTCTGTGAGCTCGCAATGAGTCGTCGAGCCACGGAGCGGAGGGGAGGACCGAGCCGGCCTGGAGGATAGGGACATAGAGAATCAAAGGATGCAGAAAGGGAGGAGAGGAGGGTTGAGGAGGCAGAATCAGGAGATAGGTGGAGAAGGTTTGAGCAGAGGAAGAGATGATAGGATGGAAGAGGAGAGGGTAGCGGGGGAGAGGAGCGAAGGTTGGGACGCGCGATACCATTCCGAGGAGGGGATGTGGAAGTGTTGGATGAGAGCGAGAGGGAAAAGGATACAGGTAGTGGTCGGAGACTTGGAGGGGAGTTGCAATGAGGTTAGTGGAAGAACAGCATCTCAGCGTATTGCCTGCCTTGTGAGTAGGGGGGAAGGTGAGAGGGTGAGGTCAAAAGAGGAGAGGGAGTGGAAAGAAGGAGGCAGAGAGGAATGAGTCAAAGGTAGACGTGGGGAGGTTAAAGTCGCCCAGAACTGTGAGAGGTGAGCCGTCCTCAGGAAAGGAGCTTATCAAGGCATCAAGCTCATTGATGAACTCTCCGAGGGAACCTGGAGGGCGATAAATGATAAGGATGTTAAGCTTGAAAGGGCTGGTAACTGTGACAGCATGGAATTCAAAGGAGGCGATAGACAGATGGGTAAGGGGAGAAAGAGAGAATGACCACTTGGGAGAGATGAGGATCCCGGTGCCACCACCCCGCTGACCAGAAGCTCTCGGGGTGTGCGAGAACACGTGTCAACTGTGGGACCTTGATATAGACAGGTGTGTGCCTTTTGAAATCATGTCCAATCAATTGAATTTACCACAGGTGGACTCCAATGAAGTTGTAGAAACATCTCAAGAATGATCAATGGAAACAGGATGCACTCTAGCTCAATTTCAAGTCTCATAGCAACGGCTCTGAATATGTAAATAAAGTATTTCTGTTTTTATTTGTAATACATTTGCAAAAAATTCTAAAAAACTGTTTTCGCTTTGTCTTTATGGGATATTGTGTGTAGATTGATGACACTTTTTTATTTAATCAATTTCAGAATAAGGCTGTAATGTACAATTATTTTGGGAAAAGAGAAGGGGTCTGAATACTTTCCGAATGCACTGTTTTTAAGTTTTGACAGGAACTTAAATTGTTACGGTAATGAGACAAACTACAGCAGTGTATTTGGTGTTTTATTCAAGTATGTTAGGTTTTTCTAAAGATMTAATATTTTATTAAAAGAATTTAAGAGAATTTAAATCATCCTTCTTCTAACCCCCCCACATTTTGATTGATTTTACCTCAACCTGCACTTGGCTTGACCCCCTCCACCCTTAGTTCTGATTCTACTAATAGCTAATTTATTGAGGAAAAATATACTTTCTATGCCTGTGATATGTGATTGTCCCACCTTGTTATCTTAAGATGAATGCACTAACTACGTCGCTCTGGATAAGAGCATCTGCTAAATTACTAAAATGTTWAAAAAAATAAGTCTAAATTCAACACACATCGAGAGCAACAGGAGATACGTGACTGAGGAGAGGGAGACTAAGATAATTAATACCGTTTTTAGCAATGACTGGTTTTTGGTGACAATCCACTTTCAAATCAGTTTATTTCGCATTGTGGTTTGTATATTATGACAAACAAAGTACTAGAGTAGCGAATTGATGTTAGCTTCAGCTGTAAGCTAGCAAGGAAAGTTGTCTTAAAGCTACAGGTATTTTGTTGCATTGTAAAGGGTTCTAGCCTGTAATGGACTTTTGTTTTGCCAACAGTAATTAAGTGTGTTAGCTCCCCACTCATGCTGCACAGAAGTTAACATGACGCATCCCAGCCTCAGCCCATAGTACAGGGATTCCTTAGGACAAGCTAGAGCTAGTAATGAGTAAGTGGAGCAGGCATGGTGCCGGTGCTTTCACACTATATGAGGACGTCTGCTGCGCCGATAGACAGACTTGATCCTCTCTCAATCAGTAGATGACGTGAGACACATTTAATAGAAGTACCGAAAGTAACAAAAATTCTATTACTGAAATGTTTTTCATGTTCAAGTATCGAAAAAGAACAGAAGTTTTGGTATAAACAGTAGTGTTGATTTGTTGGGGCGTTGGTAGATTTGTCTGTTCCAAGGTTAGCCTAGGTTAAATACATTTATGCGAACATTGAAACCTCAACATTGTGTATTAGACTAGATACACACTGAGTGTACAAAGCATTAGGAACACCTACACTTTCCATGACATAGACTAACCAGGTGAAAGCTATGATCCCTTATTGATGTCACTTGTTAAATCCACTTCAGTGTAGATGGAGAGGAGCCAGGTTAAAGAAGGATTTTTAAGTCTAGAGACGATTGAGACATGGATTGTGTATGTGTGCCATTCAGAGGGTGAATTGGCAAGACAAAATATTTAAGTGCCTTGAACGGGGTATGGTAGTAGATGCTAGGCGCACCAGTTTGAGTGTGTCGAGAACTGCAACGCTGCTGTTTTTTTCATGCTCAACAGTTTTCCGTGTTTATTAAGAATGGTACACCACCCAAATGACATCCAGCTAACTTTACACAACTGTGTGAAGCATTGGAGTCAACATGGGCCAGCATCCCTTTGGAATGCTTTCGACACCTTGCCCAACGAATTAAGCTGTTCTGAAGGCAAATGGGGGTGCAACTAAATATTAGGAAGGTGTTTAATGTTTTGTACACTCTGTTTATTTTGGGAAACATTTCTACAATAGTTTTATAAAAGAATATTGAAAATCTACCCCTGAATCCACTCAACTCTTCAATGAGTTGTGAGTAATGAGAATTAGGTTCCCCTCATTATATCCCTCTGTAGAATAGTAACCTACCTATCAGAGCTTATTATGAGGCAAAACAGGTACTCTGAATTGTGGACAGGTTAATGTCCACCTGATACTAATGGCTGCACTGTAGAGCTTCAATGTCTTGTAGTATCAGATTGGTAACTTTTGCTTATTTTTGCTCTGCCTTTTCTTGGTTTACAGGACTTTGGGAGTGATGATGAGCGCCGGCTAAATCAGAGGTAAGTGTTCTTAGTACTTACAGTACTAAAGATGGACTTGCTAGGGTAGCTCAGAGCTGCTGCTCCTTTCTATCCATTATTTTGCATGGGGGAGCACGCTACAGCTACATATTATGCCAAATGGAGAGTAATAGGAGGACGTTTTTGTGATTTGCGTTTGTTTGTGGGTGGAGGTGTAGTGGGTGTACCTGTACTGGTAAAACGTGAGCCTATCATAATTAATACAACATGCCCCCAAAAATATAGGCTATTACAGCATCATTAGGGGCGGCAGCGTAGCCTAGTGGTTAGAGCGTTGGACTAGTAACCGAAAGGTTGGAAGATCGAATCCCGAGCTGACAAGGTACATATCTGTCGTTCTGCCCCTGAACAAGGGAGTTAACTCACTGTTCCTAGGCTGTAATTGAAAATAAGAATTTGTTCTTAACTGACTTGCCTAGTTAAATAAAGGTAAYATAAATAAATACAATTATTTAACATTACATAAAATCATTCAAAATAGGCTACTACACCAGAAAGCAGGATTTGGCCACAGAGGCTCATTAGCTGCTTACTTAAAAAAAAATGTTTTATCGCATAGCCTACAATCGATAGGGCCCGCAATTTGGGCAGCGCGCGTTGCAAATACCAAATAGATGATTGTTGAGTAGCGACTGTCAGTGAAAAGCAGAGAGACCCAGCCAGTCATATTGCAATATTTAAAAATAAAATCAGGGAAAAACTGTTGTAAAGAGACTACAATAAAAATACCCCAATCTGTCTTTCAGTTATCAACATTTTTTATTTAATTGAGTGAACGGTAGCCTATCATATTGGCAATAGAGGAGAATATCGGCAATATCCCCAGTGAGTGTGCATATTCACTGTCTTTGTCATTGGGTCAGCGCCACTTTAGTTTGTTTTTGGACAATAATTTCCTCCTCTAGGTTAAATGGATGTCGTATTGTATTTGTGTCTCCCCTTTTCGTAGACCAATTATATGTATCAGACAACATTGTTTTTATTGATKTGTTTGTCAGTGTCARCAGAGTAGGCTACCCTGTAATTTTTGTAGTAAAAAAAAAGATTGCGCGCACTTGGGTGTCCCTACCTGTAAGAAATTAAATGTACTTTCACCTCTGGTCACCACTGTAACAAATTATTAAGAAACCTTTGTCTGTCTATACAGGGTAGTCACCTATCTCTAATGGACAATTAGACAAAATATTGTCTTCCCCTTTTTGCTAGTCATTGTTGCAACAGGTGCTTAAAGTCCCAGTGCAGTAAATAATGTGATTTACCTGTGTTTTATATATATTTCCACACAGAGGTTGGAATAATACTGTGAAATTGTGAAAATTATGATAATGTACTTTTAGTGTAAGAGCTGTTTGAAAAGAACAGCTGAAATTTGAGCGTGTTTTGGAATTTTGGCCTGCCTGTTGACATCACCAGAAGGTGAATTAGTTAATATACCAATAAAGAGTTCCAAACGTCTGCCAATAACCGCTCATTTTCAGTCTACCACTCCCAGACAGTCCTAGCTAAATTCTTGCTTGAGAAATTGCTCTTTGCTAAGAAGCTATTTTTGTTTCTTTTTGACCATTTTAATTGAAAATATCTCAGTAATATACTTCATTGTTACCCGGAAATGATTTGATATTGAGAGAAAAACGGCTGCATTGGACCTTAAAACGCCAACACCAGTAGAAATCTACATTTTCAAGCTGAAAGACGATTTAAGTCAATAAGTCATCGTTTTAGTCAAAGTACGATAGTGCATTTAGAAAGCATTCAGAACCCTCAACTTTTTCCACATTTTGTTACGTTACAGCCTTATTCTAAAATGTATTAAATTGTTATTTTTCCTCATCAATCTACACACAATATCACATAATGACAAAGCAAAAACAGGTTTTTATAAATGTTTGCAAATGTATAAAAAAAAAAACTTTGCACCCTTCACTCAGTACTTTGTTGACGTTTGGCAGTTCTACAGCCTCAAATCTCCTTGGATATAATGCTACAAGCTTGGCACACCTGTATTTGGGGAGTTTATTCCATTCTTCTTTGCAGATCCTCTCAAGTTCAGTCGGGTTGGATGGGGAGCATCGCTGCACAGCTATTTTCAGGTCTCTCCAGAGATGTTAGATCGGGTTCAAGTCCAGGCTCTGGCTGGGCCACTCAAGGACATTCAGAGACTTGTCCCGAAGCCCACTCCTGCGTTGTCTTGGCTGTGTTCTTAGTGTCATTGTCCTGTTCAAGGTGAACCTTCGCCCCAGTCTGAGGTCCTGAGCAGGTTTTCATCAAGGATCTCTCTGTACTTTGCTCTTTTCATCTTTCCCTCGATCCTGGCTAGTCTCTCAGTCCCTGCCGCTGAAAAACATCCCCAAAGGATGATGCTGCAACCATGATGCTTCACCGTAGGAATGGTATTGGCCAGGTGATGAGCGGTGCCTGGTTTCCTACAGATGTGACGCTTGGCATTCAGGCCAAAGAGTTCAATCTTAGATTCATCAGACCAGATAATCTTGTTTGTCATGGTCTGAGAGTCATTTAGGTGCCTTTTGGCAAACTCCAAGCGAGCTGTCATGTGCCTTTTAGTGAGGAGTGGCTTCCGTCTGGCCACTCTACCATAAAGGCCTGATTGGTGGAGTGCTGCAGAGATGGTTATCCTTCTGGAACGTTCTCCCATCTCCACAGAGGAACTCTGAAGCTCTGACAGAGTGACCATTGGGTTCTTGGTCACTTCTCTGACCAAGGCCCTTCTCCCACTATTGCTCAGTTCTTCCGGGTGGCCAGCTCTAGGAAGAGTCTTGGTGGTTCCAAACTTCTGCCATTTAAGAATGATGGAGGACACTTGGGGACCTTCAATGGTGCATAAATGTTTTGGTTCCCCTCCCCAAGATCTGTGCCRCGACACAATCCTGTCTCTGAGCTCTACGGATAATTCCTTCGACCTCATGGCTTGGTTTTTGCTCTGACATGCACTGTCAACTGTGGCACCTTATATAGACAGGTGTGTACCTTTCCAAATCATGTCCAATCAATTGAATTTAAGTTGTAGAAACATTTAAGGGATGATCAATGGAAACAGGATGCACCTGAGCTCGATTTTMATTCTCTTATTCTCTTAGTAAAGGGTCTGAATACTTATGTAAATAAGGTATTTCTGTTATTTTTAATACATTTGCAAAAATGTCTAAACTTGTTTTCGCCTTGTTATTATAGGGTATTGTGTGTAGATTAATGAGGAACATTTTAATTTAATCAATTTGAGAATAAGGCTGTAACGTAACAAAATGGGGTCTGAATACTTTCTGAATGCACTGTATTTTGGCTTGAAGCGACAAAATCCGAACTGCCCACTTTGTGCAAATCCYTGTGAATATGGTGTCTTTTCCTATAATACAGGGGTGCAACTTTCACTGGGGAAGGGGGGTACAAATGTGATGATTTACCATTAACTYGCAGAGCTAGCCAAAAGTTGGCTATCGTATGCTAGCTAGCTGGCTAGCTCACTAAGTTTAGCTACTATTTTTGCCTCAATCACACTAGACCTGAATCAAACGATGAAACCAGCTGCCAAACGATTGAAGACCGATATTCTGATGTTTTTCAGAACAATATGATTTTTTTATTAGTCAGTATATCAYTGTAACGTTATTGATCTGTCCGTTTCCCCAGCTAATTCCCTACTTTTCACACTGACACGGTATAAAGGGCTCTACAGGCTTCACTGTCATGGTGAACAGTCAGTACACAACACTATGCTCATCATGTCTTAGTAGGTTCAGATTGTGACAGGTCTCCATGGAGGGTCAGACAGCCAGGGAAGACCAGTCTACGGAGCTCAGATGAATTTTCTAGTATATTATAACAATCAGTGAATGGATACTAAGTTCCATCTTGAGTTGATGGGTAGACTAAACTCTGGGAATAATGGCAGTGAAATTGAATATCATGCACACACAAATGTAGTTCTTCTGCTGGAGGTTTAAAACACAAAAGGGGACATATTTGCATATGTTATGGTCTTGTGAAGGCTGGTTGAATTCTGGCAAAGAGTATGTAGACATGCTGAGATACATGAACAGAGTCTCCCTGTTGTTGTTTGCTTGGAAATGTTTATATTGGAGACATTTATCAGAAGAAAATGTGTAAACTAGCATTTATAGCGGATAAGAAATGCATTGCCATTAATTAGGTTGGAGGAAATGTCACGTTATGTATCATGCGATTTGATTTATTACAAGATTAAGGGTATACTGTGCAACTTTCATAAGCTCTGGATGCCTTATATGGAATACTGTTTGACAAAAAATGTCTGCATTGAAAACATGCCCATGTCAGGGGAGATATCTATTAAGGCAATCCCTAGCTGCTGGGCTGTTCAGTCCTGGCCCTGGGGCTCTGCCATACTGTTGGTTGTCTCTCTGACCTTGGACTAACACACCTGAAACCAATAGTGAATGTTTCACTAAGATCCTGAAGCTGAGGTGGGTGTGTTGGGTTGGGGAGCTGCAGGGCCGTGGACCCCTAGGGGCAGGACAGGGTGACCCAGCTATATTGTGTACAAGTAAAAAGAGCTCTACAGTACAGTGATATGAATTTATGGAGGGTGTACAGTTTCTGTTTGTTACTGTGTAGGTCTATGTGTGTTTTTATAAAACTTTTGTTTTCCAAACCTTTCCTTGAGACATTAAAAAAAAGATGCGGAGGAAGTTGTTGGAGAGAGAGTGAGTTGAGTTATTGACTAGACTGGTGGGATCGGGCGTGCATGGGCGGTCTGGCTGAAATTTGATATAGAGGATCAAAGGTCTTTGTACTTTATTTGTAAGAGTTGTTCATTTGTTAGGCTATTGGTTAAAGGTGCAACACTTGATTATTGAATTATCGTGGATCTAGTTCAGTCTTATCAATCACTTAAACATATTTAATAATGATCCCTCACCTAGCTCGATGACTAGGTACTTTTGCTTACTTAATGTTCTATATAGAGACGCTAGAACGGCCATGGGTCATATTAGATTGTGTAGAAATGAAGGAAATTAGCTTTAGATGCCTCGGAAAATGGGAAGACCCCCCACCAAATTATGGGCCCCCCACTTCTAAAACCAAAGTTCTGCCCCTGCTATAATATGACATCAAAATTATTTTCAGCCCACTTCTTTTGCTTCAAGGCTGGGTTTTATTTGAATGTTACCAGCCACCAGCATGGCATTGTTTATTAATCTGAAACCGCTGCGAAGTTATTCCTCTTCGCGACTGAGATGCGCTAAACAGCCTTGTGGTCACTTGGCCCCCTGAGCCATGGAGTAAATTAAATAGGGGGTGCAAATGTAAGTTTTTGCACCTCCACTGTTTTTTACAGAGAATTATCATAATCCATTGGATAATTTGTGTATGTTCACTTATTTCTTAGTTAGTCTGTATTAAAAATATACAGTACCATTCAAAAGTTTGGACACACCTACTCATTCAAGGGTTTTTCTTTATTTTCACTACTTTCTACATCATAGAATAATATTAAAGACATCAAAACCATCAAAACACACATGGAATCATGTAGAAAAAAGTGTTAAACAAATCAAAATATATTTTAGATTCTTCAAAAGTAGCCACCCTTTGCCTTGACAGTTTTTCACACTCTTGGAATTCTRTCAACCAGCTTCATGAGATAGTCACCTGGAATTCATTTCAATTAACAGGTGCATCATGTTAAAATTACATTTGTGGAATATGTTTCCTTCTTAATGCGTTTGAGCCAATCAGTTGTGTTGTGACAAGGTAGTGGTGGTATACAGAAGATAAGCCTATTTGGTAAAATACCAAGTCCATATTATGGCAACAACAGCTCAAATAAGCAAAGAGAAACGACAGTCCATCATTACTTTAAGACATGAAGGTCAGTCAATGTGGAACATTTCAAGAACTTTGATAGTTTCTTCAAGTGCAGTCGCAAAAACCATCAAGCGCTATGATGAAACTGGCTCTCATGAGGACCGCCACAGGAAAGGAAGACCCAGAGTTCCCTCTGCTGCAGAGAATAAGTTCATTCAGACTACCAGCCTCAGAAAATAACTGCACCTAAGATTGCAGCCCAAATAATTGCTTCAGAGTTCAGGTAACAGACACATCTCCACATCAACTGTTCAGAGGAGACCGCGTGAATCAGGCCTTCATGGTCAAATTGCTGCAAAGAAACCACTACTAAAGGACACCAATAAGAAGAAGAGGCTTGCTTGGGCCAAGAAACATGAGCAATGGACATTAGACCGGTGGAAATCTGTCCTTTGGTCTGATGAGTCCAAATTTTAGATTTTTGGTTCCAACCGCCGTGTCTTTGTGAGACAGAGTAGGTGAACGGATGATCTCCGCATGTGTGGTTCCCACAGTGAAGCATGGAGGAGGAGGTGTAATAATGTGGGGGTGCTTTGATGGTGACACTCAGTGATTTATTTAGAATTCAAGGCACACTTAACCAGCATGGCTACCACAGCATTCTGCAGCGATACACCATCCCATCTGGTTTGCGCTTAGTGGGACTATCATTTTGTTTTTCAACTAGACAATGATCCAAAACACACCAACAGGCTGTGTAAGGGCTATTTGACCAAGAAGGAGAGTGATGGAGTGCTGCATCAGATGACCTGGCCTCCACAATCACCGACCTCAACTCAATTGAGATGGTTTGGGATGAGTTGGACTGCAGAGTGAAGGAAAAGCAGCCAACAAGTGCTCAGCATATGTTGGAACTCCTTCAAGACTGTTGGAAAGCTTTCCAGGTGACTACCTCATGAAGCTTGTTGAGATAATTTCAAGATTGTGCAAAGCTGTCATCAAGGCAAAGTATGGCTACTTTGAAGAATCTCAAATATAAAATATAATTTGATTTGTTTAGCACTTTTTTTGGTTACTACATGACTCCATATGTGTTATTTCATAGTTTTGATGTCTTCGCTATTATAATACAATGTAGAAAATTGTAAAAATAAAGAAAAACCCTTGAATGAGTTGGTGTCCAAACTTTTGACTGGTACTGTATAAGTAGCCTTTGTCATTCTTCAGAGGTTGAACCTAAACATGCATTTCCTCTAGGACAGGAAATTACATTTAAATAGTGGCATCAACTTCCTCTGGGGGTCCTTTTAAGGCTTTGTCTTTGTCTATCAGTTCACTGTAGTGAAATGGATCAGAGATGCGTGTTTCTTTCAGCTATTAAAGGACTGWGTGACTGAATCATGTCAGAACTTGGGGATGACATGTGCTGGTTGAGACGATTACAGGCAGAAGGCGATGAGCCTGTAAAGCGGAATCCTGCATTGAGCTTGTAAAGCTGAGTCTCCGGGGCTGGTTAAGAGAGATAAGCTCAATGATGGATAGACTGATGAAATAGTATATATGCGTTGTTTCTTTTTTAGTTTMATTATTCTTTCTATTAAAAACATTGAAGGTAAGAGCTTCTGCCGTTGAGACTTTAAAAGCGTCCCAAATATTATTGTCAAACATGGAATTATGGGTCTACTCCTCCTAAACCTGGAATATGGATCATCACTACCACAAAGGCAGACACATACATTTTTTTATCTCTGAAGTTAAAAGTTGTTATTTTGTTCTGAATTTATTATTTAAGAAGCTTCACTAAAGTTGGATCTGTTTGGGGAGCTGTGCCCAGTTCTGATGTGTCCAGTGAAGCCTGCACTACCCATGTTGTACCCTTCTGGATTGGGAGAACCATTCACTCTTCAAATTGATGTCCTCTATCCACTGTTTAGGAAATCTGCTATATTAGTTCATACAGTATATGGTCACCGTGTAAGTCATGGGTCACAGGTCAGACTTGCCTACAGTCATTTCAAGGTAGCACACCACACCTCACCACTGCTAGCAATATCTCAGCTTCAATGGTCATGTGAGACCGTTTATAAAGGAGAAGGTAACTGAGTTGATACACCAAACAGACTCTGAAAAATAGCCGTTGGCTTTTCCTTTGATCTCAGGCTCAGACATATTAGTCAGGTACGTTTGTATCTATGTCCCATCTTTGTTCACATCTGACTGACAAAGGAAGTCACAAATTTACTCTCGTTGGAGT
The DNA here is from genome assembly GCF_002910315.2 of Salvelinus sp. IW2-2015. Lineage (NCBI taxonomy): Eukaryota > Metazoa > Chordata > Actinopteri > Salmoniformes > Salmonidae > Salvelinus > Salvelinus sp. IW2-2015. Next base: position 25,548,742 of record NC_036855.1, on the reverse strand, counting down.
TGCAGGGTTTATTCATTACAGAAGAGACTGGATCTTGAACATTTATTGGCGGTCAATTTCCATGTCTTTTTTTCAATGAAAAACTCACTGAAAGGATTTAGCCTAGTGAGAACCATTTAAACAATGTGTGCCACTAAACCAAAGTWGTTTTCCCCTTGTGAAGTAATCAGAGTTTCTAGTTCAGATTGYGTGTGAAGGGCAAGATGCACCATGAACCTGGATTACTTAATTTGACAGATTTTATATGAATGTAGAATCGGATGTTTAACTGAAGAGGGCACGATAACGCCTATTCCCCCTCAGGAGACTGAAAAGATTTGGCATGGGTCCTCAGATCCTGAAAAAATTCTACAGCTATATCATCGAGAGCAGCCTGACTGGTTGCATTACCGCCTGGTATGGCAACTGCTCGGCCTCCGACCGCAAGGCACTACAGAGAGTATTGCGTACGACCCAGTACATCACTGGGCCCAAGCTTCCTGCCATCCAAGACATCTCTACCAGGCGGTGTCAGAGGATGGCCCTAAAAATTGCAAAAGACTCCAGCCACCCTAGTCATAGACTGTTCTCTCTGCTACTGCACGGCAAGCGGTACCGGAGAGCCAAGTCTAGGTCCAAAAGGCTTCTAAACAGTTTCTACCCCCAAGCCATAAGACTCCATGAACACCTAATCAAATGGCTACCCAGACTATTTGCATTGACCCCCTCCCCCCAACACACACACACACACATTTTTGACGCTGCTGCTACTCTGTTTATTATTAGACACTTTACCTACATGTACATATACCTAAATTACCTCGACTAACCTGTGCCCCCGCACATTGACTCTGTACCGGGACCCCCTGTATATAGCCTCGTTACTGTTATTTTATTGTTGCTCTTTAATWGTTTTTTTTCATGTGACAAATACAATTTGATTTGAACTTCAGTCGTCCCGAACTGAGGTGTTGACAATCAGACACGATTATTCTCAAGCACATCATCTCACCTCTCCTATCAAGGCACAAGGCGAGACCTCCATGCAGACACAGGAGGCAGATGGATTGAGTCTTACAATGTTTATTAATCCAAAGGGGTAGGCAAGAGAATGGTCGTGGACAGGCAAAAAGGTCAAAACCAGATCAGAGTGGCAGACAGGCTCTGGTCAAGGCAGGCAGAATGGTCAGGCAGGCGGGTACAAAGTCCAGAAACAGGCAAGTGTCAAAACAGGGAGGACTAGGAAAATGCAAAAAGCAGAAGAATGGGAAAAACGCTGGTTGACTTGGAAACATACAAGACGAACTGGCACAGAGAGACAGGAAACACAGGGATAAATACACTGGGGAAAACAAGCGACACCTGGAGGGGGTGGAGATGATAAGGAGGACAGGTGAAACTGATCAGGGTGTGACATCTTACTATTTTTGTCCTCAATTCTTGTGCATGTGGGTCAGACATTAGTTTATTTTTTTGTTTTAGCTGAAAACAGGATGCCTGAAAGAAGGCCATAGCTTCCTGCTCTACTGTGCCCCTTAACAAAGGGGGGAGCGTGGAGGAGTGGAGGCCGTCACCCGTCATACATAGTGAGAGAAGTGGCTCTCTGGCTCCACAGGTCAATAATCTTGGTCATTCATCACAGGGAGATTTACTGTTTACTGCATGAGGGCATGGAGGCAGAACAATCTGATTCTGCTGTGAAGCTTCCGCCTCCTGTCTATCCCACTGGATTATTAGCCTTCACCCCTCATTAGTGACAAACCATCTCAGACCTGGAAACTATCAAACAGATGGAACACTGAGTGCGAGATGGAACTACACTGAACAAAAATATAAACGCAGCATGCAGCAATTTAAAAGGGTTTACTGAGTTTGAGTTCATATAAGGAAATCAATCAATTTAAATAAATTCATGACCCTAATCTATGGGTTTCACAGATTTCAAATTGAGCATTGGGTAGCTGCAGGAATAGGGTTGAGGAGCGCATGCATCCAGAGTTTGGGCAGAATATCACCTGTCGCGTAGCAAGAGCATGCTCCTCAAACGTGGTTGACGTGTGAAACGAAATAAGTGTTGTATTTATTTCTCACAACTGAAGTTGCCTCTCCGGTATCATTGAAAAACGGACAGGCGGGAAAGCGCGGCCTTCATTTGCTAGTTGAGTGCATATGGATAACATATTTTTTCCCCATGCCTCTGTCCCTGTCCATTTAATAATGGGCCATTCTAAATCTAAACTAATTTGACATAATTAGTAAAGATGAGATTACATTGAATAGTCTGATGGGTGAAAATATGATCGCTTGTTGAGAGAACAGCTGTTCAGCCGGAGGCAAGGATTGGAGTGCGAGCTTTTTGTCTCTCGACTTTCTCAAATCATCAATAGCCTATAGCCATCATGCAGCCCATATGTGTTTTGATTTGTAAGCCATTCTAAGGTTTGTATCATTCACAACTAAAGTTGCCAAGTAYCTCCAAATCTAGCGTATAGGACCTGTTTCAAATGTTCACTTTTGCACTCAACATAGCCAATTCATACAGSCCACTTGCTCCGGAATGGGAAAAATATATTTTACATTTTATTCAATAAAATTATTTTCTTGTTAATATAAAATCATATCATATAAAATAATTGAATGGGATTTATAAGCAAATCTTCTAAGCTAAATGAACAAGCCTATGGCATGGAGCATAGKCAGATAACATACAGTAGGCCAACTCATAAAATACATGTTATTCATATCATAATGTTTCTTTAGACCTGACTAAAATAAATAATGGATTTGTGATGGTGTATATTAAATTGATTTATTAGACTTTTTAAATGTACATGTTCCAAAGGCGCACATCAGCGGCTTGAATGCAGCTTGGAGGCATGGAGATGCTAAACTTGTTTATGTTAATTAACAGTCAATTACCGTGAGACTGGCAGACTTTTGSATGACAATAACCGTCTGACAAAATGTAATGACCGCCACAGCTCCATACTACTTGTCAGGCATAGAGAACTGATAATGCATACTRGTTGGGATTGGTGTGGGGGGGTTCCGTGGGTGGCTTTTAACCATTTCTTACKATGTCTTACTCATTGTTAGAAAAAAGTTAGATGTTCGGTACTATATCAGCGGTTTCCAAATTAGGGGTCGTGACCCCATGTTGGGTCGCCTGATATGAAAAAGGGGTCGTGAAAGATTTCCAAAATCCTGAGATCTTTTTTTTGTTGTTGAATGAAACCATGCACTATTGCACAGACTTTTATATTACCGGTTGCAATTGATATGGTGAAAACAATGTGTGGGGATGCAGAGGTACAGAACTCACATCAATACCTTTGTCAGATAACACTGTTGAACTAAGAATTTCTGCTATTGCTAGCAATCAAGAGGAAACTGACTGAACGACTCAAACTCCCCAGCTTATGCTCTCCAAATGGACGTTAGCTGTGAGGGCTGAGATGCCCATGCATTGACTTTTGTTCGCTATACATGTCGGAGGATGCTATTCACGAGGATATATTGTTCTGTCTCACTTTTCCCGAGTATGAAACGGCATATGGGATGTTCACTGTGCTGTGTGGCTATATTGACGAAAAACTGATTCTATATGGGATCGAATGGTGGGCTTTTGCACAGATGGGGCTCCGTCTCTCACGGGACGGCGGGCAGGCTGATCGAGCTGCCATGTGACCGAATGCTGCAGACAACGCACTCACGGGTCACTGCGGAGGAGTTTTGGTTCCTTACTCAAAGTGAATACCGTCTTCCTCTGAGCATTACTGCRGCGTTCAAAACAACTGGSAACTCGGAAYTCTCCGAKTTCAGTGCATTCAAAACAACAGGGAACTCTGAAAGAAATMAGCTCCGACTGGGGAAAAATTGTTTTGAACMGTCATCCAACTCGGAATTCCAACTCAGGAACTCGGGCCTGTTTCTAGACTTTACGACCTGAAGATCACTGAGTTCTCAGTTGTCTTGAAAGCACCGTAATACTCATGGTAGGCTACTRTTCGCCAGCTCATATCTGTGTGAAGCTGGATTCAGAGCTTTCGTCTGCATTAAAACCAAATATCGATTCAGGTTGGATGTAACAGCAGAGATGAGGTGCGCACTATCGACGATGCCCCCTAACTTTGAGAAGGTCGGATGTGACATGCATCATGCACAGACTAATTTGCAATTGACTACCTCCATTAAAAGTGTGTGATTGTGAGTTGAGAACACTATCAGAAGTACTGTTACGTTTGTTTTGATAACCCCAAGTAAAAAAGTAAACATTGGCTGTTCATTACATAATGTTTTTCACATGGGTGGTGGGGTCACYAGAATTTTCAAATGTCAAAATGGGGTTGTTGGCCAAAAAAGTTTGGGAACCCCTGTACTATATGTATTGAATATTTATATGAATCCTATAAATAAAAATGGCCAATTTGGGTGCAATCAATTGACTTAGTRTCTCAGAAATTAAATTATATCTCAACAAAGAATGTTGTAGGAATACTAATCTTATGTTTCTAACTACAGAAATGATTTCAGATATATCTTAGATGATGGGTGTCATGGCTTGCTGAATTGACTGGTTATGCAATTTTCAATTTRGGCACTCAAAGTGATGCACATACTCAGGAATGACATCGGTGAGATATGAGTTAAGGCCTGTCTTGCCTCCAGGTCTCATCGGTTCAGTATGGGACATAATACACTATATTACACAACTTAAAGATATTTCTAGTACTTTTGTATACAGTGCTTTCAGAAGGTATTCAGACCCCTTGATTTTTTTCACGTTTTGTTACATTGCAGCCTTATTATAAAATGGATTKAATTAAAAACAATTATTCAGCAATCTACACACAATGCCCCATAATGACAAAACAAAAACAGGTTTTTAGAAATTTTTGCACATAATTTTTATTTGTTTCAGAAATACCTTATGTACATATTTATTCACACCCTTTGCTATGAGACTCGAAATTGAGCTCAGGTGCATCCTGTTTCCAATGATCATCCTTGAGATGTTTCTATAACTTGATTGGTGTCCACCTGTTGTAAATTAAATTGATTGGATATGATTTGGAAAGGCACACACCTGTCTATGTAAGGTCCCACCGTTGACAGTGCATGTCAGAGCAAAATCCAAGCCATGAGGTCGAAGGAATTGTCCGTAGAGCTCCGAGACAGGATTGTGTCGAGGCACAGATCTGGGGATGGGTACCAAAAAATGTCTGCAGCATTGAAGGTCCCAAGAACACAGTGGTCACTCTGACAGAGCTCTGGAGGTTCTCTGTGGAGATGGGAGAACCTTCCAGAAGGACAACCATCTCTGCAGCACTCCACCAACCACCAACCAAGCCTTTATGGTAGAGTGGCCAGACGGAAGCCACTCCTCAGTAAAAGACACATGATAGCTCGCTTGGAGTTTGCCAAAAGGCACCTAAAGACTCTGACTATGAGAAACAAGATTCTTTGGTCTGATGAAACAAGTGTCATGTCATTAAGTGGCCCGGACTTGAGCCCGATCGAACATCTCTGGAGAGACCTGAAAATAGCTGTGCAGCAACGCTCCCCATCCAACCCGAGGATCTGCAGAGAATGAGAGAAACTCCCCAAATACAGGTGTGCCAAGCTTGTAGTGTCATACCCAAGGCTGGAATCACTGCCAAGTACTTCAACAAAGTACTGAGTAAAGGGTCTGAATAGTTATGTAAATGAATACTTATATATAAAAACCTGTTTTTGCTTTGTCGTTATGGGGTGTTGTGTGAATATTGATGAGGGGGAAAACGATTTAATAAATTATACAATAAGGCTGTAACGTGAAAACAAAATGTGGAAAAAGTCAAGGGGTCTGAATATTTTCCAAAGGCACTGTACTTTTTAACCAGTAGTTCTGAAAGTAGCACCGACGAGTCAAAGTGGTCCCCAAAAATTGCGTAACTCCAATGTGCAGATATGTGCACACGTCATTCTCTCGCTCTACTGTGTGTGCGTCTTGCTAGCTGTCACTCAAATGGTGAGGGACTGGAGCTCCATGGCTGAAACTCGAATTGCTAGGGAGCTGGCCCACATGGGGATAAATGTAGGGAAAATGGCTTCCAGAAAACAGTCACTTTTAAACTAGTGATTTCATGGCTGATTTAGGTAAGAAAGTAATTCTSCTCATAGACTATGTATGAACTGCACATTGACACATCCAGCCCAAAGCGGGAGGATTAAAAAATACTTTCTAGCCGKSAAAGTACCGGAGCWGGTCTTTAACTGCCAAAAAACCCTCCGCTTATGTAATGGGTAATGCAATGTATTGAGTTTTATTAGGCAGGTGGAGACATGAAATATTTTATTTTACGACTCAATCCACCACCTGACCTGTGAACGAACATGTTTTACATTAAACATKTATGTTCCTTGCATCTTTGTATCGGTTCTATGTCTGAAGCATCCTAGAAGGGACAGAATCTTTGTGAAGTGTCCATGTTTCACAGTCTTTAACAAACGGTGGGTTGTGGCCATTCCCTCTTGGGCTTGGTGTTGTAGTTAGAACATGATGTTGTCTCTTTGATGGACCTCAACTCCTACAATGCCTTTAGAAAGTATTCACGGGCCTTGACGTTTTCCACATTTTGTGTTACAGKCTTAATTTAAATTGAGATTTTGTGTCACTGGCCTACACACAATACCCCATAATGTGGAATTATGTTTTTAGAAATGTTCACAATTAATACAAATGGAAAGCTTAAATATCTTGAGTCAATATATATTCATTGTTTTGGCAAGCCTAAAGTTCAGGAATAAACATTTGCTTAAGAAGTCACATAAGTTGCATGGACTCACTTTTAACTTGTTTTTTGAATGACTACCTCATCTCTGTACCCCACACATACAATGATATGTAAAGTCCCTCAGTAGAGCAGTGAAATTCAAACACAGATTCAACCACAAAGACCAGATGGTAAAAAAAAGCAGACATTTGAATATCCCATAGAGCATGGTGAAGTTTTTTTAGCACTTTGG